>NC_088718.1:36591857-36908286 GCF_963576615.1 Watersipora subatra | reverse complement strand
TCTATTGTTTGGTGTTTACTTTGTATAATTGTATGGTTTGAATATAAATGTTCCTTGGAGCAGCTCAGCTGGGGAACAATTCAACCGTGATAAAATAACACCCTCACAAAGAAGCTTTATAGCGAAGGAAGCCTACTACTAACGCTCCTGTAGAAAGGGCCACTGTTGCATAGTGCATGTACAAACTGTTTCCACCACAATTGAAATCACCAAGTTGAGCTGACGATATTGTATAAGCTGTATAGAGCAAGATGGAATCTTTCAAGAGCCCTTTTCACTATGACAAATGCGATCTAATGTCTTGTCTTTGATTGAAGAAATATATATTATGTTTATTTTGTCTATGTTTTATTCAGATATGATAGTAAGTCTTTTATAAATAATTTATTAAACTTTTCATTAGTTGTACGCGGTTGCAAACGTGAATGTATTTTCACATTTTGTTTGTAGGCATTTCCAGGTAAAGTAGAGTGCATCTCATAAATGATATATTTCAATAAAGGGCACAAGTAAATTTCCCAGCAAAAATCTTCTCCATAAAGGCCATTTCTTAGACAGTCTCTGTCTTACATGTATATTAATCTATACAGCCAATGAAGTCCCAAAATTGTTATGCAGCCATAATAGGCTATTTAGTCGAAACATCTATTTTCTTTGATTGGCAAGACACAAGTACCGCCTAATATATACGAATGATACTACTTGCAAGATAAAGTGAATGGGTCAAAATATCTGTAGTAATAATCTTGATGAGAAGGTCAACCATATTGCTGACATCATCTGAAAACAGTCTATAAACTAAATAAGTGGCATGCCCTGTTTAACACTGCAGGAACCTAAAGTTTGTTGTCGATACAAATTAGTGTCAACTAGCAGAGTGTCATGATGGTTGTTTATTAAAAATGACTGGCATCAGTGTTGAAGTGAGATAGATAAAGGGTTACCAAAAGCGTTCAATCTCTATCTCGTACAGACAGCTGCAACAGAAAAGCTAACAATGGGAATCAATTTATGTAGAGATATTAAATTTTAATCGCTACTAATAATGTTAATGTTAATGTTACTAATAATGTTAACCAAGTTTTCTAACCGAGCGATACCGGAAACAGACTAAGTGCCCAAATAGCCTCCGTGTTAAAAAATATATAGATTTTTGTCTGCAGAGCGGATTGGTTATGTTTTAAAAACTGTTTATGTATTTCTGCTCACCCTTTAAATGATTAATTATTGCTGTTAACAATAGTATCAGGTGTAATCAAAAAGGTAAGGGAGGCTCTGGTCTACCCAATAAACACAAAACCCGTTATAGCTCATGGTCGTGCCTCTTTTGTAAAAAGTGACACCAAAATGCCCTTTGGCAACCTGACTAAAATGATCAGAAAAGAAATACGTGTGAAATGATGTCACTAGTTGCTATCATAGCGATAGTTTATATCGGCTATTTCTTTGAAGTTGCATCATTATGGGCCTCTTTTTGTCAGTCTCTTTGCAACTATAGATGTGATAATTGCACTTTCACCCGCGCGTTTTCACTTTCATTTGATCTGAGCGTTTTAACCGAGATCAAGGTTTGTCAATTTTAATATTGAAACATCCTGGCAATCAGATCACCTCAAACATAAAAAACGATTGAAAATGATAGAAAAATACAGATAATTTTGAATAAAATCTACTAAAATTTGTGTTTAATCAAACTTTGCGTCTCATCTTTAGCTATCTAAACGGGCATCAACCTGCATGTTTAGTGACTAATTTAACTCCCACAATGTATTATCCTTCAGGTAGTGATTACAGACAACACCTTGGAGTTATAAAGTGTGTCAATTCTACATGTAGAATGGAAGCTGATCATCACAGCTGCAGGAAGTTTCATCTGATGACTATGTACTTCAGCAGTATGTACATAACCTAATTTTTTCATTAAATTTGCCTATTTTTATTTCACCATCATTGTTTATCTTTCACTTCTCATCATTTTCATCCCTCTCATCCCTCGATCTCTTTCAGTATAAACCATGTCGCCTTATTCTTTGTAGTGATGAGCATCAAAGTAAAAACTGGAGTAGTCATTAGTATGGTAGGTCAAGGTCAGCAACTAGAACAGATAACTCCTTCTTTTGTGACCTCTAATTGTTTGCAATATTTACTGATTTACAGCAATACTGCTACATCTTGGCACAATCAACCCAATATTTTATGACCTTTTTTTAGCAAGAGCAATATTTTCTAGACGAAAACAGTTTTACAAATTTTAGTGATTCAACTGTGACAATCTAACTTTTGTTGATCTTCGCTGTGGCTTTATCAAATAGGTAATCTAATGCAACGACTTTTTGTTGCCCATGTTTGTGTCATGGAAACTAGCACATAACCTTCAGCCATTAGTTACTAGCATTCAGAGGGCAAACGGCCTGCTTAAAGATCTGTTGCTTCATGTTACAACTCCTTGAATAACTCATGCTCAACAATCTATTCTGTATAATAGAGTTATTAGCCATAGTAGTCTACTTGCTTTGAATCTATACAGTGGGACTACAGGAAGACTACATCAACAAGTTTTCTAAGGAGGAACTATCAAATAGAAACCAAGAATACATAGATGTACTCTAGTCCAACCTCAACCATCCTTGCATCGAGAAAATTCATTTATTTTATGTTTCCGAGAAGGATTTGGTGGTAAGATTTGCTTTACAGTCGTCGTCTTTTGATCAGTAAGAGAGAGTTATCTTCTCTCAAAAACCTAATGCTGTTCTTTGAAATCAACTGACCAGCCTTTACATAAAATCACTAAGTTGAGTGAAATTTCTGTTAAAGGACATTTGCGTTATTGGAGTGTCTGCCGTATAAAAAATAGTTGAGCAAAAATGTAGGAGAACCAAGGGCTAGTTCACATTATATTGCCGTATATCAGAGTTGTCCTCTCAGCGATTATCAATTGACTATACGTACCGTAAAGGTTGACTTGCAACAAAATTCACATTACAGTTATTTGGTATCAAAAGATTCAATATGTCTTACTCTGCTGTGTTGTAGGTGCAAAATATGTGGAAATGTGATTACAAGCTCTTAAAAGCTCAAAAACGAACAGTTAATCGCCGCCATCACGAGATCGCCGTAGATTAGAATCTCTTGTCAAAATGGCTCAAATAGGACGTAGTTGTACAAGATGGCTTCTGTTTACAACTTCACGCAACCTCATTCGTCGAAATATTTTCACAAATATACTTCACGCATTCAATAAAACCATGTTTATCGTCCTTATGCGTTTGTTTCATCATCATTGTAACTCTGTCACTTTGAGCACTGATATCTTAAAACCTACCGTGAAAAGTCATTTAATTTTTTAACCTTAGCTCAAAAGAGTACATATCATTCTCTGATGAACATGAGAAGCCTGTTGGTCACCTGCTATAGTCGAAAAATGATGCAGAAATTATTCGCACTGCTTGGCAGGAAGTATGGGTCACATGATTAGATTACGACTAGACGATTAGGCTAAGCTGAAACAAAACTGGAAAGTAGCGAGCATCTATATTTAATACGGGCTCTTCGGTAAAACCTGAAGTGTTTGTCATAAACTAGTGCTATGAAAAGTTTTATGATGAGCCTTTTATTGGCCTTTTAATTTATGTGAGAACATCACGTGACAAAACAATAACCAAATGTAATGACTACGTCAGAGAAATAAACTGATTTCAATCTACGGCGGTTTTGTAATAGCGGCGATTAACTGTTCGTTTTTGAGCTTTTAAGAACTTGTAATCACATTTTCACATATTTTGCACCTACAACACAGCAGAGTAAGACATGGTGAATCTGTTGGTACCAAATAACTGTAATGTGGATTTTGTTGCAAGTCAACCTTTAAACCGATGACATCGACGAGACAACGCATCTAATTCAGAAACGTTTGCAGATGTCAAACTTTCCTGATAGTTTGCCAAGCATCCACAACGGCCTTTGCAATCTCTACCACTTCGGCGATAGTGATTGGTCATCGCAGATCACTCGGTCTATATTTTTTTTATGACAGTTGCTGCAGAACTAGTGTTTTGATGTTTCCGTGACCACATATATATTATGTTTTCTATATTTGGCATTCATGAGTAGCTGATTTTCAGTGTACATTCGTTAAATATTTTGTGTATGGGGTGTTCTTTGCGAAAACATCTGGCAATGATTTGGATGTATTTCTGCCCTGTCGGTTGCAGCACTGGAACTATTTGATCATTGTGTGTGTGGGTGCGCGCGCGTGTGTGAGATTTAATTCATCACATACATTGTACCAAAATGTTTTGCGTTGTCTAGTGTGGTTTTTGTTTGTTGTGATTGCTTCTGCTGTGTATTGGGGTTCATATTTATAGCCTTTTTCTTCTAGTGCATCTTGATACGATCTTGTGCTGCATTTTATAAAACTCTTGTTTGCTTGATGAAAACGTGCTTACCCGACTAACAATTTTATAATCCTAGAACATTTCAGAGTGTTTTAAAAAATCTCAAAAATGTTTTATTTCAACGTTGTGACAAGATGATGTGTAAACAAACTTTTAACGCTCCAACAACGTAATGGGAAATATGTTGCTGGAAAGTTTAGCAAATGATTGTGTACAACATTCTCACAATATCAGCAGAATGGTATGTAATATTCCACAAAAATTCCTTCCAAAATGATGTTGCCTCAAAGATATTAGCTACGATCCTAAGAGTGTTACATGCAGGAAGGTATGGAGGAACATAAGTAGTATGTAAAAGTGTAGACACTTTCAAACATTCTGCTAACGTTTCACAAAATGTTCCTTTAACAAATTGATTTAAATGTTACTATAATGTACCGAGCATAGCCTTCCCACAGCATTTCTTCCTCAAGCTATACTGTTGGTAAATGCACAAATAGTAGCATGATGCAATAACAAGAATCATAATATAGAATGCAATCAAAATGTAAAGCTGTAAAGTCGCGTGTGAAGTGATTAATATAGCTGAACACGCTCTAATGAAACAGTCATTTCTATGATATTTGTAATGAAATGTAAAAATTGAAATGTGTAATGACTTATTTTTTTAAACAAATCATTTAAAATTAACATAAATTGCCTACATTATTTTGCTACATTATTTTGCTTGTTTTTATATTTGTAATAATAAATAAATAAAACTTTCAAGTGGCTTGATTTCATTTAATTTTAAATAACTTTTTACTATTAAAGGGTGACAACTTCAAAAAAGTGGTGAAGCTAAAGTTAACTTATGTATCTCTTAAAGATTTGTTGTTAGTTTATTTATTAAACTATTGACAAAAAGTTTTAAAAGAGCCAGCTAACTAGTGAGAGTAAAATGTTACAATGAAAATGTTATTAAACATTGTTACAAGAGAAACATTGTCAAAACATTGTAACATTTATTTGGGGATAGAAATGATGTTGCATCACAATGTTCTCTGTAAATTGCAAATCAATGTTATATGGATGTTTACACCAATATAACATTGACTTTTCTCAAGCACTAAAAATAACTTTCCTGTAACATTACTGGAACATTTGGTTAAAGGTGAAAATTATGTTGCACCGTGATGTTCCCTTTACATCGCAAGTCAATGGTATTGGATGTTTACACTCAAACATTCTAAAGTAACTTTCCTGTAATATTGTTGGGACATTCAACAACAATGTTCTTTAACGATGTTATGATTGTGTTAGCATAGTTTATTCCTTTAACATTTTATAGAATGTTACGATAATAATTTTGCACAGCATTCTGCAAAATATTACAGCGACATTGTTGTAACATAATACAATAATATAATATATATAACATATATAATATATAACATAATACAATGATATAATACATATATATAACATATATAATATATATAACATAATACAATAATGTAATGTATATAACATATATAATATATATAACATATATATAATATATATAACATAATACAATGATGATTCCCAAATGAAATTAGTAAAATTTTATGAAAACGTTTGCTTTGAACGTTATTTTAGTTTTTTGTTTATATATCAGCTTTTTTACTGCGTAACATTACATAACATTACATAACATAACATCTCAGTAATGTCAGTGTTAGTTGGGTAGCCGTCCATTTATGTTTATAAGATGTCGTTGATTATGGTTTGAGGGTGGTTAGTGTGTTTATGTACATATAGTCTGTTTGTTTGTTTGTTTGTTTCAATAACGAGTTTCAACTCTAAATTTCAACGAGGTTGTGAAATCTGAAGATTTTACAGCATAATAATTTTTTGTTTTTTCTATTTGTTGGGAGTTTCTTTTACATACTGTGAGTCCATCATCTCTGTGTAATCCGGTAAATGTTGTTAGCTCATTTGGTGATAGTGAAAGTAGATATACTCCGACTAGTTTACAGGATTCCGCTCCATCGAAACATTTCTACAAACTTTATTACAATATAAATTTGTGCGTTTTAGCGTAATTTTTGGGAAGTCTGAGGAAAAATAAATTAAGTTGACATACTTAATTTTATTGCAGGAATTGCTGAAGAGCAACCTGACTGAGCTTGAAAAACTCAAGTTCGTAAAACTAGATCACTTTATCCACATGGCTGACTTCTTCATCTACGCATCTAAAAATCTGCTGGGTAAACCCGCTATTACTGCAAATGCTGATATAGGTTAGTTTACTGGGAGACTTTTTGCTTTCTCTCAATATTCTTCTAGGTTGGTTATAGCTCAAAAAGAAGTCAAGGGTAAAACCCAGTATAAGAAACATCTTGCTTGAAATTCCGGTATCGTTTGTTGGCTCTTGCTTTTAACTTAGAATGTAAAGGCACCAACGATAGTTACTGTGACAATCTAGTCAGGTGCCCTGTCCTTGTTTTAGCTTTAGGAGAAGGTTGGGATCTTATTGATGTTAATAAGATGTTGACAGAAAAACTGTTCTATAGTCTCACAAGATATCAAAGTAATCTGAGCTGCTCTTCAAGAGTACACATGTGTCTTACCAACTACCAAGGTGAGAGGTCAACATAGGTGCATTATTGACTACTACGTTGGTAAATGAGTGACTTGAGGCTGGTTCTGACTATATTGCTATGTATTGGCAGCGTCCTCACAGTAATTATTCACTGATTATGTCCGCTGTAACCAGAGATGGGCACTTGAGTGAACATGATTGCTTGAGCAAGTCTTAAGGCTCAAATTAGAAATGAATCAAATGGAATTGATTCTCTAGTATCTTTTAATTACGGTAGAATGGAAATAACTCAGCACGTCCTAACAGTAAGAATTGAATTGAATCAGTTTTTTACTGTCATCATAGACAAATTTACTCGATTCTCCATTTTTCAATAAGCAAAAATAATAGAGTCAGCGCTTCTCCTTATTATTACTCTCAGTATCTCTATGATTAGTAATTTATTACCGATGAAAAATCCATCATAGACAGTGATATTCTATTTTACCAATCAGTTAATCATACGTGCAGTCCAGTATTGCCAGCCGCACGCGTTAAAAACTTTCGTAATCCTCGATATTACCACATATGTTTTATTTGTCGATAAAATGAAGGATTATTATTTATGTACCACGCAATGATATAGTATAGCTCTATGGTTTGCCTGTGCGCTGTCAACAAGTTTAGTTATGCTGCTTGAATCGTCATGCAAACGAATGTAACTGCATCTCATTCAAGCATCACGCCTCGTCCTACGCAGCTGTCTAAATTTATTACTCAGGACTTAGTGGTAAGTTGAAACTAGTTCACTGGTCTAATTGTTTTCAGTTTTGTGGTTTGTTGGCAAAATTTTCTTTCACTAGACAAGTATTTTCACTAGTTTAGGGATTGCATGAATTTATTCCATATTTAATAAATATATTTTATAGACTTACTAACAACATTCATTCTTTTTCACAGAATTATAATCATATTATAGATATGATGGACACTCCTGATGAGACTAGCGCTAGCAATGATGCCACCTTTTCTTCAGATGTAGCAGTGCCTGCAGTGGTAAGCAGTTTATCATTTATCCATTATTGTGCTATAATAAATATGAGATGAATGAAGGAGTCTAAATGTAGTAAATGAATTAGTAGAGAGATTTATATTATATTTTATTATTATTGCTCTATCCTACTCTTTTCATTTTTTTGTGTGTCTAAAACTATCTCAAACTATTTATTATCCAAATTATTGATTGTTGTTATTATAATATATTTATTTATTATTCACAACATTTATTTGTCATTTGACATTTGTTAATAGTGGTGGTTAATAAATAAACAATAGTCATTATAATGTAATAGATGCTAAAATTTTCTTTTACGAACAAATAATTGACTAAATTGATAATTAGATAATTTTTTTATAAACACGAGTAGAATGATTAATCAAATTAAATTAAGTGAGGTATACATAGATACGTATATACCTATACATATATATGTATATACATATATATGTATATACCTATACATACAGTATATACGTATATACCTTTTCATATATATGTATATACATACATGTATATATGTATATACATATGTATATATATATATATATATATTTGTGTGTGCACGCGTGCGGGCGCGTGTGGGTGCATGCATAAACATATGCAACTTAGTTCATATTGGCAATCCTTTGAAAGTGTGTGCATCAGATGGTGGACATGGTGGTATGTAATAATAGTTGCATAATGTATGAATTGGCAATAATTCGCCACACTATTTCAACTTGCTGCATGCAGTTTACCTACAATGCTTTTAATTTTTTTTCATCCACTAATAGCTTTTAATAACTTGTATTTGCTTTTAGAACTCATGAATGGGTGCCACATTCTGCTCAGTTAGTGGCACCTGTTGTCGTCAAGAAGCCAGAAGGGCACACAGTAGGCCTCTTCAACAAACTGAAGAAGAGAGCCTTTGCTCTGTCACCGTGTTATATTGGCTTAGAGAGTGAACTACTTAAATATCACGAGTCCGCTGCTACACATAAAAGTTATTTCTCCTGTATTATTCTATTTTGGTTGTTTGTATATGTCATCTGTCAGAAATTATTGCTTCAGCGGTTGTAGCTTTTGCTGTGGTAACTAAGAGCTATGTGTAGTGGTATGTTGACTAATCGGATGTGATATCATTCCAGTGGTAGTGATGGTGATAATCTGGTAGCTAATTTCTATAAATCAGAAATGTCTTGCTCTGGTGTTGTTCAATAATCATTCTAGACAAAACTGTCAAAAGCAGTTTGACTGCCATCACTGAAAACTTTTATATAGGTACCTGTATAGAGTGTCGGAGTAAACGCCAGAGGCAGAAGCCCAAGTTGGCTGAAATTACAGAAGATTCTATGCATTCCGCCTGCAACGAGTGGAGTGCCTATTTAATCTTGAGGGCATCATCATGCACCCCCTTAGATCGAAGACGACCCCCGAAACTTTAACAAGACTTATATTTTGTAAATGTAACCACCAAGTGCATTGAGAAACTGTCCTATGATATGTGATAAAATAAAACTGCAACAATCAATGTTTATTTTATTTCTTAAGATTCTTTTGCATAGGAGTTACCTAACAACATATGTGTGGGTGAGCAACTCCTATTCAGAGCAAAGGCTGAACAGTAACTATTGGACAGGTGGCAAATTGATAAAGAATTGCCTTTGTGTAAAGAACTGAACTGAGTTGATTCATTGGAAGTTAAGATAGCTAAAGAATGGAGAATTGGATACAGTGTTTTGCTTATTGAACTGAAATGCATCCATTCTTAGCCGATCTATGATGCAAAGGAATTGGGAATTGAATTGCTAACTTTTTGATGAAAATTGGATTGAATCAAGTATTTTTGTAAAATCATAAAAATATCCCTGACTGTAACTGATAGCATCGTGGACGAAACATGGATATGTTGGGAAAGTTTGCAGCTGCCAAACTTTCCCGATAGTCTACCTAGCGTCCATGACAATGCCGACAACAGCCTGTGGAATGTGCACCGCTTTGTCCATGACGATTGGCCATCGCAGATTGCTCAGTCTATATTTTTTCTATGCCAGTTGCTGCGGGGCTGGTACTTCATCATTTTCGTGACCGCATTTTATAATAAAAACGTTACACCTCGGACTATTTGCTCATGTAAACGCAGATGGGTTTGTGATAGTGTGAACATTATTATTACAGATGATCAATCAAATATTGTGTGATATTGCGTGATTATTGTATGGCAATACAGTATGAACCAGCCTTTACCAGTTCCATATCTAGTATACATACTTAATTAGCCGTAACTTCCTGTAAGAAAGCTTAGCTCTATGAAGGGCATTGTTCGTGTCTAGACGCTGGGGCTCGTTTTAGTTTGGATAGCTACCAGTTAGATGATTACCATAACAACTGTGTTTGTCACAGCAGTTTGTACATAGTTTTAGCTTGAAATTCCACTTCTTTCTTTGTTGTAATTTTTTTTATTGCCTATGCGTCTTACTATGAACCCTTTTAATACTAATATGAACATATCGGGGGAAATAACTGTGCCAAATAAACCAATCCCGACACTGCCCGACAGATTCACTTTTTGGTGGAACTTCCTAATATCTTTTTTATTGCTCATAAATTAGTGTCATAGCAACTAGCTATTGGCTTGAGTAATTACGCTACGGTCTGTACTGCTAGTTTAAAGCTAATATTTGTGCTTAGTACACATGTGCAAGCAGCACACATAATAAATGCTTTCATCTTTTATGCGAAAAAGTATACAAATTGTCTTCGCATAAAAATTGTTGCGCTTGCGAAAAGCAATTTTTTTGAACGCTGATATTGACTGGTTCAGCAGTGAAGAAAGTTTAAAGTCCGACATTGGTGTAGAAGAAAGTTAAAAACCAGAAGAAGCCAGAATGAGTCAAATGGAAAGCAACAGTCAGATCGCATCTATTAGTGGTGGGTGACCTAGAAGCTAACGATGCAACATAATTGTTGAAAAAGTTTTTTATTTTGGTTTCTGACAGTACTGCAAACATTGTTTGTTTATGCTACTTGTTTTCAAATATATATTTGTAACGTTTAATAAATTATGTTTATAAAACTTACAAATTTGCAGATTTATAGCAGCTACCATTTGACAATCCTAAGACCATTATGTAAACTGAGCTTCTGAAAAATAGAGGTTTATAACTTGTATTTTTTTGCTCATAAAAGTCAGTTTTTGCTGCAAACTGTAGCAAGAATATGAATTGGTTCAAATAAGCTTCTATCCAACATTTTAAGATTGAAAAATACATTCAAACTTATGACACTGAAAAGAGAATTCATAGCTGTAATTAGTTTGAGCTCATATTATAAGACTTTTATATGTTTACTCTAAAAATACATCAGCCTATAGAAGGATTTCTCAGCTTCATAATGCGTATTTATATAGCGCTCTACAACAATTTGAAGATAAGTTATATTAAATTTCTTGCAGGAATGTCCGAGGTTCAAATATTGCTACTAAATAGCTTCATATTTATAGCACTGAAGGCGTATACACATGGTAGCGAAAGGGCTAATATTGTTTTTATCAAAAATTTATAACTGTATCTACATTATTACGGAGTTAAATTACTAAACAAACAAAACCAATTATATATAAAATTTATCATAGCATGATACTCTTCAAGGTTCCTTCATAGATAACCCGCTTGTAAACTCAATTAATTGCCTCTAAAATGGAAAGCTTCAGTTTGCTGATTATCAGTGTTAACCGAAGGTTATAATCAACACCAACCTTGTTGTTCCTAGGATCACATGACACCCACATATTTGTCCTCAAAGAGCCTCTTGATGAACAGAAGTTACAGAGACTAGACTATCCAACAAATATGAACCAGGCTGAAAATGGTGAGCTTTAGTTCAAATCTTGGTTATAAAAAGTTGATTAAATGATAAACTACACATTTACAGAGCTTAAATAATACTGTAAAGGTTTTGTGCGACCTTCACTTTTTCTTCACTAGTACAAGACTCGGTGCATGAGTTTATACATATAATTCTGCTTAGTTCATAAGTTGTACAAGAATGATCAAGTAACAGGCAATGAACAGGCTCAGAACAGCTCTGTCCTTCTACACAAATGTTCGAGTTTATATAGCTAGTAAGCTCCGCTTCCGTTCTACTTGGCTGGACCTGGCACGGCTCGGCCCGACTCGGCTCGGTCTTGACTCGACAGGGCTCTGGCTTGGTTTGGCTTGGCTAATCTTAAGGGGACGCCATCCACCACACACTTCCCTCCATTGGCGACTAAGGTCTCCAATTTATGTCCTGAGGGAACACCAGTTGGGCCAGGGCTTCATGCTGGCGGGCTTCGTAGCGGAGGCGCTCCACCTCCTCCAGCAGTTGCTGGCACTTCCGGCCCTCCAAGTGTCCTTGCCGTAAAACCGTCTGCATTGTCCCGACAGCCTTCGTCCACTCCTGGGCTTCTTGTGCCAGCAACCAGGCTCGGCTGCGCTGTGTCTGCAGGAGGGTCTGGCTAGCTGGAGTCCGTCCCACTACCTCGGCCAGCGTGCCTGACCTGGCGGGATCGAAGGCCGTCTGGCTCCTCCTGGTCGAGGCCGGCGGACCCGGGCTGGGAGGCACAGCCGAGTCCTGGCCTGCTGGACTCTTCTTCGCGGGCTACGGCACCTCCTTCCTTTAGTATTGACAGTGCAGGCAGCCATCGTCAGAGATCCCCGCATGTTCCCCTGGCAAAACTGCTCTCAGGAGTCCTGGTCGACCAGATACACCACCGGCTTCACTCCTCCCTGCTGGTGAGTAGCGTGGTGTAATAGCGTTTGATCTGTCGACACGTACTGCCAGTCACAGGGGCACACAAACACGGCGTAGTGTTGTAGGACATGAAAGTGGATTCGCCAGGTGCTGGTTGTAAACTGGCAGATTCGGCAGCTCCCGTCCTTTACCTGTTCCTCCGCTCGTAAGACAGTCCGAGAAAACAGGTATTTGATAGTGCACACTATCGTCTTCTTCCGCGGCCTGGTTTCTTCTGGCTCTCTCAAGGGCATGCTTTCTCTAACGGTAACAGTCGGCGGAGAAGAGGACAACTCTGGTGAGGGGAGGCTGACTCGCCTCCTCTTAGTGCGCACAGCAGCCACCCGGCACTCCTCTTCAACCTCTTCTGGCATGGTCTCGTTGAGCAGATCCTCCACTCTCTCCTTGATTAGGGTTGCATCTAACAGCGCCTCTGCTCCTTCTCTGGTGATTTCTAGTAAGGCAGAGTCCGGTTGTCGTCATATCCAGCTCCGTGTCATCCTCCTTGTAGGCCACCACATTTGCCGGTGTTAGCCTATCCATTCCTTCTCCAGCTTCTTTCAAGCTAATTATGACCAAAGTCAGTAGGACCTGTAGTGATGTGTTGACTTCGCTATCCATCTTTTCCAGCGCTCTGATGTCGTCCAGGGAAAACGAGTGCTTTAAAAGGAAAGCCTTGGTTGCGTACGTGAGAGCCATCTTACAACCTTCTTGCGCGACCTCCGGACCGTTTTCCGACAATTCCATAAAATAACATACACCGTCTCCGTATTGTTCCAGCTTCCTAGTTGTCCGGGCTGGCCTCGGATTGTGCCGGGCCAAAGTTGATTGGATTGCAGGGTTGATGGGATCTGGTGTTGTAGTCTCTTCGGTCTCCACCAGTTTGCTTCAGGTTCTCCCGGAACTTTTTCCCGTTGGCCGGATTGATTCCCTTGGAACTCGGAGGGCGTCTTTGGCTTTCTCCTTCCTCCGGTCAAATTTTCTCCCGGAGTTATCTCCTGCCCTCGTTTTTCTGCAGCCTCTAGCAGCAACTTTTCCCAGCTGAGGGGCGGCATTATGGGTACAGGGTCTATTCTGACCTTCTCCTGCTTTCTCTCCAGCCTGCTGGGTTGAGCTCCTTTCATGTTAGGACCTCTCCTTGACTCCAGGGTGGCCGGGGCTTGCCCCATCTATTCTGGGCAAGCATGATAAATTTTCAGCCTTCCTTCGCTCTGAATGGAAGACTGGCCTGGCCATTCCACTAGATATGTGTGGTTCCCCAAGGCTTTCAGGACCTGGTATGGTCCCACGAACTTCACCTGCAGCTTGGGATCTTCTCCCCGTCTCCGGCGTTTATTCGTGAGCCATACCCAGTTGCTTGGGGCATACAGCGGTGGCTCCTTCCGGTCTTCCTGTCTCACCTCCATCTGACTTTGTCGTAGCACCTCGTGCACCATCTGTAGCCTTCGCTGCACCTTAAGGGCATGCTTGTGGGCAGAAAAGAACTCGGTCGGTGGTAGGTGGCTTACCAGCTGGTCCGGCAACCGCATCTCCCGTCCCAACATCAGCATGTTGGCTGTCTCTCCGGTTGCGGAGTGGGGGGTGCCTCGGTATGCCCTCATTAGCTGGGGGAGCAGCAGGTCCCACTCGTCCTTTCTCCAGGCCAGGAGTAGTGCCCTCAAGGAGTCGCTGAGTCCCCGGTTGTTCCGTACAACGATTCCGTTGGCTTGTGGGTGATAAGGAGTCGTATGGGTTTTCCCCACGTTCCAGAGTTGACACAGCTCGGCCATCAACTGGCTCTCAAACTGCGCCCCCTGGTCCATGTGGATCTGCTCAGGTAATCTCAGGGAGCAGAAGACCTGCTCATTCAGTGCGTTTGTGACCACCAGGACCATGGCGTCAGGTAGTGCCAGTGCGTCCTGCCATCGGGTGAAGTGGTTGGTGAAGACCAGCACCCACTTGTTCCCCTTAGGCGTGACCGAAAATGGCTCCACCAGATCCATAGCCACTTTCTGCCAGGGTCGTCTGGCGTAGAGCCTTCTTTCCCCTCCGGCCGCTTTTGCCCCTCCATGCTTTGCAACCTGGCACACCTCACAACTCTTGATGAGCCGTCTGACTGTGGCCGTCAGTCTGGGCCAGTACAAAGTCAGCTGGAGGCGGCTTATTGTTCTTCTCACTCCAAAGTGAGCCATGGCATGCGTTTGCCACACCGTGGTTCTCCGCATGGCTGGGGAGCAGATGGCGCACCATCTGGCGGGACCCTTCGCGGCAAAATGGGACCATTATTATTATAATACTATTATAATAATAATAGTATTATAACTATTATTATAGTGTGCCATCTTGTCGTATGCGCAAAGAGCCTTGCATGGGATGCAGGATATCCAGCTCTCTGCTTCCGACTTCCAGGTGTTCCGCTGGCACCTCTTCTCCTGTGGCGATGGCACGATACATGATAGCCACTGGTCTTTGTTCGGTGGCCTGTGTCTTTGCCAGCTCGCCCTTTGGTCCTGTCATCCCTAGTGTGGCCGAAGCCCCTTGGAGGAACTTCCGGCAACCAGGTTCAATCTCGCCACTGTTGGAGCGGGAGTCCCGTGCAAGTTGCCGGCCAGCCCCCCGGGGTATGCGACGTTGCCCAGAATTGATTCCGCCCTGTCGAGAGCAGGAGTTCTATCCAGGCAACTGGTCGGTACCCATGCGGCTAACGGCCCTTGTTCTCTTGCCAACTCCTTCCATGAGAGGCCACCATCCCTCTGCTCAATGCTTGCGCATTGCCGGCAGTCCTCGCAGGTTTGCCTGCTCAACCCATCTGCGTTCCCATGGCGAGTCCCTGACTGATGCTCCAGGACATAGCAGAACTCAGCCAGGATCTCTAGCCACAGGGCTACCTGGTTCGAGGGTTCTCTCCTCCTGAATAGCCACCGGAGTGACGCATGGTCCGTCCATAGGAGGAACTCCTGGCCATACAAATACGGCCGAAAGTGCTTAACTGCCTTTACTATGTGGCCCAGGTAGCAGACCCGGGATTGCCATAATTTGCACTTGGACGGCTTTAACTTCAGTCCGGCCTTGTGGAGTCTCTGGAAGACCTCCTCCAGCCGATGCAGATGCGTATCAAAGTCTGGGGCGATGACTATAATATCATCCAGATATAGTAGCAGCGTTCCCCAGTAGAGGCCGTGTAGAACGCGTTCCATAAGTCTTTGGAAGGTGGCGGGGGTGAACGTCAGTCCAAAAAAGGCAATACCTTTCATTTCCATAATTCAGACCGTGTCGAGAAGGCCGACTTCTCCTGCGCCTCTGCATCCAGGGGTACCTGCCAGTACCCAATCACCAGCTCGAACGTGCTAAAATAGCGGCTGCCGAACAGGGCGTCCAGGCTGTCATCGATCCTGGGTAGAAGGTAAGAGTCCTGCTAGGTGACAGCAATTAGACACCGGTAGTCGATGCGGAAGCGCCACTTCCCATCCTTCTTCCGGACCAACACCACGGGGGAGCTCCAAGCTCCTTTGGCTGGCTCGATAAGCCCCCGCTTGAGCAGATCCTGGACCTGACTTTCGGCCTCGGCCTCCTTCTCGGGCTCGAAATTGTGGGGGGGGGGGAGTGTCCGGATTGGCGGGTCCCCTCCTTAAGTAGAATGGAATGTTCCACCCCGGAAGTCCTTCCTACTTCGTCGTCACCGGTACTGAACACGGTGGCATATCGACTCAGCAAGGAAGCCAACCTCACCGTTTGACCCGTCCTTTCACAGTTCAGCCGGGCTGCCTGGAACAACTCCTCAAGGTGAGCCGGCACTCCGTTGATTGAAGTCAGACTGGCGTCACACAGTAAGGGATCCTCCTCTTCGACCTGCGGGGTCTCCACTCCCGTATAGGTGCCGATAGTGGCTCCGGACCGCAAAATCAATGGCCGCTCCGTAGCATTCATGCAGCAAGTGATGACCTGTCTTTTGGGTCCCGGCTGATTTAGGCTACTTGCTACCAAAGGTCCGTCGGGAAATCTTTCGATCAGTCCCATGGAGCAGTAATTTCGCGTGGTGATGCGACATTGTATTGCCATATCTGTCCAGGCGAGAACCACTACCCCTCTTATCACCTGTACTTTGCTCTGTAGCAGCCACCCATGTCGATCCGTGCAGACTAGCTGTCTGCCATCCACTCAGACCACCGGTTGCTCAAATTCAAGAGAACATTGATGGGCCATGAATAATGGGATTTCGAGTATGGCATCCTTGCTCAGACGGCTAACCACAAAGACTTCCTCTGTCTTTACATCCCTCGGGCGGATGATCAAATGGATTATCCTGTAGAAGGGGAGCCATGTTCTGTCAGCCAATAGTCTGTGGCTGTCACTCTCCTTGAATTGGTCCTGTACGGCTCCTGGCAATTGGTCAAAGACCTGCTTATTGATCAGGTTTGTGGTGCATCCTGTGTCTAAAAGAAACTGAATGGGCCGCCCATCCACCCTTCCTGGGAGGAAATAGCTGGTGGAGTGAGGTCGGCTGAGAACTTGTGCCCCAGTGGTGCCTTCTAAGACATCTTCCGATAGGCCTGGGAGCCTTCCTTTCCATGGTGGGGCGGGGTCGGTCCCTCGGGCCGTCCCACGTCCAGGATAGACCCGCGGCTCCTGTGATTGCCATCCCTAAGGCAGAGAAGGGGTCGACCCTGCCGCCTTTAAGGCAGGCTTCCGACCATCAGGTCCAGTGGGGGTGGTTCTCACTGTCTGGATTGGAGGGATTTGGGAGTCACCCTCCTTTGTTTTGGGCTACGTCCCTGCCGTTTGCACAGAGGGGCGTAGGCGGTATCCGAGACAGTGGGAATGTCCAGACTGGCCTCACTCAAAGACTGGTAGTAGTTTCGTGTCGCCACAGGCCTTTCCTGTGCACAAATTTTCCTCAGCCTAGTATTTGCTGGTTGAGACCAACCGTCGGCTGTTACTGAATCCCATGTAGTCATATTGTGTTTCCGAGGTGGTTTGGCCTTGACACAGGCAGTAGCCGGAGCTACTGCAGTGACCGTTCTTCGTTTCCCGAAGCCAGTTTGGTGTATCGAGGTCAATTCTCCCGTATGTGCCCCGGTCGCCCACATCTCCAGCAAAGGGTAGCTGGCTGGCTCCTCCTCTTTGTTGGAGTTCGAACCTGCTCCTGGAGCCATTCCACCTTGTCTGTGAGAGTTTGGACCAGCCGGCCTAGTCGTCCTATAACATCGGTTTCGGCCGAGTTCACCTGGTTGGAGGCTCCTCCCTCCAGTGTTCGTACCGAAAATCCGGTGGATTTACGCTTCCCTCCTTGGGTTTGGAGGTAGTCGTTCTCGGCCCATACAGCGTCAGCCAGCGTGGGTGTATGTATGGCCAACAGAGGTCGCTGCAGGGCAGGGTCCCTTAGTGAGCTGCAGAAGGTCTCCATAGCCGTACTATTTTGGTGTTGATTTGTCAGGTCCCGGTATGCAATGCGTACCAACCTCTCAACCCCCATAGCATGCTCCTAAAGTGTTGTCCCTTCCTCTTGCCTAAGGGCGTTAAGCTGGCTTAACGCCTGCCTAGCAAATAGCCCGAATCTTGCTCGGAGGGCATTGAAAATGGTCTCCGGGCCCTCGGCCCGTTCGCAGTCCTCGGCCTGTTTGCCCAGTGCTTTTCGGAGGTGCAATAGGGTTGCTCCTCTCGTCCACTGGTTGGCGTCAGCTACCTCCGTTAAGCGAGCAATGAAATACTCCACATCTTCTTTTCCAGTGTACTGGGAGTCCTAAAACGTGGTGCTGGTTCCTGAGCCCTTGGGATCAGTAGCACCCGTTCTAGTGCCTCGACTAGTCGGTCGGGTCTCGGATCAGCACTTTTTGCACTCCTATCGGCCATGTCTGGCTTTCAGTAGGTTTCTGCTCTCTTCTCAGAGCAGTGCCTCTACTGTATCCATGGCCGTTGGCTTCTTTCCGGCTTTCTTCCTGTAGGAAGTTCTTTTAGTAGGAGCTCGCTGTCTCTTCGGTAAGTCCTGCCGGAGCCTTTAGTAGGTTTCTGTTCCTGGAGCAGTACATCTACTGGGTCCGATACTGCAGGCTTTCCACAGCTCTCTCTGGGTTTCTTTCCGTAGGAAGTTTTTCTAGTAGGAGCACGCTGTCTCCTCAGATAAGTCCTGTCGGAGCCTTTATTAGGTTTCTGCTCCTAGAGCAGTGCATCTACTGGGTCCGATACCGCAGGGCTTTTCACAGCTCTATCTAAGTTTTTTCTGTTGTCAGGAAGTTCTTCCAATAGGAGCAGTGTCGCCGTTTTTCAGGCAGCTCAGTTTATCCAGAATCCAGTGATCCTCCCAGTGTCTAGTGATCATGATGCGAGTCCTGTGGTGGAGTTCTTGGGATCGTCAGTGATCCCACTGCTGCCACCAGTGTAAAGGTTTTGTGGGGCCTTCACTTTTCCTCCACTAGTACAAAACTCGGTGCTTGAGTTTATACATATATTTCTGCTTAGTTCATAAGTTGTACAAGAATGATCAAGCAACAGGCAATGAACAGGCCCAGAACAGCCCTGCCCTTTTACACAAATGCTCGAGCTTATATAGCTAGTAAGCTCCACCTCCATTCTACTTGGCTGAACCCGGTACGGCTCGGCACGTCTCGGCTCGGTCTTGACTCGGCACAGCTCTGGCTTGGCTGGGCTTGGCTTGGCTAATCGTAAGGGGACTCCATCCGCCACAATACCAAATTTATTCCTATAATTTTTATCTCAGTTATTTTATCTGCCTATGGTTCTCACATTATGACAGCCCTTTTAGTAGTTGCAAAACCTCCAACAAGATAGTTAGGAGAGGTGATAACACGGTAAGTGATAAAAACAAGGCTGACCCACAACATACACTAGTTTAGGATTAACACAAGAGTATCATAGCGTAAAGGAAGCAGGAAAGACTCTTTTACGGTGCACAACACCAATCTCGATCAACTGCATAGTTCTAATTAAGGTACATATATGTTCATATATATATACATATATATATATATATATATATATATATATATATATATATATATATATATAGTATATGTACACGTATATGTATATATGTATATGTACACGTATGTGTATATATATATGTACACGTATATGTATATATATATGTATATATACATATATATATATTTATTTATACGTATATTTATACATATATATATATATATATGTATATTTATACATATATACATTTATACATGTATAACATAAAACCTCTAATTGAACGCCATGGCGATCTATTTTTCACCCCTTTCTCTATGGTGGCAGCCAATTGGAGACGGCATTCAAATAGAGGCTGGCGGTGTATTTTTCAAATGGTTTGTCAGAATTTTGGAAAGATAGACTTAGCCCTATTGCGGGGGAAGCGAATGTCCCCTATATTTTGCTCTGTTTTTTCTGATGGAGCGATATTAAATCTTTTAGATGCAATTAATCTGCTAAATTCCCTCCAACTTTTCAAAGATCTCTTAATAAATATGCATTTAGAAACCAAGAAATATCTCTACTGGCTGATATCTATTGCTTGAAATTGACCTGCGTTGATATTATAGCCTTGGTCCTTCTTTGCAATTTGTCGGCAATTTCAATTCTTAATTCATTCTAAATATGAAGACATATTTTTCTTTTACATTTACCAATGTTGCATAAAAGCTCATTGCAATTATTTACATGTTTGTTACATTTGCATCAAAAACTAGTTTTTTGTTTGCAATAGAGGAGTAATTACGAGCGTCGATCAATTGTATCATCAGGTTGCCAATTATCAGATGCTATCAAATAATACGCTATGAATTTGAAAATTTATAAGTTATGTAATGATCGTCTACCAAATGCTAAAAATGTATATTCATGAAAAAGTGGCATAAACGAACCATGCTTATATTACTTGCAGAAACAAAAATTAACGCTTTTAAAACAAAACGAATTTCATCATTTGCTTGGATATCTGCATTCTGATTGTTGCTTTCAATGGAACAAACATTTTTTAGTTGTCCAAAACCTTCCACAATATCCTCTGACTTCAAATCTTTTTCTGCACTGCTGAACTAATTGATATTAGCGTCCAAATAATTTTTGGCAGAGCAAAACTTTTACGCGTTGCATTTAGCACAATTGCGATGTGTGAAGGTTTGACTCGCTAAACATATCCTTTGGCCCAAAACTTGCAATCTGTTTTTATATGCATGTACATCGAAGTAATGAGACCGCGGTTAATCAAAGAACTACAATTTGCCTGAGACGGCTAGTAATTATTTCCAAGGCGTTGCTTTCAAAGTTTGTTTACCATCATAAATTTAAACCGTTTTGTATATATGTAGGCTAATTCGAAGTAGAAAGACCGCGTTAAAAAGAAACTACTATCAGCCTGAGACAGTTAATAATTATTTCTATGGCGTTGCTTTTAAAGTTCATCTACTTTCATAAATTTAAACCGTTTTTATAGATGTACTTCAAAGTACCGAAACCGCATTAAACAAAGAACTACTATCAGTTTGAGACCCATTATTGATTATTCTTATGGTGATGCTTTCAAAATTTTAACAACAAAAAAGCGAAGAGCTTTGGAGTTGGACAAGGGGAAAATTGATTATTATTAATGTAAACGATTCATTATTAATACGATTTTGTTGACATTTTTCTGCTAGTGACTTGAAATTATGGGTTCATAAAGATCAAAGATAGTCAAAGTGGCTGTCAAATGGAGATGGTGTTCAAATAGTGGGGGGCGCTCTATTTTTCAACCCTTTTTTCATGGTGAAAATCAAATAGAGGTGACGTTCAATTAGAAGGTTTGTATATATTTATACGAATACATTTATATATAAACATTTCTATAAAAATATATGTTTATAAATGTAAGTATATTTATATAAATACATATGTTTATTATATAAATATATATTCATATATATAATAGAGACAGTATTTGCAGTCTCTTAAGTAAAAGTGCTCAATAATAAAATATTGCAATGTAAATAGGCAATAATTTTGGATTATATCGCGATGACGGCCTTGGAATAACCAACAAAACATCAAGAGAAGCGGGAAAAAATTAAGAAAAAACTCTGTTCTATCTTTCTTAAAAATGGACTGCATCTAACCGTACCCACAAACAAAAAGGTGATGAATCTCTTGGATGTAAGCCTCAACCTAACAACAGGTATACACAGAATCTACCACAAGCCTAATACACATCCACATTATGTACATACCAAGTCTAACCATCCACCTAGAGTAACTAGGTATAAACAAGAGACTCACTGACTTATCGTCAGACCACACTACATTCATTGCCGAAACAGACATATACCAGCAAGCACTCTATTAAAATAGACATAATTACAACCTCAACCTGATCGGTTGTCTCAACCTGACCGGTTGTCTCAACCTGACCAGAAGATTAATGCAGAGTAACAACAAAAAGACCAGGCGAAGAAAAGTATTATGGTATAATCCACTTTTCTACAAGAATCTAGCAACTAACATCGGTAAGACACTTTTCTATATTCTAGACATAGAGTCCCTTAAATCTCATATTTCCGTGACCAAACACGAGCGAAGCAATTGTTTGGGAGCTTGATGATAAATGCATATGCGCACACAACTCCCGAAAAATTATCTTTCAACCGCCGTAACCAAACCCTTGTACCGAAATCCCATCAAAAAATTTAACCATTTTTGTGTAGAGTCGTTTAAGTATAATAATAATACAAAACACATGTAAACCTACTTAAATATGTTACCAAGTTTTTGAAAAGTTGAGACAATATCCTAAAACTTACCCATCTGATCGGATAATACATAAATAGACAGATTAATTTGGCCTAAAATTGCCATTGAAATCTGACAAGCCTTTTTTAATCAAAATTAAGACTGGCAAACAAAACTCCAATAAAGCCATGCGACAGATAGTAGAACTATTAAACCGTGCGCATTTCACGAGAAAAACGTGCACATTTCACCAGTCTATGGCATTGTCTAATTGCCAAAGGTTTCTGTAATAAACGTAGAAGTACTGAAAAGTAATCGTTTCTCTTTTGCCGATTCTACCGTACTCTGACATTTTTGACACTCATAATGAGTACTTTGGTATTCTAACCGATGTCTAAAGCAGTAAAAGTAAAGGAAATGACGATGATATTTTTCTAACGATTCTTATAAGATTATCACAATATTTAATTGTAAGAATAATTATTTGATTTTATAAGATTATTATAAGATTTAGTTATAAGAATAATCATTCAAATTTACAAGATCGAAGTATATAGTGACCGATGGTGTGCAATATGTTAAAATCTAAATATCAGCTAAAATCTGTTTAGATTTTTAAATTCAGCATAATTTTTTAGATACAAATACAGAAATCTAGATAAATATTACAACTTCTTGATATTGGTTGCTATGACCAATGATATACAGCCCCCCAGCCTGTGTATATTACACAGCAGCTTGCCATTTCACTTCTAATATTGCATTTCTCCTATTGCAGGAAAGACATATAAACATATAATTTTTTCCTTTCATTATTGCTGCTTGTTGTACATAATAACACCCAGTACATTACAGCTACCATTGCAGTTCTCCTATTGCACTGCAGTGCCATTTGACTGCTAATATTGCATTTCTCAACCAGCAGTACCCTTTCTTTTTCCATTTTCACTTTGGTCATGGGCTGTATGACAGGGGAATTTCTAGTCTACATAAAATTTTCAATAGAAACTCAGTTAAAATTAGCTACAATTGCATGAATAATGTGAACAATATCATCAATGCTCCCAACACTAAACTACTGCAGCGCCATAATAATACGCCAATGGATACAGAATCAAGAGACTGCAACTGTCTAGATAGTAGTAGCTGACCACTGCAAGGAAAGTACTTGGGCAAGTCTATTGTATACAGAACAGCAGTCACCACCGAGAATAGCTTACCAGATGAGCATTACATAGGTTTGACGGATATTCCATTACATAGGTTTAACGGATATTCCATTACATAGGTTTGACGGATATTCCATTACATAGGTTTAACGGATACTCCATTACATAGGTTTAACGGATATTCCATTTAAACAACGATATCACAACCATGTCAACCTTTAGAAACGAGTGCAAAAGATCAAGCACTGAGCTAAGTAAGCATATATGGACATCGAAGGACAAAAACATAAATTGTAACATCAGGTGGGAGATAGTGAGAAAAACAATATTGTATATTAAGACAACAGGCAGATGTAACCTATGTCTATACGAAAAATTCTACATCATATGCAGACCTGAAACAAACCGCTACTTTGAAAAAAAACTGTGAGCTTGTATCAACATGTAGACATGCTGGCAGATTCCATTTGAGTAATTTAAAACTTAACTTTTAACACCTAAGTTGTTGAGCTTTGTCCCATTACTTTGTACATCATTGCATTGCTTGCTAATTTTAATCCTTCGTATCAGCGACGCTTTCAGGTATTTTAACAACTATGCTTTTATTTCAACTTATATATATACACAAAGCTTTTAGTGTTAGCAATTTTATCTGATGATTATTGCTTTGCAATATGAAACTACTAGTAATAAAATTGTTTTAAACTGAACTTTAACTTTCATCTTACTTAATTTTGTATTTATATATAATTATACATATTATACACACACATGTGTCAAATTAGTATCGTATTGATATTTGACACCTGATGTCAAATTGTTTATCAAAGTACATCATCATCTGAGAGCTTAAGGGTGCGCAACACAGTGCGAAGCTAAAACTATAGTAAGCTTGAAGCATACAGTGTGCTTAGCTTTCAGCTACTGAAAGCTATCTTTCAGCTATCCTCTCATCAGGCTGAACTCTAAAAGGTGAACTCTAAAAGGTGAACTCTTTTGCAGTATAAATTTATGTAGACTTACAATTGTGACTTCGCAGTCTTTCAACTGTATCAGCAAGTTGGCAGTAACACAATACAAAAATGGTACCACTTTTCTATCTCGCATCAGCAAAACTTACCCATTTATATCGACTTCAATATTGCTACATTACTACATTTAATGACTTGACTTCTTTTATAAACATTATCATAGTAAACCTCCTATATAGAAGTGTGATTCTTTGATGTTTCAGTCTAATGTTGCTCAAAATAACTTGCATCTGATTAAAAACATTCCTTGATATTTTGTAGGAATGATCTACACTATGGGATATGTATTTAAATTCAAAGTTAGCAATCCATGCTTAACTGTTAAGACCTACCATCATCACTGCTCTCCAGTCCGTGCACACAGACAAGACAATTACACCATTCTTAACCTGGGTTGGACTAAGGAAGAAGTTCACAGCGGAATATCATATCCACAACTATTATAGTATATACTTTGACTATTCTGTAAAATCTAGGTTTAATCTCCTGTCTCAGCATCTATTTTGGGAATGTTTAACAAATACAGTAGGCCCTTCGACAATGTAAATAATCCATTCCAGGAACATTTACGTCATAGGAAATTTACATTATAAAAACAGTAAATTACATGTAACTTGCTTAATCCCTTCCAAGATCTTTTCAACCTTACCTCTTCAACCAAACAAAAAAGAAAAACTTGACTTTACTCTTCTAATTTGTAGGCCATAACTGCAGTATTATTGGTTTGCATCGACACATTTTCTCCTTTTTCTGATCAATCTCACTGGTTTTATAGACCATGATTGCGAAGATTTTTACAGTAAGTTGATTGGGAACGCACATCTTCGACGTCCATTTTCAACGACTTGCTTCTTTTTTAAACAGCTAAGTCGATTCTGCAAATTAAACTTAATAACAAATATTTTATACATCTACAATAAAGCAAAACAACAAAATATTTTTTACGATAAAAAGCGGTACTACCTGTTCATAATCTTCTGTACACAGCGGGTCAAGGTTAGGATAAAAATAAAACTGTTGATGCTATTCCAACTCATCAGACTCAGATTAGTAGATTGATGCTGTAACACCTGCACCGATCAATCGTCTTTGTATTTATGAACAATTGCGCAGCAACTGTTCTTTGTTTTGTCGACACCTGATGATCTATCACAACAAACTAGAATGGCATGAACATTGTATATATAATAAATATAACTTTATACGCACGTTGTTTGTCTCTCAAAATCGCAATGAGATTGAGTAACATTCAAATCAAATTTGATAGCTCATCTGACTTGACACTTCACGTTATATCGAACCTTTTACGTAGTAGAAAACAAAAATTTCCCATAAATTCTCTGCGTTGTCTGGAATTTACACTATAGCAAGTATACGTTATAGAAGCGTCTACTGTATCTGCAAAGAATTGAGTTTTATTGTCTGTTATTTATTCTGTCCTGATTTATATTATCATTATCAATATTGTTGGTCTATTTGAAGAATAATTTGTGTATTACATGCTGTTTTTTTGTTATGTGATAAATACATTCTCTCGCTTAAAGTATAAGTATGTAACAAAATTATAATATACAACTCAAACAAACACTCTAACCCAGGGGTGGGCAACATGGTTTTTTAGGGTCACTTTTCAATATTTGAACAACACTTGGGACAAGCAACCCAAAATAAGGTAATCTAATGGAAAATTGTGTGTCGAGTTGAGGAGCCTAAAAAAACATTGTAATATGAGTAATTACATTTCTTGCAAACAATAAATACAAACTTTTATTAGCATGAATCTGTAATATTGGAACGAGAAATTGAGACAAAAAAATAAAGTGCAGGTCGGATAATTAGGTTAGAGTCTAACCTATCAAGCTTGGTTGAATTTTAACAAGGATACCTTAAATAATTATAAAATGGTAATTATGGCTGCTTAAATAAGAATTGATTCTGACACTTGTAAACAGCAATGAGTATAATGCAGCGATGAAATTTACAAATACAGTGCGAGCTGAATTAAAATATTCTAAATAAATCACTGCATGTCATGTACTGTAGTGTTGTTTGCACTAGCTAGAAATATTAATGGCTGTTGAGAAGCCTTGGCCCTTTGTGCTTTAAACATAAACTTGCTTAAAGTTATTGAATGTGTTAAGAAACTTTTAAAAGCCATAGTGATATAGTTTTTTAATTTTGAAATTTGAAACAAATTTTGAATCCATTAAAATTTGTATACAAACATTCAATACAAACATTTCTTATGAATTTTTTTATTTATTTTAAAATCTGTTTCTGTGTGTGGATAAAAGTCCTCGAGAGGAGTATATAGTTCACTAAAGCAAATCAGTCAAGAGTGATCTCTCTGATAAATAAATGTTGCTTTCTCTAAAAAGTTTGCTCGCGTGTCGATACAACGATAATGTGACCCTAGCCTGTTGGAACTTATGTTCCTAAACCAATGGGTAACAAGGTATTGAAAGTATCATCCAATGAAATATTAGTATGAACATAGTTTAGCTTTCCTTAGTTACATTATTACTGGGTTTTCATGCTTCGAATAAATTCGAAGTTTCTTCCACTTTGAATTATAAAAACGATATAACTCGAACGGGTTAGACGCCATTTCACTTTGCTAAATTTACGCGATGGCATTCGCATTGAAGCTACTATTCAATGTCACAGAAATGCTCATGACGGATGAATTCGTATCATCAAAACCTGACAAAACTTTCCCTTGTGAAGGTAACAAAAATTTTGCGCATTTTATCACACTACCATGCGGGCATACTTTAACTATTCTTTTCAATGATAAGCTGCTCATACGACAATGATGAGATAATTTCCTTTTAATATATTTTATTACTTTATTCATTAAATGTCTGAACTTACCGATTGTAAAGAATTCCGCTGCACTGGTGCCAACCTCTTCCTAGGCTTAACTCTTCTAACACAGAAAAGTGTTTTCTTTACTAAAAACAATTGTTATTCATGCGACCTTTGAAGTAATAACTGTATAGGATACAAAGATACAACCAGACCGCTAATCATGTTTATGTTAAGCTAGCCAGAAAAGAAATTCTTTTTCAATTTACTAACTAATAATAATTAGGCAAGAAATAAACGCACAGTAGAAAGGAGTTATAGAACTATGTGGAGTGTAATGTAAATACTACCAGCGTTTTATTGGAACTGCCTTGCAATTCTCTTACAAACATGCATTAGCTGACCCCATAAAAATATTTTCAAACTTGTTCCTAAACTATCTCAGTTTGTTAAACAAAGTGAAAATTAGCAACAAATATATTGCGACAGTTTAAAAAATTTATTTGACTCAGATGCACTACAAAGCGCCTATCATCTTTTTGGGACTTGATAATTTCATATAAATATTGTCTACTAATACCATAGATACACCCTCTTTCAGTTATGCACTCTGAGATGGCGCTGAACACTATATTTGTAAACTTCCAACATGTTAATGCATCTGAGAACATACCTTACTGTTTAATTGTTGATGCTGCCAACTTACTGTGTTGTATCTCTACAACTTATAAGAACTGTCTTATTGTGAAAGTAAATGTTTAATTAACAGTTCATTTTTTATATTTATTGGACATTGTTAAACATTCTCAAAATAAATGACGAAACAGGAGATTAAACCTAGATTTTACAGAATACTCTGAGTATATACTATAAACGTTTCGGATATGATATTCCGCTGTGTACTTCCTTCTTAGTCCAACCCAGGTTGAAAATGGTGTAAGTGTCTTGGCTGCCTCCATGGACTAAAGAGCAGTGATGATGGTAAGTCTTAACAGTTAAGCATGGATTACTAACTTTGAATTTAAATACATATCCCATAGTGTAGATCATTCCTACAAGATATCAAGGAATATTTTTAATCAGATGCAAGTTATTTTGAGCAACATTAGACTGAGAACATCAAAGAATCACACTTCTATATAGGAAGTTTACTATGATAATGTTTATACAAGTCAAGTCATTAAATGTAGTAATGTAGCAATATTGAAGCCGATATAATTGGGTAAGTTTTGCTGATGCAAGATAGAAAAGTGGTAGCATTTTTGTATTGTGTTACTGCCAACTTGCTGATATAGTTGAAAGACTGCAAAGTCACAATTGTAACTCTACATGTATTTATACTGTGAAAGAGTTCACGTATTAGAGTTCAGCCTGATAAGAGGATAGCTGAAAAGAACTTTAAGTAGCTGAAAGCTAAGCACACAGTATTCTTTAAGCTTACTATAGTTTTAGCTTTGCACTTTGTGTTGATCACCCTTAAGCTCTCAGATAATTATTTACTTTGATACACAATTTGACATCATGTGTCAAATATCAATACAATACTTTTAAGATACGATACTTAAGATAATTTTGAAACATGATGTGTGTGTATATATTATGTATAATTATGTATATAAATGTATATATATATATATGTATATATATATATAGCAGTGATATTTTCTGAGTGAACCTCAAAAGTGGGGCTATATGGGAAGGATGCGTCAACTGTGGATAAACATGCGCCTTGAATTGCCACTAACCGCTAAGCAACTTGTAGCTCAGAGGAGTAACATAATCAAGCGGCACCTCATATCAGAACTTGAGGTAGATGAAATTAGGGAACAGTTCACCCAAATAACCTCGACTAACGAGGAGTGCATATCAACACACACTGTCACACATACATGATCTTGTGTTGACTCACAAGTTGAAGAAGACATGCACTTTGACCTTGACCCAAGGGTGAAGGAGCTTGCGGAAAATATCATCAACAAGATGTCAGCTGGTAATGATTATGGAAGGGGAGTACCACTACGGAGAGTTAGCAAGACCATACCCAAGAAGCTGTTAGAAAACATTAACTTGGCACTGGAGTCGATCTCAACTGGATCGATCAGTGAGACTAATGCCTTAATCTACAGTACGACAACTGTCGTCTTGGAGGAGATGGGTATTAAGCCACTGTCAACAAGGCTTCAAGCCATTCTATCTTAGCAGCTTAGGCTACGAAATAAGATCAAGGACTTGCGCAAGAAAGTTAGTAGGCTCAGTGAGAGATCTAACCACAGTTTGGAGCGTCCAAATAGGGAAGCCACAATAGAAGCTCTAGAATTTGCCAAACAGCAGCTAGTAGCACTCTCGGCACGACTGAAGTGGTACACCAAAGAGCGGGATAACAAGAGAATGAACAAACTGTTCATCAATAGTCCATCTAAAGTGTATCCTCAGTTCAAAGGTGAACTGCGGAGGCCAATGTCAGATCCTCCTCAATCCAGCACCTCAAAGTTCTGGAAGGACATCTGGGAGAAAGAGACTACCCATAACACCACTGCAAATTGGCTGAAGGGGCTTAAAGAGAGCCACCAACACACTGTGGCTCAACAAGGACTCACCATCAGCAAAGTGGACATCAAGTGCAGAGTGCAGCATATGAAGGACTGGGCAGCACCTGGCCATAACATGATTCAAGCCTTCTGGCTAAAGAAATTGACATCAATTCACACTAGAATGGATAAGCAGATGGAATGCCTAATAGAAGAAGGCGACCATCCGGAATGGCTGACCAAAGGACGAACTGTACTTCTGATAAAAGATCCAAAGCAGGGGTCGATTCCCAAAAACTATCGACCAATAACGTGCTTGCCCACCACTTGGAAACTGCTCTCAAGAATAGTTGCAGACAAACTGGAAGAGCACATGAGTCACTATATGACCAGTGCTCAGAAAGGAATTGGGCGCAACACCCGAGGAACCAAACATCAGTTACTGGTGGATCGGACGGTCTGTCAAGACAGCAGGAGAAGGCATACCAATCTTGCCATGGCTTGGATCGACTACAAAAAGGCCTATGACTCAATTCCCCATAGTTGGATACTTGAGTACCTCAGTATGTACAATGTTCACCCTGCTTTTGTGGCATTCATCAAGATGTTAATGACTAAATAAAAGACGGAACTGGAGGCTAATGGCAAAAAGCTGGCGAGTGTAAAAATTAAGCGAGGCATCTATCAAGGTGACTCCTTATCACAGCTGCTCTTCTGCATATGCCTAAACCCTCTAAGCAATATGCTGGAGAAGACTCAATATGGGTACCAGTTTAAGAGTGCCACCAAAATAAACCACCTTTTCTACATGGATGACATCAAGCTGTACGCTAACAAAGAAAGGGACATTGATTCGCTAATACACCTCACTCAGGTATACAGCAAGGAGATCGGAATGACTTTCGGTATTGAGAAATGTAGAAGGCTAATTCTTAAGAAAGACCATTCTATGCTCACAGATGGCTTAAGAATGCCAATTGGTACCATCAAAGATATAGAAGAAGGGTACAAGTACTTGGGGATTATGCAAAGCAACATCAACCACGAAGCCGAGGTACGTCACAAAGCCATTACCGAATACAAGAAACGCCTTCGACAGGTCCTACGGAGCCAGCTCAATGCCAAGAACCAAGTCATGGCAATAAATACCTACACACTGCCAGTAATAAGATATCCAGCAGGCATAATAAAGTGGACTGAGGAAACCATCAAAGAAACAGATATAGCAACTCGTAAACTGCTGACCATGCATGGAGCACTCCACCCAAAATCTGATACTACTAGAATGTATCTCGATAGGAAAAATAGCGGTAGGGGACTCAAAATTGTACAGCAGACAGTGAAAGCGGAAAAGCAAAGCATCAAAGCCTATGCAGCCTCCATGGCCACTTCAGATAAGTTGCTAGCTGAATTTCAATCGGCTGCTCTTACAATGGACCTTCGCCCTGATGATGAGGAAATTGACTGGCACACGAAACCTCTTCATGGTGCTTACCACCAACAAATATCTAATGTTGGCGATCTTCACCAGACATATATGTGGCTGAGCAAAGGAAACCTAACGACCAATACAGAGTCGCTAATCATGGCAGCCCAGGAGCAAGTGCTCCCAACAAGGCAACTCCAAACAAAAATCTATCACACTAGAGTCGATCCTAAATGCAGACTGTGCAAAGATGCACCTGAGATCATCCAACACATCATCAGTGGATGCAAGCAGCTTGCAGAAAACGCATACACTGAGCGGCATAATCATGTCGCAGGTGTTGTGTATAGAAGTCTATGTGACGAGTATGGCCTTAATAAACCACAACACTGGTAGGAAGCTCCTGGTAAGGTCAATGAAAATGACCGCGCTAAGATCCTCTGGGACTTCTACATCCGGACTCACAAGCATGTCCTAGAAAACCAACCAGATATAGTGGTGGTAGACAAGGAGAGCAAGAGGGCTACTATAATAGATATAGCAGTACCCAATGACTACAATATAGCCAGCAAAGAAAAAGAAAAGGCAGAGAAATATCTCCTTCTTGGAGAAGAGATTGAAAAATGCTGGGATGTAAGAACAACTGTAATCCAAGTAGTCATTGGGCCACTGGGTGCAATAACACCGGCACATAAAATTTGGCTTGCCCAAATACCAACAGCAATCAACTCAGGTGAGTTGCAGAAAAGTGGGCTATTGAGAACAGCTAAGATCTTGAGGCGAGTACTCAAGCTCCCAGGTCTCTGGTAGGAGACCCGAGTTGGAGCAGAAACTACCACCCATATGGGTTAATCGGGGTGAGAAAACAATTTTATATATATACAGTATATATATATAGACAAAGTGGACGCTGCACAGTTCGTTACAGAGTGCTCAATGATAAATCAGAGCTAAATTATAAAATATTTATAAGTGGAACTTCACTCTATAAGTTAAACATTTTATTACTAATAGTTTCATGTGGTACACTCAGTATCACACTCTTCAGATAAAATGTCTAAAATGATTTCCATACTCCAGTATTAAATACGCTGTTATGCAGAGTTAGATAAGCTGATAATTGGATGAGTGTACAGAAGCCAAAAGCCAAATAGTTAAGTGATACAATTACGTAGCAAGAACTTAGATGAATGTCTGCATGATGATAATAGCTCGTTACGTTTATTGAGAGTGCCTAATGATGGTCTGTAAATAATAAAGAATTTCTCCCATAGGCATAAGTTACACTTGTTTGAGATAGTGTTGTATGCTTTAGCATACCGTAGGGTCTTCCATGATATTGCGTAGTTGGTATTATTGTCCTTTAGTGACCATATATATTTACTTAATTCAGTAGAGTTTCTCTTAGATGGGTGGTTGAAAGAAGCTTTATGGTTAGTGAATCGCGTCTTGAAAGTGTTCTCTGTTAGTCCAATGTATGTCTGGTCTGGTGAATCGGTGTTGGTTTTTACAGTAGCCTGGTAAATTAATGATGTTTTCAGGCATTCTCCATTCATCGGGCACTCTTCTCTTTTTCTGCAGTTGCATGTTCGGTCTTCATTTGCGGTGTTGGCAGTCAGTATAATTTTGTTGTGAGCATTGATGGACTCTCTTACATTGCTCATACAACTGTAGCTAATTTTGATATTGTTGCTGTTAAATATTTTATGCAGTGGGTGCCTTGTCGTAAATTCCTTCTTGACTAGTTGGATGAAGAGTTTGCCGATGTTAGTATGGACATTACTGCTGTAAGGTGGGTTGTACCATGTAATCGTCCTGCTCCGTTTGCATTGTCTGTTTTCAGATGTACTGAAAACAGACAATACTGGGGAAAAACATCCGCTGATGAACTATTTGATGTAACAATGGGAAGTTTCGACGGTGCCGAAACCTGTGAGCTGGTCGGTACGTTTCTACTCCATCAGATCACAACAAAATATGGTAACCACTTTGGATTGTACAGAGATGATGGGCTAGGCATAGTAGAAGGTTCAGCACGTAATGCAGAATCTATGAAAAAAGATCTCTGTGCTATACTCAGCTCGTATGGACTAAAGATTACCATCAATGTTAATAAAAGAGTTGTAAACTTCCTTGATGTTACCCTCAACTTAGACAATGGTAAACACATGCCATACGTCAAACCCAATGAGAGACCAGTGTATGTCAACAAAGAGTCCAACCACCCACCTGGCATAATCAGAAACATTCCAGCAAGTATAAATAAGAGGCTCTCTACAATTTCGTCTGATGCTGAATGCTTCAATAAAACAGCAAATATCTACCAAGAAGCACTAACCAAGAGCGGATATAGCCACCAACTAACATACCAAGAACATCTACCAACATCTGAAAACAGACAATGCAAACGGAGCAGGACGATTACATGGTACAACCCACCTTACAGCAGTAATGTCCATACTAACATCGGCAAACTCTTCATCCAACTAGTCAAGAAGGAATTTACGACAAGGCACCCACTGCATAAAATATTTAACAGCAACAATATCAAAATTAGCTACAGTTGTATGAGCAATGTAAGAGAGTCCATCAATGCTCACAACAAAATTATACTGACTGCCAACACCGCAAATGAAGACCGAACATGCAACTGCAGAAAAATAGAAGAGTGCCCGATGAATGGAGAATGCCTGAAAACATCATTAATTTACCAGGCTACTGTAAAAACCAACACCGATTCACCAGACCAGACATACATTGGACTAACAGAGAACACTTTCAAGACGCGATTCACTAACCATAAAGCTTCTTTCAACCACCCATCTAAGAGAAACTCTACTGAATTAAGTAAATATATATGGTCACTAAAGGACAATAATACCAACTACGCAATATCATGGAAGACCCTACGGTATGCTAAAGCATACAACACTATCTCAAACAAGTGTAACTTATGCCTATGGGAGAAATTCTTTATTATTTACAGACCATCATTAGGCACTCTCAATAAACGTAACGAGCTATTATCATCATGCAGACATTCATCTAAGTTCTTGCTACGTAATTGTATCACTTAACTATTTGGCTTTTGGCTTCTGTACACTCATCCAATTATCAGCTTATCTAACTCTGCATAACAGCGTATTTAATACTGGAGTATGGAATTCATTTTAGACATTTTATCTGAAGAGTGTGATACTGAGTGTACCACATGAAACTATTAGTAATAAAATGTTTAACTTATAGAGTGAAGTTCCACTTATAAATATTGTATATATATATATATATATATATATATATATATATATTTATATATATAATCATTCCTACAAGATACCAAGGAAGTGTTTTAATCAAATGTAGGTTATTTTGAGCAACATCATTAGATTGTAACATCAAACAATCTCATTTGTACATAGAAGGTTAACTATGATAAGTTTTTATAAAACAAGTCGTCATTAGAAGTAGTAATGTAGCAATATTGAAGCCGATAAAATGGGTAAGTTTTGCTGATGCAAGGTAAAAAAGTGGTACTATTTTCATATTTTGTTACAGCCAACTTGCTGATACAGTTGGAAGAAGACTGTGAAGTCACATTAGCAAGTCTACAAACACTGCACACGAGCAGACATTACTAATTATAAGAAAATACTTTTTTATACACTTGACTAAAGTCAACATAAAACACTTTTCTGAGTAGGAAATGAACATAACTTGGTTTATCTAAAACGCAGACTAATTTTGATGTCATAAGTTTGTCATAGTCAGCATGTCCTCCGTCAGAAAACCTTATAGAAGGGGCTTGAGCGTACTTGACGGAAACACTTACATGAGGAGGCGGCAGTGCAGACCAGGTTAAAGCACCTTTGCCCATTCTACGTATATGTGCCTTATTGTATACGCTATTATACACAAATGTATATATAATATAAATGGTATATGTATACAAATATATACATACACATTTATACTGCAAATGAGTTCATCTTTTAGAGTTTAGCCTGAGGATAGACTTGAAACTAATACTCTCAGATAATCAGTTACTTTGACACACACGCGCACACATACATATATATATATATATATATATATATATATATATATATGTGTATATATATATACATATATATATATTTATATATATATACAACATCTATATGTATATGTTTATACACAACATATATATATGTTTATATATATAAACATATATATCTTGACCACAACTGTGCAGTTTATCGAGATTGGTAGGGTGCACCATAAAGGAGTCTTTTCGGCTTTCTTTGTGCTATGATACTTTTGTGTTAATCCTAAACTTGTGTATGTTGTGGGTCAGCCCTGTTTGTGTCACTTACCATTTTATCACCTCTCTCAACTATCTTGTTGTCGGTTTTGCAACTACTAGAAAGACTGTCATAGTATGAAAACCATAGGCAGATAAAATAACTTAAATAACAATTATAAAAATAAATTTTGTATTATGTAAGCTCTGTAAAGATGTAGGTAATTATTTATTAAACTTTTTAGTACCGAGATTTGAACTAAAGCTCACCATTTTCAGCCTGGTTCATATTTGTTGGATAGTCTAGTCTCTTTAACTTCTGCTCATCAAGAGGCTCTTTGAGGGCAAATATGTGGGTGTCATGTGATCCTTGGGACAACAAGGTTGGTGTTGATTATAACCTTTGGTTAACACTGATAATCAGCTAACTGAAGGCTTTCTTTTTAGAGGCAATTAGTCGAGTTTATGCTGGTTATCTATGATAGAAACTCGGAGAGTACCATGCTATGATAAATATGATAATTAGTTTTGTTTGTTTAGTAATCTAACTCCACAATAATGTAGATACATACAGTCATACAGTAAATCCTTGATGAAAAAAAATATTAGCTCTTTCGCTACCATGTGCATATGCATCCAAAATGCTATAAATACCAAGCTAATTAGTAGCAAACTTTGGACCTCGGACATTCCTGCAAGAAATTTGCCGTACCTTATATTCGAATTGTCGTAGAGCGCTATATAAATATGCTTTAGGAAGCTGAGAATTCCTTCTAAAAGTTGATGTAGTTTGTTTGGAGTTAGCATATGAAAGTCTTATAATATGAGCTCCAGCTAATTGCAGCTATGAATTCTCTTTTCAGTATTCTAAGTTTGAATGTATTTTTCAATCTTGAAATGTTGGATAGAAGCTCATTTGCACCGATTCATAGTTTTGCTACAGTTTGCAGCAAAAACTGGCTTTTTATCCGCGATAAAAAATGTGGTATGAACCTTGATTTTTTGCAAGTCCAGTTTACATAATGGTCTTAGGATTATCAAATGGTAAGTTACAGATCTGCAAATTTATAAGTTATATACATGTAACAATAATTTATTAAACGTTACAAATATATATTTAAAAGCAAGTAGCATAAACAAACAATGTTTATAGCACTGTCAGAAACCAAAAAATTATAACTTTTTCAACAATTATGTTGCATCGTTAGCTTCTAGGTCACCCACCACTAATAGATGCGATCTGACTGTTGCTTTCAATTTGACTCATTCCAGTTTATGAGCAATAAAAAGTTTTAAAAAGTTCTACCGAAGAGTTCGTTCGTCAGGCAGTGTCGGGATTGGCTTATTTAGGGCAGTTATTTCCCCCGATATGTTCAGATTGATATTGAAAGGCTTCATAGTAAGATGCATAAGCAATAAAATATGAAATAAAAAGAAATAAGTAGAATTTAAAGCTAAAACTATGTACAAACTGCTGTGACAAACACAGTTGTTATAGTAATCATCTAACTGGCAGCTATCCAAACTGCAAAAAGCCACAGCATCTGGACATGAACAATGCTCCTTATAGGTGCTCAACTTTCATACAGGAAGTTACGGCTAATTAAGTATGTACTAGATATAAAACTAGTAAAGGCTGATTCGCACTATAGTGGTGTACATCGGTGTTAATCACACGATATTTCAGTCATCATCAGTTATAACAATGTTCATACTATCACAAACCATTCTCGTTTACATGAGCAAATAGTCTGCGGTGTAGCATTTTCATTAAATGAAAATGATAAATTACCAGTCCCGCAGCAACTGTCATGAAAAAAATATAGATCGAGCAATCTACAATGAACAATCATCATGGACAATCATCATGGACAAAAAGGCGCACATTGCATTGTCGTGGATGCTCAGTGAACTATCGGGAAAGTTTGGCAACTGCAAACTTTTCCAACATATCCATGTTTTCTCGATGATGCTATCAGTTACCGTAAGAGATATTTTTAAGGCTTTAAAAATTGACTCGTATCAATCCAATTCCCATCAAAAATTTAGCAATTCAATTCCCAATTTTTTGCATCATAGATCAAGTAAGAGTAGAATAATTTCAGTTCCATTGGCAAAACATTAAAATTCGTTTCTCAATTATTTAGCTATTCTAACTTCTATTGAATCAATACAATTCATTTCTTTAGACAAAATCAATTATCTATCAACTCCCCACCTGTCTACTCGCTAGCCTGTTCGACCTTTGCTCTGAATTGGAGTTGCTCACCCACACATATGTTGTTGGGTAACTCCTATGCAAAAGAATCTTAGAAATAAAAGAAACTTTGATTGTTTCAGTTTTATTTTATCACATATCATAGGACAGTATCTCAATGCAGTTTGTGGTTATATTTACAAAATATGAGTTTTGTCAACTTGTTGGGTTATCCTCAATCATTGGGAACACATGACATTGCCTCCATGACTAAATACTCACTCCACCGGGGTACTGGTTGCAGTCGGAGTGCATCGAATATCCTGCAATTTCAGCCAACTTGGGCATATGCCTCTTGTGTTTACTCCAACACTATATGCAGGGATCTGTGTAAAAGTTTTCAGTGATGACATTCAAAATGCTTTTGCAGTTTTTACTAGAATGCGTATTGAACGTCACCAGAGCATGAAACTTTTCATTTATAAAAACTAGCTACCAGATTTGCGCCATCACCAACATGCAAGTGAAATCATATCGAATTAGTCGATGTATTACTACACATAGCTCACAGTTACAGCAAAAAAAGTAGCAACCACTAAAATACAAATTTCTGTCAGCCGACATATACAAACAACCAAAATAGAATAATACAAGGGAAATTGTCATCATGTGTAGCAGCCAACTCAGGGTATTTAAGTGATTCATCCTCTAAGCCAATATCTTACCCTGAAGCAGCAATAGCTCTCTTCTTTTGTTTATAAAAGAAGCCTTTGGCTCCTTGATGGCAACAGGTGCCACTGAGCAGAATGTGGCACCCATTTCTTGAGTTCTAAAAGCAAACACAAGTTAGCGAAAGCTTGTAGTAGATGAACAAAAATTGAAAACATCATAGGTAAACTGCATGCAGCAAATTGAAACAGTGTGCCGAAATATTGCCAATGCATACATCGCCACATTAGAACTGCAATTATTATTCCATACCACCATGTCCATCATCTAATGCACACACTGTCAAAGGATTGCTAACATGAACTAAGTTGCGCATGTTTATACACGCGTGCACATGTGCCCGCACACGCACGCACACCTGTATACATGATTATACATATATGTATATACATGTACATATATATGTATACCTCACTTAATTTAATTTTTTCATTATTCTACTGTGCTTTATAAAAAAGTTTCTATAATAATCAATTTAGTCAATTATTTGTTCGCAACAGAAAATTTTAATATCTGTTATATTGTAGTGAATATTGTTTATTTATTAACCACCACTCATAGCAAATGACAAATGAATGTTGTGAATAACAAATAAATATATTATAATAACAACAATCAGACCTTTAGGTAATAGATAGACCAATCAGACCAATCAGACAACGATCAATCATTTGGATAATAGATAGTTTGAGATGCACCAAAAAATGAAAAGCGTAGGATAGAGCAATAATAATTAAATATAATGCTCTTTCTGTCTCATTCATTTACTACGTTTAGACTCTTTCACTCTTTTCGTATTTAATATAGCTCAATAATTACCTAAATAAATTGTAAACTATTTACCATTGCAGGCACTGCTACGTCTGAAGAAAAGGTGGCATCATTGCTAGCACTAGTTTCATCAGGAGTGTCCATCATATCTATAATATGGCTATAATTATAATTCTGTGAAAAAGAATTGATGTTGTTAGTAAGTCTATAAAATATATTTATTAAATATGGAATAAATTAGTGCAATCACTAAACTAGTAAAACTACTTATCCAGCGAGAGAAAATCTTGCCAACAAACCAAAAAACTGAGAACAACTAGACCAGTGAACTATGTAGGTACAACTTACTACTGAGTCTTGAGTGATACATTTAGACAGCTGTATAAGACGAGACCTGGTGCTTGAATGGATGTAGTTACATTCGTTCGCATGGCGATCAAAACAGGCTTAGCTAAGCTTGTTGCCGGTGTACAGGCAAACCATAGAGCTATGCTATGCCGTTGTGTAGTACATAAATAATAATACGACATATTATCGACAAATGAAGCATTCGCAGCGGTATCAAGGTTTATGAAAACGTTAAAGGTGTGCGGGCTGGCACTGGTGGACTGCACTTACAATTAACTGATTGGTTTAATAGAATATCTCTGTCTATGATGGACTTTCTGTCAATGTGGTAACAAATTACTAATTATAGAAATACTGAGACTAATAATAAAAAGAAGCATTGAAGTCCTTTGCTTTTTGAAAAATGGAGAATCAAGCCAATTCGTCTATGATGGCAGTAAAAAATGGATTCAATTCAATTCTTACTGCAGTAGGATGGGCTGAGCCATTTCAATTCTACCGTAATTAAAAGATACTAGAGAATCAATTCAATGTGATTCGTTTCTAAATTGAGCCTTAAGACTTGCTCAAGCAATCATGTTAACTCAAGTGCCCATCTCTGATTACAGCGGACATAATCAGTGAATAATTACTGAGAGGACGCTGCCGATACATAGCAATATAGTCAGAACAAGCCTCAAGTCACTCATTTACCAATGTAGTAGTCGATAATGCACTTATGTTGACCTCTCACCTTGGTAGTTGGTAAGACACATGTGTACTCTTGACGAGCAGCTCTGATTACTTTGATATCTTGTGAGACTATAGAACAGTTTTTCTGTCAACATCTTATTAACATCAATAAGATCCCAACCTTCTCCTAAAGCTAAAACATGGACAGGGCACCTGACTAGATTGTCACAGTAACTATCGTTGGTGCCTTTACGTTCTAAGTTAAAAGCAAGAGCCAACAAACGATACCGGAATTTCAAGCAAGATGTTTTTTATACTAGGTTTTACACTTGACTGCTCTCTGAGCTATAACCAAACTAGGAGCATATTAAGAGAAAGCAAGGAGACACCCAGTAAACTAACCTATATCAGCATTAGCAGCAATAGCGGGTTTACCCAGCAGATTTTTAGATGCGTAGATGAAAAAGTCAGCCATGTGGATAAAGTGATCTAGTTTTACAAACTTGAGTTTTTCAAGCTCAGTCAGGTTGTTCTTCAGCAGCTCCTATAACAGAATCAAGTATGTCAACTTAATTTATATTACCTCGGCTTTGCCAAAAATTACGCTAAAACAGGCAATTTAATATTCTAATAAAATTTGTAGAAATTCTTTGATAGAGCGGAATCCTGAGAACTAGTTTGAGTATATCTACTTTCACTATCACCGAATGAGCTAACAACATTTACCGGATTACACAGAGATGATTGTTTTGGAAATATGTAAAAGAAACTCCTAACAAGTAGAAAGAACAAAAAAGTTACTTTGTAAAATCTTCAGAGATCACAACCTAAAACTCGTTATCGAAGCAAACAAACAAATTGTTAACTTTGTAGATGTAACTTTGAATTTAGCAACATTCACACACATTCTCTACCAACAGCCAAGTAACTGCATACTATATGTAAATAAACACACCAACCACCCTAAAACCATTATCAACAACATCTTATAAACATAAATGGGTGGCTACCCGACTGACACCGACATTACCAAGATGTTATGTAACGTTACTCAGTAAAGAATTTGATAAATAAATAATGAGCTAAAATAATGTTCCAAGCAAACGTGTACATAAAGTTTTACTAATTTTATTTGGGAATTATTATTTATTATAATTTATTTAATATAATTTATTATAATATATTGGGAATCATAATTTATTTGAGAATTGTATTATGGTCCAAATATGTCACTGCAATATTTTGCAGAATGCCGTGCAACAAAATATCATAATAACATTTTATAGAATATTACATAAATAAACTTTGCTAGAGTGATCATAGCATTATTAGAGAAAATTGTTATTTAATGTCCCAGAAATGTTCTATGAAGGTGTTTTTTAGGATGTTTAAGCATAAACATTCATATAAAGTCGACATGCAATGTAACTAGAATGTTATGGTGCAACATCATTTTTCCCTTCAAGGGAATTTTCAGGCAATACTATACAGGAAAGTTACTTTGGAATGTTAGAGTGTAATCATCCAATAACATTGACTTACGATGTGAAGGAAACATCATGGTGCGACATAATTTCCACTTATAACCAAATGTTGCAGTAAGGTTACAGAAAAGTTATTTTTAATGATTAAGAAAAGTTCATGTTATATAGGTGTAAACATCCATATAATATTGATTTGCATTGTAAAGGGAACATTGTGATCTGCCACCATTTCTACTCTCAAATGAATATTACAACAATGTTCTGACAATGCTTCTCTTATAATGTTGTTTAATAACATTTTTATTGTAATATTTTACTCTCGCTAGTTAGCTGGCTTTTTTAGAGCTGTTTTCAATAGTTTCATAAATAAACTGGCAACAAATCTTTAAGAGATACATATAAGTTAACTTTAGCTTCACTACTTTTTTGGAATCATCACCCTTTGACAATGAGAAGTTATTTAAAATTAGACAATATGGAGCAACTTATAAGATTTATTTATTTTTACTACAAATATAGCAACAAGCAAGATAATGTAGACAAAATATGTTAATTTTAAATGATTTTTATTAAAAAATCACTCATTACAAATTTCAATTTTTATATTTCATTACAAATGTCACAAAAAATGACTATGTTCCATTAGAGTGTGTTTGGCTATATTACAGTGTACAATCATAATAAATACCTCACACGTATCTTTTTATAACTATATTTTATTGTGTTCTATATTATGATTCTTGTTATTGCATCTTGCTACTATTTGTGCATTTACCAACAGTATTGCTTGAGGAAGAAATGCTGTGGGAAAGTTATGCTCGGTACATTATAGTAACATTGAACTCAATTCGTTAAAGGAACACTCTGTGAAACGTTAGCAGAATGTTTGAAAGTGTCTATACTTTTACATACTACTTATGTTTCTCCATACCTTCCTGCATGTAACACTCTTAGGATCGTAACTAATATCTTTGAGGCAACATCATTTTGGAAGGAATTTTTGTGGAATATTACATATCATTCTGCTGATATTGTGAGAATGTTGTGCGAGATCATTTGCTGAACATTCTAGCAATGTATTTCTCAGAACGTTGCTGGAGCGTTAAAAGGTTTTTTAAGCATTATCTTGTGACAACCTTGAAATGAAACGTTTCTGAGATTTTAGGAATTTTCTGGAAAATAAAATTGCTAGTTGGGTCACACTCTCATCAAGCAAACAAAACTTTCATAAAACCAAACCATCGTATTAAGATGCACTATAAATTGGCTATAGACATCAAATCCAATACACAGCAGAAGCAACCATAACAAACATAAACCACAGTAGACAATGCAAAAAAATTTGGTACAACCCCCAAATAGCCCAAGTGCTGAAACCAACACAGAAAAAAGTACGTCCAATTCATTGCGAGATGCTTTCACAAAGAACACCATTTGCACAAAACCTTTAACAAATGTACATTGGAAATAGCATGTATCCCACAGTATATTAATGTATCCCATAGTACAGTAATGTATCCCATAGTATAGTGATGTATCCCATAGTACAGTAATGTATCCCATAATATAGTAATGTATCCCATAGTATGGTAATGTATCCCATAGTATAGCGATGTATCCCAAAGTACAGTAATTTATTCCCAACTATGATAATGTATCCCATAGTATAGTAAATGGGGTATCCCATAGTATAGTGATATATCCCATAGTATAGTAAATGGGGTATCCCATAGTACAGTAATGTATCCCATAGTACGGTAATGTATCCCATAGTATATTAATGTATTCCACACTATGGTAATGTATCCCATAGTACGGTAATGTATCCCATAGTATATTAATGTATCCCATAGTAAGTATCCCATAGCATTGGGTAGAATAAGGACGTCTCTAAGATCATAAAGCTCTGTTGATAACGTTTTGGGATCCCTTGAGAAAAGTTTAAAAATTTAGATTTATCAAACTACAGTTGACTTGCAGAGATTATTTGTTATTACTCGACAAAATACTTAGCTGTTATCCGTTATCACATATTTTCTGAAGCTTCGTGTCAACTCATAGAACTGGTGGCTAAGGGCAAAAGATTTATTGGCCAATGGCTGCCAGTTTTATGAGTTGACATAAAACTTCAGAAAACATGGGATAACAGCAAAGTATTTTGTCGAATAAAAACAAATAACCTCTAAGGAAGACCATAGCCTTACCAAGTTCCCTGGTAAAATCTATTGGATTTTACGAGAGAACTTGGTAAGTTTCTTACCAAGTTCTCTGGTAAGGCTATCTCTCGCTATATCGTGGTATGCTGATGGTAATCACGCAATACTTAGGTAGGTATGCCAGCAGCTTAGCCTTCTCGTTGTAAAATGTGGTGGCGGAAACATTGAATAGTGTTTCAATGTTTCCATGACTGTTATAAAAGAGAATATAGAATAAGCAATCCACAACCACCATTATCGCTGAAGTAGTGAACATCGCACAGGCTGTCGTGGATGCTCAGTGAACTATCAGAAAACTTTGACAGCTGCAATATTTCCGGAAGTATTCATAGTGCCTTCACAATGCCTTCGTTTTACGGTGCACATAGTTAATAGATAATTGCCGAGAGGGCAACTCCGACATATCGAGACATGTGAGCTAGCCCTTAGTCCTCCTAAACTTTTGCCCAACTATTTTTTATACGTCAGACACTCCAATAACACAAATCTACTTGAACGGAGATTCTACCCAACTTGAAGATTTTATGTAAAGGCTGATCAGTAGGTCTAAAAGAACAGCATTAGGTTTTTGAGAGAAAATAACTCTCTCATACTGATAAAAAGCTGACAACTAAAAAAATATATCTTACCACCAAATCCTTCTCAGAAACATAAAATAAATGAATTTTCTCGATGCAAGGATGGTTGAGGTTAGACTGGAGTACATCTATGTATTCTTGGTTTCTATTTGATAGTTCCTCCTTAGAAAACTTGTTGACGTAGTCTTCCTGTAGTCCCACTGTATAAATTCAAAGCAAGTAGACTACTATGGGTAATAACTCTATTATACATCATAGATTGTTGAGCATCAGTTATTCGATGAGTTGCACCATGAAGCCGAGAGATCTACCAGGTCTTTAGGCAAGCTGCTTGCTCTCTGATGGCTTGTAAAAAATAGCTGATAGTTATGTGCTAGCTTCCATCACACAATCATGGGCAACAAAAATCAATGCATTGGATGATCTATCTGATAAAGCCACAGCAAAGATCAACAAAAGTTAGATTGTCACAATTAGACTACTAAAATTTGTAAAACTGTCCTCATCTAGAAAATATTGCTCTTGCTAAAAAGAGGTCACAAAATATTGGGTTGATTGTGCCAAGATGTAGCAGCAATGTTGTAAAGCAGTAAATATCACAGACAATTAGATGACACGATAGAAGGAGTTATCTGTTCTAGCTGCTGACCTTAATCCACCATACTAATGACCACTCCAGTTTTTACTGTGATGCTCATTGCCACAAAGAATAAGATTTCATGTTTTATACTGAAAGGGATCTGGTGAGCCAACTGGCATATACCGAATTCTTTTACATTGTAATGAGAACAATGTTTGGCGAATACAATAAAATTTTGGTGATTGAGACGATATATACTATACATAAAGATCATTTACTATAATAAGAAATGCTATATTTCTATTCACAAGCCATAGCATGCCTCAGACAGCTCTTTTTGTTGAGAAAATGAACAAACAAACAGTTTTTGCTGATAAGCTTCGGGTAAAACAACACATGAGGCAAATCTTCATCTTATAAGTCATGTTTTCATACAAACTGACCTACTACTTAAAAATAAACTTACATAAAATTGTTGAAGATTTTATCGAAAAATACTGATATTTTTATATCATTTGAGGTTTTTTATGCTTGCGGTGAGCTGATCACCAGAATCTTACAAGGTGAAAATCGATAAAACTTGATCCCGATGAAAACGCTAAAAAAAATATTTGCAAAATAATGTCACTAATTGTTATCGTTGTGATAGTTGGTATCAGCTATTGTGTTCAAGCTAAAGGGGTGGACAACTCTTGTGCTCTTTGTAACTTCAGTCGTCATAAACACATTTTCGCTTCTGAGTGTTTTAATCATGAAAAAGTTTTGTCAATTTTAATCTTGAAACATTCTGGCAGTCAGATCACCTCAAACATTAAAAACAGTTGTAAACAATAGAAAACTACGTATACTTTGTTATAAAATTTATTTTATAACAAAGTATACATATTTATAAAGCGCAAAATCATCTTTAAAAATATGGCTAATCTAATCTTTACAACAATAAAAGACATGCTCTTCCATCCGTCTGTCTGTCTGTCTGTCTGTCTGTCTGTCCATCCATCCATCCGCCAGCCCAAAGCTATGATAACATAGCTAGGAAAGAGATTGCATTGCCTATGAACTGAACCTGGATATACTTATTCCCAACAATCTTGTTTCTAATTGCACCAATGAACCACCTTGTAGCATTGCAGCATTATATATACATACAAAAGTATATACATATTAGCTGTGCTACCCGGCATTGCCCGGGTAATAAAAAAACTCTTTGAACAAAAAATTGATTTGTATTTAGCGTATAACAACATTTTCCATTCTAACTTTTAAACTAAATATCATGAGAGAAGTGTTTTGCGTAGTTGAAATAAATTAAGAGAAAAATAAAAGCGACTGTAAAGGTTTTAAAACTTTGTCAAACAACTGTAACTTTCAAGCTGTTAGCCAGGCGCATTGCCAATGGAAAATTCCAGAAAGCTGATTAATAAGCTAGGCTTCTAATGGCGATAAGCCATGACTTTGCGTCTGCATTGTTGTCCAGCTACAGCTATTCTAATAATAGCTATAGCCGGAATGACAGACAGATATACAACATATGGACATAATTTGAGAAATATATATATAGATATGTACATGTATATATAATGTTTCATATTGTATATGTATATATATATGCATATATGTATATATAATGTTGCATATATTTATTTATGCTATGTATAGATGTGTATACATATATGTATATAAACATATATGTATATATTATGTACATATATACATGTATGTATATGCATACATATGTATATACATTTATATAAACTTACGTACATCCATGTATATACATGTATATATACATATAAATATATAAAAATATATACACATACATATATATATATAAGTACACTGTATATATGGGTGGGAGAAAGAGACTACTCATAACACCACTGCAAGTTGGCTGAAGAGCCTTAAAGAGATCCATCAACACACTGTGGCTCAGCAAGGACTCACCATCAGCAAAGAGGACATCAAGTGCAGAGTGCAGCGTATGAAGGACTGGGCAGCACCTGGCCATGACATGATTCAAGCCTTCTGGTTAAAGAAATTGACATCACTTCACACTAGAATGGCTAAGCAGATGGAATGCCTAATAGAACAAGGCGACCATCCGGAATGGCTGACCAAAGGACAAACTGTACTTCTGATAAAAGATCCAAAGCAGGGGCCGATTCCCAAAAACTATTGACCAATAACGTGCTTGCCCACCACTTGGAAACTGCTCTCAGGAATAGTTGCAGACAAACTGTAAGAGCACATGAGTCACTATATGACCAGTGCTCAGAAAGGAATTGGGCGCAACACCCGAGGAGCCAAATATCAGTTACTGGTGGATCGGACGGTCTGTCAAGACAGCAGGAGAAGGCATACCAATCTTGCCATGGCTTGGGTTGACTACAAAAAGGCCTATGACTCAGTTCCCCATAGTTGGATACTTGAGTGCCTCAGTATGTACAATGTTCACCTTGCTCTTGTGGCATTCATCAAGATGTCAATGACCAAATGGAAGACGGAACTGGAGGCTAATGGCAAAAAGCTGGCGAGTGTAAAAATTAAGCGAGGCATCTATCAAGGTGACTCCTTATCACAGCTGCTCTTCTGCATATGCCTAAACCCTCTAAGCAATATGCTGGAGGAGACTCAATATGGGTACCAGTTTAAGAGTGGCACCAAGATAAACCAGCTCTTCTACATGGATAACATCAAGCTGTACGCTAACAAAGAAAGGGACATTGATTCGCTTATACACCTCACTCAGGTATACAGCAAGAACATCGGAATGACTTTCGGTATTGAGAAATGTGGAAGGCTAATTCTTAAGAAAGGCCGTTTTATGCTCACAGATGGGCTAAGAATGCCAAATGGTACCATCAAAGATATAGAAGAAGGGTGCAAGTACTTGGGGATTATGCAAAGCAACATCAACCACGAAGCCGAGGTACGTCATTAAGCCATTACCGAATACAAGAAACGCCTTCGGCAGGTCATGCGGAGCCAGCTCAATGCCAAGAACCAAGTCATGGCAATAAATACCTATGCACTGCCAGTAATAAGATATCCAGCAGGCATAATAAAATGGACTGAGGAAGCCATCAAAGAAACAGATATAGCAACTCGTAAACTGCTGACCATGCATGGAGCACTCCACCCAAAATCTGATACTACTAGATTGTATCTTGATAGGAAAGATGGCGGTAGGGGACTCAAAATTGTACAGCAGACAGTGAAAGCGGAAAAGCAAAGCATCAAAGCCTATGCAGCCTCCATGGCCACTTCAGATAAGTTGCTAGCTGAATTTCAATTGGCTGCTCTTACAATGGACCTACGCCCTGATGATGAGGAAATTGACTGGCACACGAAACCTCTTCATGGTGCTTACCACCAACAAATATCTAAGGTTGGCGATCTTCACCAGACATATATGTGGCTGAACAAAAAAACCTAATGACCAATACAGAGTCGCTAATCATGGCAGCCTAGGAGCAAGTGCTCCCAACAAGGCAACTCCGAACGAAAATCTATCACACTAGAGACGATCCTAGATGCAGACTGTGCAAAGATGCACCTGAGACCATCCAACACATCATCAGTGGATGCAAGCAGCTAGCAGGAAACGCATACACTGAGCGGCATAATCATGTCGCAGGTGTTGTGTATAGAAGTCTATGTGATGAGTATGGCCTTAATAAACCACAACACTGGTGGGAAGCTCCTGGTAAGGTCAATGAAAATGACCGAGCTAAGATCCTCTGAGACTTCTACATCCAAACTGACAAGCATGTCCTAGCAAACCAACCAGATACAGTGGTGGTAGACAAGGAGAACAAGAGGGCTACTATAATAGATATAGCAGTACCCAATGACTACAATATAGCCAGCAAAGAAAAAGAAAAGGTAGAGAAATATCTCCCTTTTGGAGAAGAGATTGAAAAATGCTGGAATGTAAGAACAACTGTAATCCCAGTAGTCATTGGGGCACTGGGCGCAATAACACCGGCGCATCAAATGTGGCTTGCCCAAATACCAACAGCAATCATCTCAGGTGAGTTGCAGAAAAGTGCGCTATTGGGAACAGCTAAGATCTTGAGGCGAGTGCTCAAACTCCCAGGTCTCTGGTAGGAGACCCGAGTTAAAGCAGAATTTACCACCCATACGGGGTATCCGGGGTGAGGAAACAATTTTTTATATGTACATATGAATATACACATATACATCTGTGTATATTTATAACCTATATATTCCGCTCTGTTTTTTTTAGAGTTTTCGTGAGCCAAATTTGAAACAAATCCTTTCAGCCCTTAAAATTCTTAAAGCATGTTTCCTTCCCCAGCTTTCTAAAAGCTTTCAACATACAGCAGTTCGAAAACGCCATAGTGAATGGAATTCTGGGACGATTCTATGATGAATCACCACTTTTAATATCTTCACCACTTTTCATATCATATATCTGCTTGTAGTTAACAAACAATTAAGGCATTGTGTTACTATGACATATTTTGCACTTCATTAGCTTGACATGTCAGGACAAATGCTACCTATCCGCTTCAATGGATGTATGCTATTGTTTAGTAGCTTCCGACTTCTTGTTATTTTATTTTGTCTCCGTGTTCACAGTCTGGAAGGCTGATGGCATCTTCCAAAGACAGTGAGTCTGTGATGGTGGCTCGATGAAATCTACTTGTCATGATGAGGCTTTCCAGGCTTAGCATGTTGGCTTGCTGATACTCTGATGATGGGACGTTTGTCTGACCACTTTATTTTAGATATCCGTTTTAATTTTCTCCTGTGATAAACTTCTAAAGCCTTGATATCTGTACTGCATATAGCCCGTGTCCCCAAAGTGTATAGCATCGTTGGTCGATACCAGCCCTGTATGGTCTGAGTTTGGTTTTAACATGCAGATTCAAGTTCTCAAACACTCTTCCCTTAAAGGATGGTTCACACTATATCACCCTATATCGGTATTAGCATGATCACACAATACTTCCATGTTCGTATGTAATAACAATGTTTACACTATCACAAACCCATCCTCATTTACAGTACATCAGTGAATAGTCCATAGCGTTCTCATTATACCAAGCAATCTCGGAAATATTGAAATACTAGTCATACAGCTACAGTCCTGAAAGAAAATATAGATCAAGCAATCCAAGATAGCCAATCATCATCGTCAAAGCAGTGCACATTGCATATGCTGTCATAGATGCTTGGCGAACTATCAGAAAAGCTTGACAGCTGTAAACTTTCCCGATGTATTCGTGTTGCCTAAACGATGCCGTCAGCTACGATGCACATAGTTGATGAATAATTTCCGAGAGCACAGTGCCAACATATGACGATATACTGTGAACCAGCCTTTAGTCTGCTGTATGCTATACTAGCTTGCGGCCTCCTCATCTCCCAAGGTAGTCAGTGTACACAGAAATATCTTGAACAGGTATCTCATCAATGTCAAACAATTAGGCTGTTTGTAACAGATCAGTAGCCAACCAGTAACCATCTAATCACAAAGCATGAAAAATATGGGAAAGAAGTAAAAAATACAAGTTCCTGCAAGGATCTCGACCAATCTTGATCAAAAAGATATCTGTTGTCAATGATTGACATTAGGTAAATTTTATAATCAAGCTAGAAAAATAAAATAAATAATAATAAAATAAATAGAATAGAAAATTTGAAAACTTTTTTGTCAATCAGCTTGTGGCATTTGCTAAAATCGTCTTTTTAGTCGGCTTTGTGTCATCTCATTTTAAGCTCTACAAATGCTAGAATGATAGTTGTAGTGACATTGGAGTAGATGCTTTAAGGTCGGTAGCATGTACATTTTTATTTTGCTTTTTATTTGGTTTTTATCATATCTGATGACCTGCACTTACCGTAGTTCATAAATATCAGCAGTGAACATCAAAAGCGACAATCGAAGAATATTGGTTCAGCATACATATGATGTTCAAAAATTATCAAAAGTCAGTGTTAAAGTCATATATAGAAGAAAGATTCTGAAGATTTTAAACTAATAAAAGTCGAAAATACAAATGGTGACAAAGGAAAAACTAAATTAATATGCTGGTAGTTAAAAGTTCAAGCAGTCCAAGTTAAGAGTTAGCTACGCTGCGTAACTTTATCCTCCTCTATCTATGCACTGTCCGTCTATTGCATCGCTAAGGCTATGTGTCCACTCACCTGATGTAAGGTGAAGATATAGCAAAATATCTTTCACTGATTATTTACGTAATTTTTTATCTTTTTGTATAATACATTTGTCTTATGGCTGCGTTGACTTAAATAACTTGTCTTAAATTTTTGGGTAATTGACAAACTAAACGGTCTACAGTGTATTTTTACATAAACTTTATGTCCAACAAAAGACAGTTTTACGACGTGAGCTGGGGTTTAGGTGTTGACTTGTTTTTGTACAAAAACTTGACTGCATCAGCCTTTCTGTTTGCAATAAGAGCATGCTGCATACCACATATCATATGGGGAGGTCTAAACCTTGCTGCCTCCGTATACATGTATGTATCATGGAGTAATCAATAGATGGAACCCAGAGAGCTTGGACCACTCAGATCAACCATCCTTGGCAGACAATATAATACTTCCCTATGTTTTTAGTTGTGTGTGATTATTACGCATTATTTCTTTGTTCAAGTTAATTGAGCAAATATCATAGCATAGACTAGCACAATCAAACCATAAAATATGAATTTTTTGTTATGACATGTAGAATCTGAACTAATACTTGTTTTGACATGCAGGTAATTCTCATCAAACTACGTCCAAAGTTTCTCTAACCATTACTCTTTTGCTACCAAATTAATTTCTTTACTGGGCCATAATTGCGTATTCAGCAAAACCTAATATTTGACAAAGGTGCATGTAAATCGCCACAACTAACGACCCACATTATCTATAAAATATATATTAATACCGAATTAACAAACAAAATTTCACACCTGCTGATTGCCTTGATGATTGTCCTTTGTAAGCGCACACTTTTGTCTTGTGTATTTATATGTATAAATATGTTATTATAAATATATTTATAATAAAATATATGTTCTCTGATAATTAAAAACTCTGTGTCTTTATTTATTTGTTGCTTGTTTTGTGAAGAGGCGACGGAAACCTGGAGTTTTCTTTACACTATTACCAATGATTGGTTGAATAGGCTGTTTTGTATGATTTACTCTTGTACCACTTACTGTAAGGGGTAAAATACAGTCAGCCCCTTACTTTAGCGAACTTTAAAGTTCCAAGTCCATTATCTGATAACTTAGACCGTTACATGGCTCTCACGACAAACAAAGCAAGCAGCACATACTCGCAAGTTCCCTAGACTGAGAGTTGCATCGTAATTTTCATATTTTATTATTACTGCTATTGATATTATACAGCAGCCTATTGCAGGTGAAACCATATTTTACTCTCTCATGTGTACTGTATATGCATAATGTATCATATTGTAGCCTAGGAATATGCGAGGCAATATAGGCTGTATAATGCACAGTACTGTAAAATGATATCGTCGCTATACCGTTAGTTGATATTGACTATTTCAATTAGTTTCAATTTTATTTCATTTTATGCTCAATGTCTAGACGTATTCAGTGTCTGGACATGCCCTAGCCTGTGTTAGCCTAAACAAGCAAAGGTTGTCTGTAGCTGTTCTTCCTCGAACAAAGTTTCATAATTAGTGCAAGTCCCAACTGAGTGCTGAAGCCCAGGCGATTTACTATTAGCAGATCTAAGATAAAAAATTTAATTTATCCTATGCCTGGATAAACAGCCTAGTCAAGTGAGACAGTTGCCCGTGAAAAATGAACTTAACACACAGTTTTAGTTGATTTTATCAGAAAGTAGCGGTATTTTTCCATCATTTGCGATTGTTTTTTATGTATGAGGTGATCTGATTGCCAGGATGTTTCAAGATTAGAATCAACAAAACTTGATCACGGGTCAAATGCTCAGAAGATAAATATGTGTGAAATGACATTACTAGTTGTTACCATCGCTATAGTTGATATCAACTATTGCGTTGAAGTTGCGTTATTATGCGTCTTTATTCTGTCAGTCTCTTTGCATTTATAGACGTTATAATCATACTTTTGCTTTTCTCTGAGCGATTTAATCGCAATTAAGCTTTGTGGATTTTCTGTTGGTCTCTGTGCAACTACAGACATCATAATCACACTCTTGTTTGATATGAGCATTTTAATTGTGATTAAGTTTGTTGATTTTAATCTTGAAACATCGTGGCAATCCAATCATCACAAACATCAAAAACAATCGCCAATGATAAAAAAATACCGGTAATTTCTGACAAAATCTACTAGAATTTGGTGCAAGTTCCCCTCTAAATAGATTTAAATCAGCTTAAATGCTTTTAAGGTTACGACTAACCCCTAATCTGACACTCATCAATAGTTTATTGTCCAATCACATTTTTTCTAAAACCTAAAAGTTTGGTAGATTGTCCAAAAACACCACAATTTAAATAATTTTGTTTAGTTTGATGAGATATCGGAGATAAAAAAATTAAATAAGATAATGTTGAGAAAGTTATGGTCTCAGCAATGAATGTCTGTAATAAAAATGTCCATGTGAGTAACCAACAAAAAAATACTTTTTTAAAAGAAGGATGCAAGCATTAAAATCATTCTTGAATTTTTGAATTTTTTTTGATTTTTTGAAAATACCTACATGTATGTCTTTATTAATTACTCTGTTAGTGTCCACATCTTAACAATGACATCTGAGTGTTACATACCACTATGGACTAAGAAATAACAGCACTAATAAAAAACCAAATAGTGAAATGTAAACAATGATGGTGAATTAAAAAATTTTATCATTAAAAATTCTTATGATGAAATTATATTATATACATACTGCTAAAGTACATAGTCATCAGATGAAACCTCCTGCAGCTGTGATGATCAGCTTCCATTCTACATGTAGAATTGACACACTTTATAACTCCAAGGTGTTGTCTATAATCACTACCTGAAGGATAATACATTGTGGGAATTAGATTAGTCACTAAATATGCAGGTTGATGCCAGTTTAGAAAGTTGAAGATGAGAAGAAAAATTTGATTAAACACAAGATTTTAATAGATTTTAGCAAAAAGTACCAGTGTTTTTCTATCATTTGCGATTGTTTTTGATGTTTGAGGTAATCTGACTGGCCAGTATGTTTCAAGATTAAAATCGACCAAACTTAATCACAGCTAACACACTCAGAACAAGCGAAAGTGCGATTATGACATCTATAGTTGCAAAGAGATCGACAAAAAAGATACTTGTGAAAAAGCAACCTAAACGAAATAGCCGATATCAACTATAGCAACGATAGCAACTAGTGATGTCCTTTCGCACATCTTTTTCATCCGAGCATTTTAACAGTGATCAAGCTTTTTTCCGATTTTAATTCAGAACCATATTAGCATGCAGATCACATCAGGCATCAAAAATCAACGCAAATGATAGAAAAATACTGACACTTGCAGACGATACTAACTTGAGGATTAACTTGCAGATTAATTGTGTCAACTGGGAAACATATGGATATTGAGAGTAGATATTTGAACTTAAAAATAACAAAACTAATAGCTTATGAACAATAAGCAACAGTTTTATTTACAAATATTTTTTAAAGTTGAAGCAAGTCAAAACGGTGTTATGTTTTAACGTCTCACCTGTTAGTAGTTGTGCACCCTTGTTACTTCGGTAGGAAATAGTGACAAACAATGACGCAACTATTATGACAATGATCAGTGTCTTGTAATGCCATCCCTCCATTTTTCTCTTATCCTTCCTTTTTTAATCCTGAATTAAAAGAGTTCTGTGGAAGATGGCGAGGAAACAAAGACGCAGTGTGCACTTCCCAAACATTATAACATTAGTAACATTTATGCCTATCTTCAGAAGCACTGAGGCGTGCCGCACTGGTGTACATTATGATCTCTCAATAAGCATTCTTGTAATAGAGTACAAACAGTTGAGTAAAAAAGTTCACTGTGTCATTAATGACACAGTGAATTATGTAGTTACTCAGTTGCTGTTTAACTATCAAATATAAAAGTTTAACATAATTCGCTATGTCAATAAAGATATGCCACTAATGATATTTCACAGCATTAACCAGAATAGCTGAAAGGCACAGCGACTTGTTCCATAATCTTGCCAAAAAAAGCATTGTAGGAAATTTATCAGCTTCCTAGAGCAAAAGTGCATTTCCTTTAACGCATATGCCTATTTCTTTTTACAATTTTACTATATGTAGATGTCAGTTTTGGCATTCAACCAATCAGTCAGGTAAGAAGTCAAAGTTATGTCTAAAAGAATTGCTTACTTCTCCTCAGCTCTTACAAATGTTAAACACTCAAGAAAAAGTTAGGGTGCACATGCAGATCTAAGCGGTCACATGATGATAGAAAAAATAAAACAACTCCCATCAATATTGGCACAGAAAATTCAGTGTAGACAACTCTTGTCTGTTTTAAAATGACCAGCTTTCTTGTCTGACTTTTTGACGATCCAGAAATCCTCATTTGTACAGTGCTTTGTTTCTTATCATACCTTTTGTGTTATAAGGTCAGACGATGCTGTTGACCTATCGACCTGCTTAGCTCTTACCATAAACCAATAACAAAGCAGACACTTCTATAACATAAACTCGACTTAACCTAAAGAGCCTATGTAAAGTTTTTGCTTCGTATTACATAAAAACTTAAAACGTCAAGTTGGTGCAAGCACTCAAACTTGACTTGTTTGGCAAAGATTTCATCGTTAGCTTTACAGATTTTATATTATTTTTTAAATATATTTTTTAATTTCAATTAATGTTTTAACAGATTTTAACATTTTTCATTTATCTCAGATTTTGGTAAGATTTCATAGTTTCATCTTAACTTAATGTGAAATTATTGTCATCAGGAGCCCTAACCAAGTTAAAGCGATAAAAAAAAGAAAAGTTGTCAATACAAGCCAATAATACCACAGTTACTGTACAGTCATTAAATTAAAGAGGTATGCTTAATTTGTTCTTATTTCATGAGCCAAAAGGGTGAGTCTTGAAATATATTGGAATGAATTAGAGAATTTACATATATTTTACTGTCCGTGTATCAGAAAATTCGTATAGCGCAAACATTCTCGGAACGAACTATTTATTTTGTAGGACCATAGGCCGTAGTTGTTCCGTTAACAATCATGGCTTTTTTTATTTACTGAGCAATAAATAAAGTTATTGCTAAAATAATAAGTCATATTCAAACATAAAATTAAACAAAACCCTAGAATATCAGTTACTAAAGTTACTAGCAACTAAAAATTACTTTTCATGGCAACATAAAAATAAAACAACAGAAGAGATGTTGGTTAGTATACACATGACACTTAATTCCAGAGAATGTAATAGTTAGGAGTATAAGATATGTCCGCAGTTTATATGAAACATAAATATTTGAGGTTTCAACTGTTTTGTTACTTGAAAGTGGGTAGGTCATTGATAGCACTGACTCGAGCGCAACGCTGCAGTCAGCCTTCATTTTTATAAAGCAATTTAGCCAATCACATTGCTCTGCATAGGCATCATGCATCATGTTAAGGCAGCTTTAGTAGACAAGGTTGTCTTAACAACAGACTTTGGTGTCAACCTTATTTATTACACAATCTTAATGATATTGATATGCGCCATGTTATTGTTGGCCATCTGGATGGTACTGATGACATGTATAATGAAAAGTAAAAATTCCTTCATGACTCCTGTTTTATAAATGTCTTAACATATGAACTGTCTTAACATATGAACTGTCTTAACATATGAACTGTCTTAACATATGAACTGTCTTAGCATATGAACTGTCTTAACATATGAACTGTCTTGAACTTGCCCAAAATTTTAGTAAACTTTATCAAAAATTATCAGTATTTTTCTAATGATTGCGATTGTTTTGATGCTTGCGATGATCTGATCGCCAGGATGTTTCTAGATAAAAGTCGATACAAGTTGAGCCTATATAAAATGCTCAGATAAAACAAAATTGCATTGCAAAGAGGCTGACAGAATATAAGCGCGTAATGCTGCAACTTGAATGCAATAGCTGATATCAATTTTCCCAACGATAACTAGTGGCATAACTTTATACATATTTTTCTTTCGAGCGTTTTAATCGGGATAAAATTTTGTTGATTTCATGAAGAACATATAAAAAACCTTGTAAATTGTGTACAAAAATGGGAGCCTGTTCAAAATATTCTTGAAAATAGACTAACTGCTAGTAAAAATGGACACCAATAAATAAATGGCTGTTCTTGAAAATAATTTTGGTGGTAGAAAGAGTAGAGTGTCTACAAAACTTTATCTTTAGATAATAGTATAATATATATGGTCTGAGATAATAGAGAGAGTTTATATCATAAAGGACCAATGACGAAAGCCACTAGGTTGTTCCATAATTACTGACATCACAAGAGATCCAACCTGATAAGTTCACAAAATAAATAGATTATTGAGCTAATGAACCTGTAAATATAACTATGAATACAAAGTATGGGATATGGCATAAAAAACATCATAAAACAAAACAATTTTTTGAATGCATTATACTACTATATATTATATATATTATTATATATACTAGAAATTGCCCTGTCATACAGCCCACGACCAAAATGATATTGGAAAAAAGAAAGGGTACTGCCAGTTGAGAAATGCAATATTAGCAGTCAAATGGCACTGCAGCGCAAAACTGCAATGGTAGCTGCAATGGTAGCTGTAATGTACTAGGTGTTATTATGTACAAAAAACAGCAATAATGAAAAGAAAAGATTATATGTTTATATCTCTCCCTTGCAATATTATATACATATATAATATACAAAGCCACAATGGCACCAAATAAACTGAACAAGAATTGAGCTCACATATAAAAAACAATTTGGAGTTGAGTTTAAACTCAAATACTACCAAAACTTCTACCTCCCTGAAACACCTCGAGTAAAATTTATACTCATTAAAAGCACATTTAAAGTAGTTAACCACATAAAATGCAGACTTGTGCTGCTTACTAGCACAGAAAGTAAAAATCGGTAGTTTTAATCTTTAGCAATTTCAAAGACAAAGTTTTCCATTCAGCAAAACGTAATGACATAAGGATTGTTTTACAGAACGTCTTTGACCTGTGTAACATCACAGCTTTAGGTTTGAATGCAAATAAAGTACAAGTATAATATTAGTCAAAATGAGGGAAAATTATGAAAATAATTGCTAACTTTGACTCTCTAAAACTTATCTAGCATTGTTGTTTCAAGTTAAAACTGAGTTTATTAAGTTTTACTCACTTTAAGCTTTCTTTTGGTATATAGTGTTTTAAGTTTGTATGTAGATGTTGGTTCTAGTAAGTGTTTCAGAGAAGGCTTTATTATTCACATGTGTATTCGACCACTCTTTAGTTAACTCTGCCTTACTAGCCTGGCCCTTCATGCTGAGAGCCCCATAATGTGTATATAATGAGTCTGTGATAATGTCGCAAAACACTAGATAAACAGCAGTAATAACCTTGGCCTTGCCTTGACTGCAGCAGCAGTGAGTAACAACCCTGTCACATATAGCAATACTGTGACATATGGGTTCTACTCAAGAACAAGAGTCTAATGAGTTCACTTCAAGTGCTGAATAGTAGCAATGATAAAGTTTTATAAGGTGGTCCATTTGTTTTTCACACCACTGTATCTTCAAAAGCCGGGCATGGCACAAGCTGGCTCAATATGATTTTAAAAGAGTTGTTAAGCTCAATTTGAGTTGGGTATACTTTTACTTGGTTGATGGATAATTGAAAGATTGTCATGTAGCTCTAGCTTGATAGCAGTCTGTAATGGAAATGAATTTTGACTGATTAGCAGTTCATCATGGTGCTTTTCTGACGCCCTGACCCTGGTTGACCAAGGCGCTATGAGTTTGGCTTGTGCGATTTTAAGGCATGCCCAATCTTGGTAACAGTCTGACCTGATGGTTACTCTGACCAGCAGGGGTACAAAATCCCTGACAGATTCCTCCTGAGTTTCTGACAAGACTGGCGGTCTCAGATATCCTGCACTTGATTTTTCTTTTGCTCCGCAGTTGTCGCAATGACTTGGCCTGTCGTTCTAGCCTTTGGCCTACATGTTGGCTTGAGGGAATGTTGAATGACCGGCTGTGGCAGCTGCATCCTTTGCCTCTTCTACTGGCTTGACATTTTCTCTGTACACGGTGGCCTCACGTGACTGCTTTTGTACTTTGGCCCCTCCTTGGCTCCAAAGTGGCTGGCGCATCACCCAGTTTTTCTGGGCTTGCATGGTAGGATTTGAGTCAGTTTAGGTTTTATATGGATAATTATTTTTGTCACTGTACCAAGTATATTTGGTATAGAAAATATTTGACTATTTGGTATGGCCCTATGTACTTGGTTTGACACTTGTCTTTTTGTTTCTTTTGCGTGTTGATCATCTACACCCAGTTGCCGGTTGTGTATCAGGGTGGCTCTTTCTGATTCTCTGGCCTGGTTTCTATATGTTCTTGCAGTAATTGCCTTCCATATAGGCTGGGTCAGTAATGTTTGACCAACTTGACCATTGCCAGCAGCTCCCTCAAGTTGACAGGATAATTCCCATCCGGGGTGCCATTGTTTTGGAGTAGTAGGAGATTACCCTCTCAGGTTTGCTCAGCATGTAGGACAGCAATGCCCCTACACCATGTTCATTTGCATCAGGGTTCAGGATATACGGCTGGTTTGGATTGGGATGTTCCAGAATGAGTGCCAAATAAATACTGAATTTTCGGGCTGCTGAAGGCTGCCTGCTCATCATCTTCTATTTCTATTGGCCTTCCTTGCTTGCCAACTTGAGAATTAGCCGACCCGTAGTAGTGTAGCCAGGTATATATTGGCAAAAAAGCAATAAAAGAAAAAGTAAAATTGCTAATAAGGATATGTTTGCGTAAGTGAATGTAGCAGAACGTATTTAGCATAATGATTTGCAAGAACATTTGATGCTAAATTTATCCTCAATTCTGAGCCAATCTTTGCTTTTACTGGCCATTCTGATCAATGCCTCAAAGTTCTTGTTTGCAAGAGATAGCAGTGTTAAAAAATTATTCAACAAATTCATTTTACCGGAAGACAACCTACCAGATATTTCCAATATCAGCGTAGCTACGAGGGAAATCCGATACACTGACAAATGCATTGTACAAGAAGAATTCTATGGCTTTATTTATGAAAGCTCTAACAAGTCATGTGGTTTGTTTGGCTGTTTCAACCGTGAGGAAGAAAAATATCTTTTTAGAGAAAATGGCATCAACATCTATGTAATGAGAATTGATCATCATCTTGCTCGAGGTAAAATTGGGTTAAAAAAGTGGAAATGCTTAGATATGCTTGATGCAAAATTGCTTCAGGTTTTTATGCTTGACAAAAGTTTATGTATTATGAATGGCAACAAAATACTAATCACCAATAAATGGAAAATTTTGAATAAAGATAAAAATAATAAAGATATATTATTTCAAGATCTGGTGCCAATTTTCTTGTGAGTGATAAATAGAATGACTTTGAAATACAAATGTCTATTGTCAAGCCACTTTGATCATTGGTAACCATCTTGATAACAAACATGTACATGTATTTAGACAAAATTTATATTTCCTTAGTTTTATAACTTCTATTCCCCAATTGCAGTGCTTGCAAAAGATTTTAAACTACAAAAAAAATTGAGTAAGTTAACTATAAAACTAAGAATAGTGCATAAGCCAATAAGTTGTACATGTAGATCATATTGAAAATACGCAGTGCTTATGTTTAGAAAATAATGGTTGATATAAATACTTTCTAGGCTAAACTAAAAGTATGCTAGGTAAAAGGTTTTATATAACACGATTTCACCACAAAACAAGCTGTAACTAACAATTAGAAGTAACTTCATCGTCTAAAATTCATACAAATTAAACATAATAATTGTTAATCAGTGTTGCAACAGAGTTTAGGCTTATAGCCACTGCGTTTTAGTGCATCTTGGTGTGATTGTTTCATTTTGCCCATTTCTGGTTTGCTTGACAGCAGTGTGCATAGGCATTTGTCTATGTTTATAGGGATATTGCTGATGAGGGTTTTCGGTTGGTTGCTAAGTTTGTGTACATGTAGTCTGATGTTGTCCAGTGTTAAGCAAAGACTGTGAGCTTGTTCCAAATTGAGAGTTTACCCAAATGAATCATGATTTGTTTGTTTGCTTTAATTTCTGCTTTTAGTTTGTGGTGTCTGAAGAATTTATTGAAATGTGATTATCTTTTACATACTGTGAGTCCACCACCTTGGTATAATTTGATGTTTACTATAGTACACATATAGTATATATAGTATATATATATATGTATATATATATATATATATATATATATATATATATATATATATATATATATATATATATATATATATATATATATATATATATATATATATATATATATATATATATACATATATAATGATGAAACTAAATTGACATCATGACATAAACATTCAGTCACTAACCTTTAGATTTCTTTGGGTTTACGAGTGAACTCTCTGAAGCAGGATCTGCGGTACTTTGCTTTGCAGGCAACCAGGTCATCATTTGCATCAATAAAGTCCAACACTCTCTTGCCATCTGGTCTCATCTTGGCACTCTCTATTAACAACCCTGTGCAAATAAAAATATATTGTAGGCATCTGCTTTTAAGCGCGTTCAAAGAAGATCAGTAAGAAGCTAGTAAGTCACCAATTACAATAACTGACTTGTACACTACAAGGCCTACTTACCGGCAGTTATGGTTTGTGCTTTACTTAGTGACTCAGACATGTTTTTGGTCGCATCTTTAATAAATCTGTCTTTCTTCAAACAGATGACACGTATTTCTGGCAATATTAGACTTTCACCTCGGACACCAGCAGATCTGGTAAGCTTAGTGACAGGCTAACAAACATAGCACAATACTATAACCTGATTGACACAGGTATGACACGTAATCCTTCAAAACTGAGCACCTTTTAATTGCAGATCATACATGTAATTTATCTATACATTCATGTCCAAATTGTAGGCTACAACACGTCATGTAAACTGAAAATAGTTAGTTTTGCTGCACACAAAATGTGCAGATAAAAATGAAAATGTTTTTTTCTCCCACCAAAGTACCATCATCATGGAGTAATCATCACGAATTTGTAAAGTAATAAATATGTAGTCTCACCTTTTTTGCTGTGTCACATTCTTTCTGTCTCTTCTCATGTTTTTCTCAGCTCTTTCCATAACGAGTTTGTTACAATACTTTTTGTAACAAACATAATGACAACAAGTCTGAACTCTCATCAAAGTTCTCAATGCTTAGCACTTTTTGAGCAATTTCACATGAAATGCTCTCTTCTTCCAACATCAACCCTCTGTTTGAATACTGTTTGGCTGTCTCACATTAAACTTTAGTCACTCTGACTAGAGTTTCATTTACAGACTGATCAAGATAGTGAAACAAGCAGTCTTGCTGCATTCTTGGCATGGGTTAAGAAATGCCGAGAGTTGACTCACCTAATCTAAAATAAAAGCATTTATTATTTTTTGAGATTATAAAATCGTTTTCTTTGTCTGATATGCAAGGTTTTTCCAAGCAAACTTGGAGTTGCCCTCTCCCATTTCGAAAGCGCTCGCTAGCTCAGAAATCTCAAAACACATAGGTGTAGAAGCATTGTAATTGAATTCAGCATAGATTTCTGACTATGAAGCATTTCTGTTTAAGTGGCCCACCTTCTGAAGGAAAAAGCTGAAAGATAAGTTCATGTTCCTACTGTACTATATCTATACCTTTGAGGTTACACAACTCCTATTGCAGAGATGAGACATTAACACATTTTATTGGCAACTGAGTAATCCACTCTCCATTAGGCTTTGCTTTCTGAGGTGCTTTTATGAGTTGTATAATGTGTTTCAAAGATTGAAACTGACTAAATCGATTGTTAAACTCTTGTTTCAGTTTTTCTATGAAGTGAGTGTAATCAGCTGTACAAGAGGCCAATTTTTTATCCTCATCTAAAAATGCTTTTAGAGTACGAAAGTGAAGCATATCACTTTGCACATCTACCAGAAACAACTCCAACCTATAGGAGAAGGCTTGAACAGCTGGTAGTCTATCAATGATAGTTTGTTCTTCCCTTGAAACTTGAGGTTTAGATCATTCAAATGGCCACAGAGGTCAACAAGGAAGGCGAAGTCACTCATATCTTTAGACGAGCTCATCATCTCTTGAAACTGTCTTGCATTCAGGCTTGTGCATGTATTTAAAAATGAAGTTAGCTCTTGACGAATACTCCGCAACCTCGACAGAGCAGTTCCCTTACTTAGCCATCTAATGTTATTGTATATTAATAAATCTTCACACTGCATCGCTTTCTTTGAGAAACTTCCTCAAGTTTCTGTGTCTGAGAGTTGATTGACTTCTGAGAAAGTTAATCATTTTCATAGCCTTACACATCAGTTGTTGAAAGTGATCATTTAGTTTTCCGCATAAAACAGTTTGGTGGATGATGCAATGGAGCGTTAGCATTGATGGCATATCCTTCTTCAATCTAGCTATGACACCTTGCTCTCTTTCAACCATGGCCGGTGCGCCATTTCTTCTTACAGATATGCACTTGTAGAGAGGTATCTTCTTATTATCAAGTCCTTTAACGAGAGCATCATAGATAGCCTGGCCGGTGGTTTCTCCTTCTAATCCAACCAAAGTAAGAAGCTCCTTCATTTCTTCGCCATCAAAGAATCTGCAACACAGGGTATAGGACTAAAGCATAATACTATGCTTTATAAAGAAACATGCTGATGCTTTATAAGGAAGCATGTAGTATAAATGTGTGGGCTAGTCACTTTGAAACTAATATCACAAAATAGGTGCATCTTTTTTTACTTGGAATTGTTTTTCTCTCTTTACTGCCCCTTAAAATGAACTTGTATGACTTCAGCTTGCAACTACATTGTAAAAATTACACTACCAGTTGTTAGCGTACACACAGTAGCCTACATACCTTACAAAGACTGCTAATTGAGACATCCATTATATCAGTAGATTTATCAGTAGCGATTAAAAAGTAATCAGCCTTATTTATATGGGTTAGCAAAGATATTCTTTGATAATCATTAATGCTTTCGTTTCTACCAGTAGCAGTTTTCTAAGAAGTAGTATTGCCTTGACTTTACCAGACACATGACGCTTATTTGGAAAAAGTCTTTCCATAGCCCCAACCATACATTCTTTTACAATCTCAGCATGAGAATAGGGAAGCATTGCTTTTGCTAGAATCTTTGACACTCGTAGAGAAGCTTCTGTAGCACGTTTATCAGCAGCTGTGAAAGAAGCTAGCTAGTTTTCTGAAAAAGTTAGCGATTTTTTAAGTTTTTCAAGCCTTTGATGTCTAGCTACATCGTTGCGTCGTAGCAAAGAGCGGTAGCGTATTTTCACCTACATAACGACATAACCGACCTATGAATTCACCGATCTCGATCTAATAGTAAGGTATTTGCCTAGCAAGCCGGAGGTTCCAAGATCAAATCTTCTGCAATACGGATTCTTCATTCCAATATTGTAATAGCTGGACAAACCCAAGTACGGACGCACACACAAACTTTGAGATTTATATGTATACCTATGCGTATATATAGATATACTAGCTGTGCTACCCAGTGTTGCCCGAGTTTAAAAAATCAGTTTATAAACAATGAGAGGTAATGAGAGTTGCCTACCACTTGCTATTAGCCTGTCACAATGCCAATGAATAGTTGAAGTAAGCTTACTAATAAGAGCTACCGCTTCTCATGACATTACGGCATCACTTTGCGTAATGACCGAAAGCAGTAGTTTATTTGCTAACATATAGCGGCATAGATCGCCTAATGAATTCATCATGTGTGACTGAATTGGTAAGGCGTCAGACTAGCAAACAGGAAAGTCCGAGATCAATTGCTTTGCAATACGGGTTCTTTATTCCAAGAGTTTAATAGTTGAAATGACACGCATACCAACTTTGAGAAATATAAATATACTAGTTAATAGCTGTGCTACCCAGTTTTGCCCGGGTTTTAAAAATCAGCTTATAAACAATGATAAGTAATGAGAGTTGTCTGCCACTTACTATTAGCCTGACACAATGCCAACAAATAATTTGAGTAAGCTTACTAATAAGAGCTACCCATCTTCATGACTTTGCGTAGCGACGGAGAATTGTAGCTCATTTGCTCCTATATAACAACATGTATCGCCCAATGATTTCATAAAGTTAGTGTGGCAGAATCGGTAAGGTGTCAGACCGTCGAACCAGAGGGTCCAAAATCAAATCTTCTGTGCTACGGATTCTTTATTCCAAGATTTTAATAGCTATAGCTGGAACTACACACATAACCACATACCCACAAACCTACACAAAAACTTTGAAAAACATATACATGTATATGCAAAGATGTGCGGATATGCAAAGATATTTTGAGATTAATATATATGTCACAAAGTGGTGATGCAATGTGACAGGTTCGAGATATCTGGTGTTGTGATTGTATCCTGATGTCTGCACAAGGCTAAGAGTTAAGACGTCTGGGTGTAATATTGCGGCTAACTATGTATAAGTAATATAGTGTCTATATAATAATATGCAGAAGATTGCTGTGAGAGTATAAAATAATCCTTTATTGCTGACTTGTAGACATGCACGCTGTAAACTGAATTGTTTTGAACTGCTGCAGTCAGGCTATTTATACCTCCTTACAATTATTCTAGAAACTTCCAGAAAATCCATTCAGGAAAAATCTAGTAATAGAACAATGCTTCTAAATTTATGATCATGACTCATCAGCGTATTGCGCAATAGCTATTGTCATGCTATAACTTTGTTTATGATACTATATACAGCACTCAGAATCTGTGACAACTCCCCATTCAAGAGGAAATTTATAGTCAAATTTCCAGCATTAAGATTCTGAGTCTATTCTGCTCATGTAGTCCGCTCCGACGTTGTCTTTCCCTTTGATCGATTCCACCGTCATGCGATAATCCTGTAGATATAGTGCCCATCTCATCACTCTGCTGTTCTCATACTTTGCTCGATTGATGTAGGTTAGTGTTTGGTGATCCGTTTGTAGTATGAACTCCACGCCGTAGAGATATGGTAGATATTTCTTTACAGCCCATCCAATTGCCAGGCATTCTTTCTCTATTGTTGAGTAATTCCTTTCATGGTCCAGTAGTTTTCTGCTAGCATAGCTGACAGGAAATAGCTTTCCATCATGTTCCTGTAGTAGTACAGCTCCGAGTCCAGTGTCCGACGCGTCAGTCCTTAGGGTGAACTGCTTTGTTATGTCTGGTAGTTTCAGAACTGGTTTCTCGGTTATGGTCGCTCTTAATTTCCGGTATGCCTTCTCTTGCGCATCTGTCCAGATAACTTTATTAGGTTGTCCTTTTTTAGTCAAGTCCGACAGAGGACTTGCTATCGCCGCGTAATTTGGGACGAACTCTCGGTAGTAGCCCGTCAATCCTAGAAACGACCGTACTTGAGTCTTGGTCAGAGGCCTTGGAGCTTCAGTGATTTTCTCCACATTGTCTTCCATCGGTTTCAGTTCTCCCCGATCGATCTTGTGACCTAGGAACTCTATAGATGTTCCACCGAGGTAGCATTTTGTCGGTTTGATTGTGAGCTGTGCCTTGGCCAAACGAGTGAAAAGTTCTCTCAGTGCGTCCATGTGATCCTCCCATTTGGCAGTGTGTATGATGATGTCATCGATGTAGTTGTCTACTCCTGGTAAATCCTTTAATAGCTTCTTCATGCCACGTACAAATGTTGCTCCAGAGTTGACCATCCCAAACGGCATCCTGATGAACTCGTATTGCCCATCTGGAGTGACAAATGCAGTCTTCGGTATGTCACTCTCCTCTACAGGAATTTGCCAGTAGCCCTTAGTTAGATCTACCTTCGAGAAGTAGTGATCACCGCTCATCTTCTGAAAGAGATCGCTTGCTGTTGTCATTGGCTCTGGATCGAACACTGTTATTTTGTTCAAGTTCCGGTAGTCAGCACATAGTCGATTGGATCCATCAGGCTTTTTCACGAGTACGACTGGTGATGCATATGGAGAGTTCGATTCCCTGATGATCCCTGTGTTCAGCATATCTTTTATATCTTCTCTAAGTGATTCTCTCACCGCGTAAGGTAATGTGTAGGGTTTGGATTTGATAGGCTTGTTACTGGTTAGAGTAATCGGATGTTTGATGAGATTGCAGTTTCCCGGTCTGTCTGTGAATATATCTGTGTAGTCCTTGACGATGTCCGTGATCTGCTTTCTCTGCTCATCAGATATATTTTCTCCCATCTTCAGATCTTTCACAGTTCCGACTGGCTTTCCCGAATACAACTCCACCAGCGTGCCTTCCTCTTCTTCTACTTCTCCGATACCAGCTACCTCAGTTATTTCCTTTTCACTATCTCTCACGTAGTATTTCTTCAGCATGTTAGCGTGGTAGGTTCGGCTTTTACCTTTGACCTGAACTCGGTATGCGTTTATCTCGACCTTCTCTTCTACGTTGTATGGTCCCTGCCAGTGCATTAGTAACTTGTTGTGGTTAGTAGGGAGCAGGATGAGAACTTTGTCACCTTCTTGAAATTCCCTCTTCTTCGCCTTCTAGTCGAAGTAATGCTTGTACCTCTGCTTATTTCCTTTGAGCGCTTTCTGAGCCAACTCCATCGTATCTTCCAGCTTAGCACGCAGATCAAATACGTGTTGGTAGCTACTCTTGGTCTCTCCATCGGCATCATCCTGTGTCCAGAGCTGTCGTAGAATATCCATCGGCCATCATACTGTCCTTCCATACAGCAGCTCGAATGGTGAGAATCCAGTAGATTCCTGTGGGACCTCTCTGTAGGCGAATAGGGCCGGGTTTATGTATCTGTGCCACTGCCTTGGCTCCTGATGGCATAACTTTTTCAGCATTGACTTCAGTGTGCCATTGAATCGCTCCACCAGCCCATTAGCCATAGCATGGTAGGGGGTTGTCGGCATCTGCTTCATGCCGAGTAGTCTGGCGAACTCCTCCATGTACTCAGATATGAATTGGGTCCCTCGATCACTGATTACTTCTTCAGGTATTCCAACCCGACTGTAAATGTCGATTAGAGCTTCAGCCACTGCTTCTGAGCTTATCTCTTTCAGTGAAACAGCCTCGGGGTATCGAGTAGCGTAGTCCACCAGAGTTAGTATATATCTATGCCCTTTTTCACTCGGAGGGTTAATCGGTCCAATCAAGTCGACAGTGCAGCGCTTGAATGGAGTCTCAATTAGTGGAGTCCGTTGTAGGGGAACCTTCTGTACTGAACCTTTCTTTACAGTGCGTTGACAGATGTCGCAGGATCGACAGAATCTCGTAACTTCATCATGTAGACCCGGCCAGAAAAAGTTGGTTAGGATTCGATCAGTAGTTTTACGGATTCCCAGATGTCCACTCAATAAAGAATCATGGGCGTGTCTCATCACAGCTACACGTAGAGTTTTCGGTACAACTACTTGTTTTATCGGCTGTCCACTGTTGTACCCTGGGTGATAATATTCCCGATAAAGGATGTCCTTCTTCACCATGAACCTGGTTTGTTGTTTGCCTTTTGTTATTGCTTCTGTAGCGTCATACTGCCTCTTTAGAGAATCGTCTTCTCTCTGTGACTTGATGAGGTCTTCTCTGTTTACTTCGATGTTTTCATTGCTGACAACTGATAGTGGTTTTTCTCCTCGTTTATTTTCTATAGCTTGTGTACGTGTAACCACAGAACACTCCTGATCCGGTTCTGGTAGTGGATCACATGGGGATCGAGCGCCTGAAATATTTCCAAGCATTAGGTCGTGAATGAGTGTCTCCATAACCATCGCCGTTACATCTCCCTGATAGAATGGTGTATCGATGCTGATTTTGGCAAATGGCAGTTTTCTAGCAGTGTTATCTGCCATTTGTAGATATCCTTCCTCTCCTGTGTACTGATCAGCTTTTACCAGTGATTTCTTGACCACTACTGTGGTGCATCCAGTATCTCTAATCATCTCCACCTGCTTACCATTTACATAACCTCCAACCAGGTTTACTCCATTTTGCATTTTACCAACTTTACCTTTACAACATGCTACTTGTATGTAACGCTTCCCACTTAGCTTAATTTCATCCGTATTCTGTCCTTCTGGATTTGTCTCCCCTTCAGCCACACCCGCCTTGTGCGTAGGTGTCTTGAGTCTTCGACATTCGGCTGTGTTATGGTTATTCATCTTGCAGTGTGAGCAGTACTTTTGAGGCTTCTTATTACACCGATTTGCAATATGCCCCTTTTCGTTATAACTGTGGCCGGTGATGGTTGTCTCATTTGGAGTTGTCTTCCTTATGAATGACATCTTGCAACCATGAGCTGTCAGGTATCGGTCAGCAGCTTCAGCCAACTTGTCACAGCTGTCAAATTTCATCTCCTTTAGATGTACAGCGAGATCCGTAGGACATGCCGCTATGAATTGTTCTCGCAAGTTGAGTTCTTTCAGGTCTTTGCAGTTCGATAGCTCCACCCACTTGTCAATGTAGGTACTGAGTCGAACTAGAAATTGTTGTGGTGTTTCGTCGGGCTCGGCTTTACTCTCTCTGAATCGCTTTCTGTAGCCTTCCTCCGTGAGATTGTAGCGTTTTAACAGAGCTTCCTTCACCTGATCGTAGTCCTTCCTATTCTCTGCCGCCATTCTAGTGTAAGTCTCTGTAGCCTTACCTTTGAGATATTGGCTCAAATGGAATGACCATTCAGCTTTATCCCACTGATAGTTTTCAGCTATCCATTCAAATCGCTGCAGGTAACTATCCATGCCATCTGTTTTCTCATCAAACACTGGTAGTTTCGGTTTAGGTTTACTGCTAGGCCGCTCTAGTCCTGTACTCTCATTTTTGGAGTCATCCATCCTAATACTCTCCACTTCCAGTTTTTTCATCTCGAGCTCATGCGCTAACCTCTTTTCTTCTATCTCTCTTTGCATCTCCAACTCTCTAGCTTGGTTCTGGCTGTCTATCTCCATTTGCTTCATATGCATTTAGAGTTGTCTGTCCTCAGCCTCTTTTTTGGCTTCTCATTCCATCCGTCTCTCCTCGCGTTCAATTTCCGCTGCAAACTTTGGTTCGTTCTCTTCAATGAATTTGGCTAGCTCAGCATCCTTTAATCCAAGCTTCTCGCCCATATCCATTGCCCTCCGCATACTGCTCATACTAGTCTCCGCCATTACTGACTGTCTTTTGGTACTCGTTATTTCTTGCGTGAGTTAGACTGATATAATCCTGATCAACAGTAGATATTCCCGAAGCAGCCCCCAAGTTGTCACAAAGTGGTGATGCAATGTGACAGGTTCGAGATATCTGGTGTTGTGATTGTATCCTGATGTCTGCACAAGGCTAAGAGTTAAGACGTCCGGGTGTAATATTGCGGCTAACTATGTATAAGTAATATAGTGTCTATATAATAATATGCAGAAGATTGCTGTGAGAGTATAAAATAATCCTTTATTGCTGACTTGTAGACATGCACGCTGTAAACTGAATTGTTTTGAACTGCTGCAGTCAGGCTATTTATACCTCCTTACAATTATTCTAGAAACTTCCAGAAAATCCATTCAGGAAAAATCTAGTAATAGAACAATGCTTCTAAATTTATGATCATGACTCATCAGCGTATTGCGCAATAGCTATTGTCATGCTATAACTTTGTTTATGATACTATATACAGCACTTAGAATCTGTGACAATATATAAACCTCAAAGCTTGTCGTTCAGTCTGTCCATTAGAGCGATTAGTATCTAGCAATAAAAAATCTGTATTGCAGAAGATTTGATCTCGGAACTTCTCATTCACCAGGCTATAACTTGACCAATTAAGTGATGCGAGATACAATGGGCTCATTAGATGATATAAGTTGCTATCTTGGTTAAAATACGCATAACACTCTGTGTTACACACCGTCACTAAAGCTTGCTCTCACAGCCTTTTATTAGTAAGTTTAGCAATAGGGATAGTAGCGTACTCAAACTAGTCATTGGCAATGTGCCAGTCTGATGGCAAGTGGCTGGCAACTACATTACTTGTCACTGTTTATAAGCTGTTTTTAATACCCATACAGCGCCGGGCATTTGTGTAGTATATATACTACCCAAATGCCCAAATACTGCATATATACTATATATATATATACTGTATATATCTATATATACATATATATATGTACATATATATACATGTATATATATAATGTATATATATAGTATTATATATATCTATAACTTATATAGATACATGTATATATATAACAAGTATTTGAAGAACAAGTATATATATAAATTATAGATATATATATAGCATTATATATTATATTATATATATATCTATTATTTATATATATATCAATAATTTATATATATATATATATATATATATATATATATATATATATATATATATATACTTGTTCTTCAAATACTTGTTCTGTTTTATTACTTTGCACGCCTATTTACACGGTTCACAGCTTGCTGGACAGCTAGGGTGCTAGTTTTTACTATGATAAGTGCTTTGATCGACCATCTGGCCAAAGCTACTGTTGGAGGTCGGCAAGAAGATTGGTTGGCAAGGATGGCATCATAACAAGCACAAACTCAAAATATTATGCTTAGTCTCGCACTATCGACTGCTTTAACTGTTTGCTTATAGGATGATACAATAATTTGCATATATTTACTATTACAAACTTAATTGATGACATATCAACTAAAAATATACAATAAAAAGACATGGAATGAAAGATGAACAAAAGAACAATGTAGTGATCGGAGAAAAATGACAAAGGTAAATAAGCTGATGAGTAAAATTAAGTTAATCTACGATAAAGTAAAGTCAATAAATCTGGTAGCCAAAAACAAAAAAAGTAGGGTGTGTTATACTAGTAAGATATGAAAAAATTAACCAATGAGCAAGTTAAACTACAAGATTTAAATTCATATTAATACAATTATTGCACCGTTTATTAATTTATATAAATAAGAAACTGTAGTCACGGATACAAAAAGCACACAAGTCAGCGTAACTTGCTTTAAGATCAATAAACAAGTTTTAGCAAAGAATTCTTCAGTTTTCATCCATTCTAATCAAGCAGGCTAGTTTTGAGCTGCTAGTTTTTGAAGCCATGCACTTCAAACTCATAAATGTTTAAAATTGCATGCCCCTTAATTTGAAGTTGAACAAATTGAGCTCTCATTGGCTGTTGGCAAGTGATGGTTGTAAAAAATCGATGCAGAATACCGGGAAACTGCCCGCAGAATGAGTTAGAAGTGACGTCATCAAATATGCTGTCCTCAAGGATAGAGGCAGTTATGATCACATCTCTCAGTCTCTCTTGCTTGCTTTCACTATTTGTGTCTGTAAATGTGAGTGATAAATATATGATCAACAGAAAATGCAACATTGAGTTTTTGGTTGGAATGTGTTTGTTTTGAAACTTCTGTCTACTGCATATGGCAGGTATTATTGAAATATTGAGATATCACACAAATTTGAAATACGAGCATTGAAGACAGTTTCCAGTTAGGTTTCTAGGTGGCCGAGTGTGCGAGAGTTCACCTACGAGAACATTAAACTAACTAACATATCAAGTTCTAGATAAGCTATTCCACTGTTATTATCAATTACCTCCACGGTTGAGAATCCTCACAGCCCAAATGCAGTGAATAGTCGCCAGATCAACTCTTAACCATGGGTTCATTTCTCCGAAGGTGTGGGCAAGTGATAATCTTTCATTGTACTCGGGTGGCAGGTATATCCCATCGACAGCAAATGATCCATAGAAAGGTATTGGTTTGGTATCAGATTGGTAAACCGATGACATAGATACTGGCTTTCCTAAAATTATGTTCTCGATCATCAGAAACAGATGAGTATAGTTATGATTAATCATTTATATCTAATCTTGCTTAAAATAAGATATAATTTTTTTTCAACAATTATTATGTTTAGTTAATATAAATATTAGACTCTGAAACTACTTCTAGCTATTAGTTACAGCTTGTTTTGTGGTGATATCGTGTTACATAAAACTTTTTACCTAGCATACTTTTAGTTTAGCCTAGAAAGTATTTATTTTAACCATTATTTACTGAAAAATTTAAACATTTCCAATATGACCTATACAACCTATTGACTTATGCACTATTCTTAGTTTTGCAGTTAACTTTTTCAATATTTATTTTGGTTTTTGTTTAAAGGTTGACTTGCAACAAAGTTCAGATTACGATTATTCGGTATCAAAAGATTCACCATGTCTTACTCTATTGTGTTGTAAGTGCCAAATATGTGGAAATGTGATTACAAGCTCTTAAAAGCTCAAAATCGAAAAGCCGCTGTAGATTGGAATCTCTTTATTTCGATGACGTAGCCACGAAATTTGGTTATCGTCTTGTCACGTATGTTCTCACGTGAATTCAAAGGCCAATACAAAGCTCAATATAAAACTTATCGTAGTACTAGTTTATGGCAAACACTTTGGGTTTCACCGAAGATCCCGTATCAAATACAGATGCTCGCTACTTTACAGTTTTGTTTTGGCATTATTCAATCGTCAAGTAGTAATCTGATTATGTGACCCAATACTTCGCAAATAATTTTTGCAGCACTTTTCGATTATCTCAGGTGACTAACAGGCTCGTCATAATTATCAGACAATGATATGTACTCCTTCGAGCTAAGGTTAAAACGTTTAACAATTTTTTACAGTAAGTTATAAAATATCAGTGCTAAAAGTGACAGTATTACAATGACGATAAAACAGACGAGTAAGAACAATAGACATAGTTTTATTGAATGCGTGAAGTATATTTGTGAAAATATTTCGACGAATAAGGTTGCAAGAAAGTGTAAACAGAAACCATCTCTCACAACTACATCACATTTGAGCCATTTTGGAAAGAGAATCCAAACTGTGGCGGTCTCGTGTGGCTGCGATTTTCTGTTCGTTTTTGAGCTTTTAAGAGCTTGTAATCACATTTCCACATATTTTGCACCTACAACACAACAGAGTAAGACATTGTGAATCTTTTGATATTAAATGACTGTAGGCTAATGTGAATTTTGTTGCAAGTCAACATTTAAAATTTTTTTGCTAGCTGTGCAGTTAGGAATAAAAATAAAAAAACAAGGAAATATAAATTTAGACCAAGTACATGTTAATTATCAAGGTGATCAAGGTTACAATGATCAAAGGGGTTTGGCAATACAAATTTGTATTTCAGGGTTACTCTATATATTACTACCTAGAAAAGTGACACCAGATCTTAAAATAATGTGTTTTTATTATTTTTATCCAAAATTTTCTATTTATTGGTGATTAGTACTTTGCAAAAATTTGTAATTCATAAAATTTTGTCAAACCTCATGAAAAACCTGAAGTAATTTTGCATTAAGCACATTTAAACATTTCTACTTTTTTAACCAAATTTTACCTCGAGCAAGATGATGATCAATTGCCATTGCATAAATCTTGGTGCCATTTTCTTCAATACGATATTTTTCTTCTTCACGGTTGAAGCAGCCAAACAAACCACATGACTTGTTAAAGTTTTCGTAGATAAAGCCATAGCATTCCTCTTGTACAATGCATTTGTCAGCACACCTGATTTCCCTCGTAGCTATGCTGATATTTGAAATATCTGGTAGGTCGTCCTTTAGTGAATTCAACTTGCTGAATAACTTTTCATCGCCATTACTTCTAGCGAGCATGAGCCTCAAGGATATACCTAAAATGTTCAGTAAGTAACAAGCTTCAAAATTGAAGATAAATTTAGTATCAGGTGTTCTTGCAAATCTATATACTAAATACATTCAGTTACACTCATGTACCTAATCCTGTACTTACCTACTAGCAGTTTTGTTTTTCCTTCCATGGTGCAACCACATCTGGTCTCTTTACACATCATCCAGCATATTTATTGCTCTGTTAACAAAAGAGTCTGCATTACATATTGATTGTTAATCACATTAGTAAACGGTTGAACGATGAGTTTTATAAATAATAAGAAGAAACCTATTCACAACTGAAGCTGGCATAGAGACAAACAGAACCTTTCATCTTCTACAAACATATTCTGAAGTGAGACTTCTAAGCTGTAATCTATTTTCAACATCGACCAACACCATATCTAATTACTCTTGCAGAAATGAGTTATCATGCTTAAAGCTAAAATTCATTTGGAAAATTTTTAGTCAATACTTCTAGAGAAACTATAAAGTGTCTCCAATACTATCAGACTGAGAGGATGTTCTGTCAGTCATCTTTCAAGTAGCTTTAAATTGAAATTTAATCACTGGCGTAATATTTCTTACAGCGGCAATAACCTATAATTTCATGGTGCTGTCTAGTGTTGTTCTGTTTGTTCTATTAACCGATATAGTTAAGCAAAAATGAATAAACTTCAAGAAAACTGTTTCATGTTACCACTTTTTGGTGTAAAGCAGGCAAACCAGGTTAATCAGTGCCAATACTCCTGTTTTTCTCTTCATAATACATAATTCTCTAATTGGAGACATACATGAATTTTATTAAAATTTAACTGTTCAAATTATAACAGCCAGCCAGCTTACTAGTTTGGAGTTACTAGCTTATTACTTACCTAGCGACAGTTGGCAAGGTTGGCATCGTGCCAAACATAAACTCTTAGATATTCTGCTTAGCCTCCTAACACACTGTTGCCTACACTAATCGTTTACCTCCAGGATGATACAATAATGTTCATATATACTTACTATATATCACAGATTGAATTGGTGACATATCAACAGAAAGATACAATATACAGACATAGAAGTAAAGATGAACAAAAAGGAATGTAGAGATTGTAAAGAAATGACAGAGTTAAATCAGCTGATGAATAAAATTAAATTAATGTAACATTGGATTTATGTGAAACAAAGTAAGGTTAATGAATCTGGAAGCCAAAAACAAAACAAAATTTTAGTGTGTTATAGTTGTGAGATATAAACAAGTTAATCATTGAGCGAGTTAAACTACACAAAGCAAGTTCACGTTAACACATTAAAAACATCATTGAAATAGTGTCAAGGGTAAAACAAAAGAACAACACCTGATAATAGTCAACAAATTTAGAAGTCAAAACAAAGCAAAATCTAAGTGTGTTATACTGGTAAGATATGACCAAGTTAGTCAATAGGTGAATTAAACTACACAAAGCAAACTCATGCTAACACAACAATTGTTTATTTGACATTTTGTACAAATAGAAAAATGCATTGAAAACACAAGAATAAAATCATAAATCAGCTTAACTTGCATTAAGATCAATCAACAAAGTTTTGCAAAAAATAACTTTAACCAAAAAAGTTTAAAGTTACACTCTTTTGAAACCATGAACATCAAACTCATAAATGTTTAAAACTGCAGACTTCTTAATTTGAATTTGCACAAATTGAGCTCTCATTGGCTGTTGACAAGTGATGGTTGTAAAATATCAATTCAGAATACTGGGAAACTGACCACAGAACGTTTTAGAGCCGGCATCATCGAACATGCTGTCCTCAAAGATAGAGGTCGTTATGATTACATCTCTCTTGTCTTTCACGAACCTCAACCGATTTGGTGCCTGTAAATGATAACGTATTGATAAAAAATGCAATTAAGGTTTATTATCTAGCTACTGCATGTGATGAGTTAAGCTAGCTAATATACCAAGTTCTAAATAAACGATCGATTGGGAATTCTCACAGCCCAGACGCAATGGATAGTCTGCAGATCAACTCTTAACCATGGGTTGTTCTCTGTGTAGGTGTGGGCAAGTGATAATCTTTCATCATATTCAAGTGGCAAGTATATCCCATCGAAAATATAACATCCATAGAAACTGATGACATGGCTACTGGCGTTTCTAAAATGGGGTTGCCATTCGTAAGGACCAGATGAAAAGAGTTATGGATAATTATTTATTTCTAATCATGGTTAAAATGGGAGATAGTATTTGCAACAAATGGATGTACTAAAAATCTTAATTTGTTTGGATTTTGGACACTGAAGTCACTTGTAACTAGCAACAGTTTCATTCCTTCTTAAATCATATTACATAATCATGTTACATAAGCCCTTTTGGATAGGGTATCATTTGTTCTTTCCCCAAATGATTTTAATGTAAGAAATCTTTTCCTTTTACTTTACATGTATTCAGTATAAGCAACAATATATTTGTTCAAATAAAATCCTAAGTTTCAGAGGTAATTTTTAAAAAATTATGCTATCACGGATTTTTGTTAACATTTTGCTAGTACTGCAGAAATCATAAGAGCAATGTAATACATATTCTAGCTGGTCATATATCAGTCATGGATATGGTGCCAATGACCAAAGTAGTTTGAAAGTTACCATTTGTATTTCAGAGGCACTCTATAAATCATTACCAAATCTTAAAGTATTGTATTTCTATTCACAGTTCATTAGGTCATTAGTCTCCCTTTACAAGTGTTAATAGTTCAATTTTCATGAAACTTATAAAAAAACTGAATCAGGTTCTGTATCAAATCTGTCTACATATTTCCACATTGCTTTGTAGAAAGTTTAGCTTGAGCAAGACAGTGATTGATTGCCATTGAGGAATTTGCTCCATTGAGCAATTTTTCTTCTTCACGGTTGAAACAGCCAAACAAATCACATGACTTGTTACAGCTTTCATAGATGAAGCCATAGCACCAAGCCCGGGCACTAATCTAGTTTATATATCCTTAAAACCTCTAATTGAATCCTGCCTTTATTTGAACGCCATCTCCATTTCACCACCACTTTGACATTTTTCGATCTTTACGGACCCACAATAGAAGGTGATGAGTAGAAAGGTGTTCACAAAATCGTACTAATACATATGTAATGACTCGTTCACATCAATAACAACTTATTCTTTTGCTGTTTCCGTTCAGATTATTTTTCAACTCCGAAACTTTTCAGTTTGTCAGTTAGAACCTTGAAAGTGACATCATAAAATAATTAGTCACTGTATCAAGTTAATATTAGCTCCTTGTTGGATTAACGAGGTCTTGATACTTTGACGTAAGTAAAAAACAGTTAAAATTTACGATGGTATATGAATGACTATTTTTAGGTTTAAAAGTTGTGCTTAGCGAGCCAAACTTGTACGCGTTGCATTTATCACAAATGCAACGCGTAAAAATTTTGCTCTGCCAAAAATTGTTTGGAAGCTAATATCGACTAGTTCGGCAGTGCAGAAGAAGGGCTGAGGTCAGAAGACATTGTAGAAGATATTGGGCAGCCAGAAGAAAATGTTCGTTTCATCGAAAGCATCAATCAGCATGCAACTGGCAGAGCAAACGATGCAAATACTTTTGTTTCTGCATATATTTTAAGTATGGTTCATCTATGTCTCTTGTTCCTGAATATAAATATATTTGTAGCATTTAATAGATTATTATTATATAACTTTGCCAATTTATAGCATATTATTAGACTCAGCTTAAAATGGATCGACGCTCGACGATCGAACTCCTCTTCTATTGCACATAAAAAGCCAGTTTTTGTTGCAAACTGTAGCAAACGTATTAATGAATGCAATGAGTTTTTATGCAACATTGTTTAATATAATTATAAAATAAAAATATGCTTTCAAATTAAGGATGAAAAAAAATTGAAAGTTCCAACAGATTGCACTGCAGGGCACAGGCTATAATATCAACGCAAGTTAATTGCAAACATTAGATACTAACTGGTAAAGATATTTTTTGGATTCCTAATGCATACTTATTTCGAGATCTACGAAAAGTTAGAGGTAAGTTAGCGAATTAATTGCCTCCAATAAGATTAATGTCGCTCCGCTCGAAGGAGAGTGCAAAATATAGGCGAATAATATAGGCGACAATCGCTTCTTCCGTAAAAAGGTTAATTGAACTTCCTAAAATTCTGACAAACCATTTGAAAAATACGACGCCAGCCTCTATTTGAATGTCACCTCTATGTTTGACCACCACTATAATAGAAGGGTTAGAAAATAGAGCACCATGGCATTCAAATAGAGGTTTTACGGGTATATACAGTTACTAGCTGTGCTACCTGGCATTGCCCGGGTATTAAAAATCAGCTTATAAACAATGAGAGGTAATGAGAGTTGCCTGCCACTTGTCATTAATCTGGCACATTGCCAATGGATAATTTGAGTAAGCTTACTAATAAGAGTTACGGCTTCTCATGACTTAGCGTTCAGACCGAAAGCGTAGCGGATTTTCTCCTATATAGCCTAATGAACCTATCAACCTCGTGTGGCTAATGTTGTAAGGGCTCGGGCTGATGAATCAGAGGGTTCGAGATCAAATCTTCAGTGATACTATTTCTTTACTCCTAGATTTTAATAGCTATTGCAGGCACGCATACACATAAATGAACTTTAAGAAATATATACATGTATATAGATATATACCGGTGTATATATATACATATATATAGTAGCCGCTTGCCACCTGAACAGCGCGGTTGTATAGAACAGATTTATAGTGACTATTAGCTAAATATTCTTTTCTCTCACCCATTTTATTACTATTATAATATATATAAATATATGCATAGATATATTGCATATATATATTTATTTATATATACACTATAGATGTTTGAGACAAGATGACAATAGAATGATTTCATTCTATTCAACTTGGTACAAACCAAACAAGAAGACACAACATAACAGGACTTATTTCAGTGTCTTAACTACAAACACTTGTCTACAGTATTCCATCATAGGAAAGATCATGTCCCTGTTTGTACGAGATTAACGCCTAGTCTTGTTTACATATCGTCCTCCTTTTTTGTTAGGGTGTCTCTTATTTAGTTTCTCAACAGCCTTCATGTGCATCTTTTTGTTGCTCCTGCAAAAAGGTCACATGATCAGGTTATGACTAGATGACTAGACCAAGCTGAAACGAAACTGTAAAGTTGCGAGCATCTATATTTGATATGAGCTTTTCGGTAGAACCTGAAGTGTTTGTTATAAACTGCTAGACGTTTTATATCGAGCCTTTTATTGGCCTTTCATTTCACGTGCCAAAACCATAACCCTGTCGAGTTGAATACGTCATCAAAATAAAGGGATTCCAACCTACAGCCGGTTTTTGAGCTTTTAAGAGCTTGTAATCACGTTTCCACATATTTTGAGCCTACAACATAGCAGAGTAAGACATCGTGAATCTTTTGATACCAAATAGCCGTAATGTGAATTGTGCTTCAAGTAAACCTTCAAGCTATACATAGCATGAGTTGAAAGACGTTACGCTACTTGCTTGTGTCACTTACTGTACTATCAAACCTATGGATTGCTGGGCAGCATTTATTATGTTTCATTAATGCAAAGGAACAAAAAAAAACTTATTTTTAGTCAATGTTATTTTATTAATTTAGTTTTTACATATAATTTAGGATTTTAAATTTGGCGTTCTACCTAGTTTTTTGTTATAAAAAATTTATTAGTTCTAATGCCATATAGAATCATTCAAAGCCTTCATTGTTCTTGGGCTTCAGTATAAACTAGATGAAGGCTCAGCATTGCACAAGTAATAAAATTTTTAAATAATAATAATAAGATAATAAAAAGTTTTTGCACAGAAAATTTGTTTTAATTAACATATACAACATTTACTATTCTAACTTTTAAGTGAAGGTGTTTGTTATTTTTGTACGTATCCAGCCAATGCATAATTCAAATATTTGAAAGCTCGAGGCATAGCTAAAACAGATTGTTAAAAACATTTGAAACAACATATAAACAGTGGCAGGTAATGTAGTTGCCATTGGCTAAGTTTCTTGACCCAATGAACTTGAGCTACTCTAAATCTTTACTATAATAAGAGCCGTGTCTGCCCTTCCGTCAAGGCATTAATGAAAATGCTTGCGCCTCGCTAGAATCAAACCTGTAAAATCGGATGCACGGATGTTAAACTAAACGCACTACCACTAACCATGACTTGGAATAATTATACTTATAATTGTTACACATCATGATCTCCCACGGCGTATCAAACAGCAAGTGTTGTTCTTCGGAATATCTGAGCACATATCTTTCTTTTGGTAACTCAAGTGTGCTTCTGGTAGTTTGATTCTAGTTAGTAGCTAAAGCGTTTCAAGCTTGTGTATTTTAACTCTTTCGCTACCGAGTTTATTTCTAGCTCTGCCCGAATTTATTTTTTCTATTCACACATGTTGACATAGCGTCACTAATTTTGTGATAACTTGAGAAAGAATGAAGATATTGACTCAATTTAAAAAAAACAGGTTGCTGAAAAGAAGATACTCTATTAGGAAACAAAAAATCTCAAATCAACTTCATTTAAAAATGGTAAATTTTTTACAAACTTTACCAACAATATTTTGCCAGCAACTTCGGTAGTTGTATTTTGAATGTCACCATAATATTCGGTTACTATTACAGTTTTTCACATGAAATACATGCCCGAGAAGAGTCAGAATCACTCGATATAGGGTTACTGGAGTCCGAATGGCTACGAATGTTAGAAGCTTCTGCAGCTTAAATTATCGCGGGTATTCTTTTTTGTCCGCGCTTTTTCAGCGGTGAACTTTCTGTTTGACAATCAGTGAACCGCTAGTGAGAGGCCTGCTGATCAGTCTATACCGTTAGCAACAAGCTTGTTTTCATGGGGACCAGATCTTATTGGTCTATCTGAAGCGAAAGGTGAGTAATTATAAATAAACTAAACGCACTGTCTAAAAGCCGATGTATCGGCTTCCGGCCACAAAGAGCAGGTAACCCGAGCCAATACATCAGCTTGCGGTAGTGAAAGAGTTAACCAATTGCTATTGACTGGATATACAAACGATGACAGACAGACACTTAGATTTATATATAAAGATTAAATAAAACTTGTACACTTATGTAACTTGTACACCAGATGTATAAGTTGTTTACATAAATACTTGTTCCGCCATATGATGGTATCAAGCAAATATCATAAGATATGAAGTTGTGTGTCAATGTTTGATTGCAAAACCTTTTCACTAATGCTACAATCATTAAAATATATCTCAATTAAATTATGATTCAATAAGTACTAGGATATATTGGACAGCAAAATGAGACGTTTTCAGAATTAGCAGTGCATTAAATTTAGATGGCATACGACAAGAAGGCTATCAGCTGAGTATGAATTATGAAAAATGTGAAAAAAATGCAAGAAACCCACTTCCTAAATTCTGCATCAGCGAGTAACTCATCAACAATCGTTCGTTTCCTGTCCTTCTTCACAACTCTCGAATGATAGAAGTCGACAGGCGAGTCTTGCACAGTCGCAATCTGCAAAAATAATTTTGAAGCATAAACAATCTGTAACCTCGAAATAAAAATGGAAAGTTCAGAAGTACACCTGAGCCAGCACTCGGCCTTCTCATGAAAACAAAGCTTTATTTTAGTGGGAGATCTCTTGGCCATAGGACTAGAGGTAACAGCTCCAAGTAAACCTCTCCAAGTAAAGTTCGAACATGAAATAGCCAATCATACGGTAGTGTTCATTGAAAATTACATTACATATAAACTCCAAATGAAACATCGTGGGCACATAAACTGCTCTCACCTGAAAAAATCGCGGTCCTTTCTTATAATCGTTCTTTTTGTAGCCAGTCCAACTGGCAGCGGATCCTCTCATTTGCATGACTGTCAGATCTGCCTCTAATTCTTCAGTCATCTCTGGTGCCTTCATGTCAAACCAATCTGCCTTAGTCTTCATCTTCTCTTCCTACACGTATTGAAATCAGGAGCGAAGAAGCACATCAACATATATACTGAGAAAACATAAGATAACTCAATTCAAGGAATAAAAAGCAAAAACTATGAAGCACAATTCGGGGCATGAAAACAAGATCTAGAGAAAAAAAGAAAACCAGAGAACACGACAAGGGCTACAAATAAGATAACTCTAACAAGATAATGGCTGGAAAAAAGTTATCAACAATCAAATGGAAAACTCTAAAGAGTATAACACCAGATAACAAAGGATATAATCTTGAAAAGCAAAAACAACAAAGATAACTCTGAAATTACTAGATAACTTATTAAAGAACTTCCACAAAATTTCAGTAAATTTTGTCAGCATTCATCGGTACTTATCGATCATTTGCAATTGTTTTTGATGTTTAAGGTGATCTGACTGCAAGGATGCTTCAAGATTAAAATCGATAAAACCTGATCGCGGTTAAAACGCTCAAAAGAATAATAGTCAGTAGCTGCTATCGTTGCCATGGTTGATATCGGCAATTGTGTTTAAGTTACAGCGTTACGCGTCTCTATTCTGTCAGTCTCTTTGCAACTATAGACATAATCACACTTTTCCTTGATCAAAGCATTTTAGCCAAGTTTTGTCAACTTTAATCTTGAAGCTGTAAATCACCGCAAACACAAAAAAACAATCGCAAATGATAGAAACATACCAACACTGTTTGATCAAATCTATTAAAAATTAGTGTGCATTTATCTTTAAAATAAGAATTTTAATTACACTACTCCTGTTTCAACATAAACACAACTAAATGTCTCCTGATATTCAAATACTAACTCTGCGTTTCCTTGCCATAGCCTTCTTCCCTTGGCTGTAGGTGGGCACTGAGTGACGCTTCTCAAAGTCGTTAGAGATGGCAGCTTTTTTCATAACCTATAGCCCAAAACATCCACAGTTTAGTTCAGTAAAGACATGCAAACAAATGGCACCCAAAGCATCCGGTTTAGTTAGACACATGCAAACAAATGGCGCCCAAAGCATCCGGTTCAGTTAGAGACATGCAAACAAATGGCACCCAAAGCATCCGGTTTAGTTAGACACATGCAAACAAATGGCACCCAAAGCATCCGGTTTAGTTAGACACATGCAAACAAATGGCGCCCAAAGCATCCGGTTCAGTTAGAGACATGCAAACAAATGGCGGCCAAAGCATCCGGTTTAGTTGAAGGCATGCAAACAAATGGCGCCCAAAACATCTGGTTTAGATCAGTAAAGACATGCAAACGAACGGTTACTAGTAATGTCCACCGAAGTGATTTAACTTGACAATTATTATACAATTGTTGATAATGTATGCTTGGAGTCAATTTTAAAAGTAAGCATTGTACAAAAGTGGATGTGTCAGTTCTAACTTATAAATGTCTTAAATAATTAACTGAAAGAACAGCTAAAAACTAGAAATAGATTAAGCTGCTTCTAATTTTGCAAAAGCACGAAGGTATAATATCAAACGAATTAGTTTCATAATAAACATTTTAAATTTAAATAAATTCTATTTATAGTGTAAATTTGAATATAAATAAATTTTCATAAAAATAATTATTATTCCATAATAGAAGACTTTAAGCATAGAAAAGTGCACTTCACTATTTTTGGTAACATGATTAAAGAGTCACATTACACTCCTATGTACACAATGGGTCATGCTATTCGTTTTCTAGTTATATTTGAAACCCTACACACTCAAATATTTATTTATAACCACGCTGAACAAGTTAACTAGAAATTCCCCTGTCATACAACCCATGACCGAAGTGATATTGGAAAAAAGAAAGGGTACTGATGGTTGAGAAATGCAACATTAGCAGTCAAATGGCACTGCAGTGCAATAGGATAACTGCAATGGTAGCTGTAATGTACTGGGTGTGGGTGTTACTATGTACAACAAACAGCAATAATGAAAGGAAAAGATTATGTTTATATCTCTCCTCCTGCAATAGGAGAAATGCAATATTGGCCAATATTAGATGTAAAATGCACTGATATTATTAGAATAACCAATATTATTACTATAGTAATAATAGAAAACCAATGTACAATTTTGTTTACATTTCAAAACGTCATAGCTAACAATATCAAGAAGTTGTGATATTTATATAGATTTTTAGAAAATCGATTTAAAAAAGTGTTTGGTCATGACAAACAGCAATAATGAAAGGAAAGGATTGTATGTTTATATTTCTCCCCCTGCAATAGGAGAAATGCAATATTATAAGTAAAATGCACTGATACTATTAGAATAACCAATATTATTAATATAGTAATACAGTAATAATAGAAAACTAATGCACAATTTTGTTTACATTTCAAAACGTCATAGCTAACAATATCAAGAAGTTGTGATATTTATATAGATTTTTAGAAAATCTATTTAACAAAACTATTTAGAAAAAATAATAACAGTAACATATTGCCCATCATCTATGTTGTTAGTGTGACTATAACACTTCAATAGTCATCCAAACTTGCCACGCTCTACTGTTGCTTTTGGTTGTCACGCTCTACCGTTGCTCTTGGTTGTCACGCTCTACTGTTGCTCTTGGTTGTCACACTCTACTGTTGCTCTTGGTTGTCACACTCTACCGTTGCTCTTGGTTGTCACGTTCTACTGTTGCTCTTGGTTCCCATTGCCCCGTATCATTATCACAACCAGTGCATTAACAAGTTTCAACAAGTACATTCAGATATATTACATCTAAATACAAAAATAATATGTTTTCGGATCTGTTTTGTGTATTAAGCTATCGTTTGTTAAAGCAAATACTCCTATAATTCGCCTAAATCATTCCGCAGCCTGAAAGACCAAAATCTCATCAATACATGATGAAATGGACTAAATATAAGACAAGCCAATAAAAACTAATGATATACGACTTTGTAAAAAAACAGTTATATGCAAAAAAGTAATTTAATAAAGAAATTCTCATTAAAAAGAGGTTTTTATTCCTAATTTAGCTTAGAAAAAAGACGACAAAACTTTACCCTTAGCTGGTTCAGATGAAGTGCTGATAGAAATTTTAAGATTGGATAACTTACTCTAGCTCACACGAGGTAAGGTCTAAGCTAACAACTTACTTTTTTGTTACTATTTTTACATTTTGCAAGGTTTCTTTTTTATTTTCACAGGTTTATTCAGTCTCACTAATACTTTTCCCTAGTTTAGTTCTACAGCAAACAATTTAATAACAACTCTAAATAATAACAACTCTATAAATAATAACTCTATAAATAAGTACTCTATAAATAACAACTCTATAAATAACAACTCTATAAAAAACAACTCTACAAATACCAACTCTATAAATAACTACTTTATAAATAACTACTTTGTAAATAACTACTTTATAAATAACTACTCTATAAATAACTACTCTATAAATAACTACTCTATAAATAACTACTCTATAAATAACAACTCTACAAAAACCAATTCTAAAAATAACTACTCTATAAATAACAACTCTACAAAAACCAATTCTATAAGTAACTACTCTATAAATAACTCTATAAATAACAACTCTGTAAATAATTACTCTATAAATAATAACTCTATTAATAACAACTCTATAAATACTTACTCTATAAATAATAATTCTATAAATAACTACTCTATAAATATTTACTCTATAAATAACAACTCTATAAATAACAACTCTGTAAATAACAACTCTATAAATACTTACTCTATAAATAATAACTCTATAAATAACTACTCTATAAATAATTACTCTATAAATAACAACTCTGTAAATAACTACTCTATAAATAAAAACTCTATAAATAACTACTCTATAAATAACAACTCTATAAATAACTACTCTATAAATACCAAATCTATAAAACAGTGCACTGCAGCAACACACAAGTAATTCAACCAGTGTCTATACAAAATATAGAAGAAAACCATAAGTGGACACAGGCAGCCATAATTTATAGGATATGATTTAGCTGATAGCAAGGTGCAGTACCTCTGAATGCAAATCTTTGGTAGAGGAGACAAGAGCAGAACTGTAATTTAGCACAGCTTCATCAACCTTAATGTTGGAGGGGGCTTTGGACAACTCCTCCCTGTATTAATAATAAGGTAATATTAGTAACACACTCAGAAGCTACATTAAAATTCTGTCATACAACGTAAAATTGGCATATACATACCAATATTACTTTGTATAGCAAAACTCCTGCACGCTGTGGCAAATACTTTTGTAAGAACACAGTGTAACTCCAAATAATTCACTCTAAAGCTCAAAAACCTACCTAGAATATATAAGGTAACTACAGATAGATTATAACAAGCTATGTACAACAAAACCGACCGGTGAAACCTAAATGATAGGTAAGAAACCAATAAATATGAAGCAGCAATGGATAAAATTGACTTATTTTAATGTTTTTATTATATGCAATACTAGCTGAATGCCTGACATTGAATGGGTAATACAAAGAATTTAATATACTAAACTTATTATGGGCTAAGTTTCTTTACCCAATGAATTTGAGTAACTTGAGCTAGTCTAAATCTTTACTATAGTAAGAAGCGTGTGCATCCCTCCCGAAGCCAGCATTATAGAAAAAATATTACAACGTTAACTCTCAGTCTCTCACCCAATCATGGTCATCAAGTGTGCTACCCTAGGACACCTATGTATTCGACTCATCTGACTTTCGCGGAGTCATCCTCTCGCGAAAATTTCATGTGCGAAACTAAACTATCATAACGAACGAGCGAAAACACGAAATTAAATAGCTTTGTTCATTGATAGTCCTAGAAACAAATGGCAGCAAGCGATCAAATTGCATTATCGACCTCGTCCACACCATTCTACCTGCGGTTCACAATTACAAACTAGTTCCAAATTGAAATCTTTTTCTTATCGGTGAACTGAACCTGAGGAATCTAATTATCTTCGGTCCGCTGCATTTATTTTCACATCACTATATTTTCGCACTCATCAGAGCTGCGAACCTAAGTTGCAGCGAAATTTTACTCTGTATGCTATTCACAAAACTAAATACTAGCGAAATGAAAGTGTCCTAGGGTAGTTGAAGCGTACTACCATAAAGGTTAGTTAAAGGTTGACTTGCAACAAAATTCACATTACAGTTATTTGGTATCAAAAGATTCACCATGTCTTACTCCATTGTGTTGTAGGTGCAAAATATATGGGAATGCGATTACAAGATCTTAAAAGCTAAAAAACAAACAGTTAATCGCAGCCACACGAGACCGCCGTAGTTTGGATTCGCTTTCCAAAACGGCTCAAATGGGACGTAGTTGTTACAGGATGGTTTCTGTTTACAATTTTACGCAACGTCATTCGTCGAAATATTTTCACAAATATACTTCACGCATTCAATAAAACCATGTCTATTGTTCTTACGCATCTGTTTTATCGTCATTGTAATGCTGTCACTTTCAGCACTGATATCTAATAACCTACCGTGAAAATTTGTTTAATATTTTAACCTTAGCTCGAAGGAGTACATATCATTGTCTGATGAACATGACGAGCCTGTTGGTCACCTGTGATAATCGAAAAATGCTGCAAAAATTATTCGCGAAGTATGGGTCAAATGATCAGATTACGACAAACGATTAGACCAAGTCGAAACAAAACTGTGAAGTAGCGAGGATTTATATTTGATACAGGGTCTTCGGTAAAACCTGAAGTGTTTGTCATAAACTAGTGTTACGATAAGTTTTATATTGAGCCTTTTATTGGCCTTTCAATTTACGTGAGAACATCACGTGACAAAACAATAACCAAATGTAATGACTACGTCAGAGAAATAAACTGATTCCAATCTACGGCGGCTTTGTGTTTTTGAGCTTTTAAGAGCTTGTAATCACATTTCCACATATTTGGCACCTACAACACAGCAGAGTAAGACATGGTGAATCCTTTGACCCCAAATAACTGTAATGTGAATTTTGTTGCAAGTCAACCTCTAATTGGTTTAAAGATTGGCAGGTGTACTGGCAAGTTGGTATATTGGCAAGTAAGATATGCACAATTATTCCTTTTTACAGCAATGTAGCCACTTGATCTAGTGGATAGAATGTCTGCCTGTAAACTAGAGGGTTCCAAGTTGAATCCTAGTGCGAAGCGATTTTTGTCCCTAAATCTTCATCGTTATAACTAAAACGCGCAGATGACAAACACTGAGATTTATCCCACGATCGAACACGAGCGAAGCGAATGTTTGGGAGCTTTACGATAAATGCATATGTGCACACAACCCCCGAAAGTTATCCATCAACAGCCATATCCAAACCCTTGTACCGAAATCCCTTTAAAAAATTTACCCTTTGTTGTGTGGAGTCGTTTAAGTATAATAATGATACAAAACACATATTAACCTATTTAAATATGTTACCAAGTCTTTGAAAAGTATCGACAATATCCTAAAACTTACCCATCTGATCGGATTATACATAACTAGAAAGATTAATTTGGCCTAAAATCGCCAATAAAACCTGACAAGCCTTTTTAATCAAAATTAAGACCAGCCAAAAAAATGCCGATAAAGCCGTGCGACAGATAATAGAACCATAAAGCTGTGCGCATTTCACGAGAAAAACGTGCACATTTCACTAGTTTATGGCATTGTCCAGTTGCCGAAGGCTTCTGTGATAAACGTAGACTGTTTGAGGCGTAGACTGATTTACAGGTATGAAAATGTGGTACACAGTTTATCAGCCTATGTTTTTTTCTCCAATTACCGAAGGTCCCATTAAATTATCTAAAACATTAGCCAAATTTCTTTACATCTTATGTACAAGCTCGGGACGAACTACAATGCCCCTTGATGACAAGAACAGTTCTTTATTTTGCTCCAGTTTGCAGAAAACCTCCAGACACACGTGAATGCTAATGCTTGCTTTCTGTTACAGATCGCTGTCAAAACCATTCTACATTCAACACAACCAACTTTCAAACTGTGTATATTACACAACAGCTTGCCATTTTACTTGTAATATTGCATTTCTCTTATTGCAGGGGAAAGATATGAACATACAGTCAAACATGGATAAGTTGCCCTCGGTAGCTCAATCTCATGGTTAACTTGAACGGTTTTGTTTAGTCCGTTCCCACGATAAATTGCTTCAGATAACTCGACCTCAACTACATTAACTCTAACTGTTTTTTGCCCAACGACTACCGAGACGGTTGTTATCGCTTTAAAATATCGCTTTATTTCAAGCCATAGAGATGAACCTTAACTTTTAGTAGTTCGTAGGCTTTGTTATTACCATCATCGGCAAAACATTTTTCTCCACGAATTTTCTAAGGGTTTGGTGAAATTTGATTTTTACCAAACATCCGCTTAGCGATGCTATTCGAAAGCAAGAAAAAGCGAGATAACCTTCGCATAAACTTCAAGAAAAATCGGCAAAATTGATCTTGGTTAAAACGCTCAGAAGAAGATGCATTTTCCTCTGAGCATTTCAACAGCGATCAAGTTTTGCCAATTTTAATCTGAAAACGTCCTTGCAGTCACATCACATAAAACAACAAACAAATCTCAAGTGATAGGACAACCTCTACTTTCTGATAAAAAATTTTAAACTTTACATTAGAAGCATTTAATTTGAAACAAGCCATTCATCTTTTTGATTTATATTATAGTTTGTATACGTACATGTATCTAATAATAAATACATGGACTTATGACAGTGCTTTGATAACTTAACGCTCTGATAACTCGAACACTTTCACTCGGATCGGTGAAGATTGAGTTATCAATGTTTGACTGTATAATCTTCTCCTTTTATTATTGCTGTTTGTTGTACATAATAACACCCAGTACATTACAGCTACCAATGCAGTTCTCCTATTTCTCCTAATGTGTTTTGTATCATTATTCTACTTAAAAAAATCCACACAAAAATTGTTAAATTTTTTGAAGGGATTTCGGTACAAGGGTTTGGATATGGCCGTTGATGGATAATTTTCGGGAGTTATGTGCACATATGCATTTATAATGAAGCTCCCAAACACTCGCTTTGCTCGTGTTTGATTGTGAGAATATTATGAATTATTACAGCCTCTTCAGATTTGTGACAGGGGAAATTGAGGTGTTGGAGATGGATAACGCGTAGGAAAATATGATGAAGATGAAAGCTGGTCGACGCAAATTTAAACCAACAATTAATAAATTATATTTTTTTACTTCATACCGAATTCCTTCTGCACATTATTTCTAACTACCACAAACACTCTCTACTTTTATCATCTCAGGATTGCTTGTTTACGCAACATTTTCAATTTCTCTCGAATAAGTAGAACTACGCAGCAAGCTATATTTAAAAAAGTTTACTCATGTTCTATTATTTGTTGTGTTGAATCTATAAAAGACATTGCCTCATTCCTTCTTCACTTCTCCAACCACTCGCATTAGTCTTTAGTTGTTTTAACTATAGAAAAAAAAATTCCCGATGAATATTTTGGATCGATAGAGATGTAATGAGCGATACATACAATATTTGACAGCATTCTTCATCGGTATAGATTTTGGTTTGATTTGAAATGGTTGCACCCGATGATGGATCTTGAGTCTTGCCTTCTGCCGATCGGTCAATCATAAACATGAAGCTAGCTGCCTCATCTGCTTCTGTGACCTTATCAGCTTTCTTGTCTTTTCGCATAAAAGAGAAATCTTCATCGTCACTAGAATCATCAGAATTGAATAACTCTTTTTCTAGCTCAGCTAAAGTTCGAGGCTTTGCTATTTCGGAAACACTGAACGACTGTTGAGTGGTTTCTGGTGATTGTGATACATATACTGATTGGTCTACAACTTCATTCTCCATTGGTTGGTCAATAGTGCAGTCACTTTGTTTATGACTTATTTGGTCATCTATGCGGCTGTTCTTATCTCCACTAGATTCGTTAAAAATAATTCCTGTGCTTTGATTAGAAACTATAGTTCTTGCTGAATGTCGGGTGAAAACCATCGTATATTGAATCTCTTGTATGAGGGTTGAATATGATGGTCAACCTGCAAAATATTTTTATTATTAAGTGTCTATCTTTATGCGGAAATTTTTTTTATAATTTTCTTATATCTCCTCTAGTGATTTCTCTGAGCATCACTAACTAGCCAAAAGTACCGTAAAATTGACAACTTACATACAGAATAAAATTATTAAAAAAAGGCTAAAACAACTGTTTGGAATGCAAAGAATGCTATTAGTTCTATCCTAAAATCTTTACTTTTTGAAAATCAAAACTTTCTTCCAAACTAACACTACACCATCTTGAATTTTTCCAGAACTGGGTATGACTACTGTTAGTAAAAGGCAAGTCATATACCTAAAAACTACAAAAGCGTGAATCTGAAAAAAATATTTATATCTGCAGACACCCAGTTCATTATACAAACCTTTCAAACTAGATACTAAAACCTTCAAATTAGACACTACTAAAAGTTAATGAACTAAGCACAACCCTGAGAATGGTAAGCTACTAATGTTATATACAAGCTTTTAAAATTATTTGAATGAGTCTCATTAAGCAAGTCATATCTTGCTGAAAAGTTGGTTTTTTTTCTTCAATTCATTAACATTGAACATTCATGAAAATGTAATAAAGTAGCTATATGCAAAACTAGAATATTAATCATTAGGCTTTCACTTGAAAGAAATGAAATATAGACAATCAAATATGCCAGCCAAATCGTCATGCATTGATATTCTGTAATTAGTGTTGCAATTAAGTGAGTGTCTTCTTCTGGCCGTCATTGTTGACCTATCTTCTCTACTTTTTTACACTTACACGATTACGAAATACTTCAACTTGTTACATTGGGCTCATACAGCTAGCATGTCAGTTATTAAAACACATTTTCAAAGCGATTACTAGAGATCATTTCTGCACTTTACTTACAAACAAAACAGTTGGTGCCAGAAGTGGGATTATTGAAGTTATTACAGGCACAATCATGGCAGAGAATATTACAGAATTCATAGCAGCAATGCAAGCGCAACAGACACAAATGGAGCAGTTTACAGAGATTTTTGGGCAATCTGTTATTAACCAAACAGCCCAATCAACTGCAGCACCATCATCTGTAAACGTAGAATTTTGATGATTATTGCAGAGAAAAGGAATCTTAGGTACAGTATTAACAATGCTTTAGACAACACTTTACTGTATACAACATAATGGGCAGTACTCAACAGCGGGCTTCAGATGTCATGGATTGGTGCAGAAGCTTACGAGTTACTAGCAAAGCTATTTGGGCAGAACGGCAAAAAAATAAAAGAGTTTGATGAGCTAACCAAATAGCTCAATAACACTTTTCTGATAAGAAACGTTTACAAAGAACTAGATGAGTTTTATAATGACATGTATTCATATTTTGTAATTAGTGTTGCAATTAGGCCAATGCTGTTTTCTACTAATAGTCATTGTTGATTCATCTTCTGCTCCACTTTTTTACACTTGCATGATTGCGACATAATTTGACTTGTCACGTTGGGCTCGCACAGCTAGCATGTCAGTTATTACAATAGGTCTCCAAAACAATTACTAGAGATCTCGTCAACACTCTACTTACAAACAACACAAATCATTGGCGAATATTATTTAAATGTCACTTTTTCAACATGTAAATATGTTTGTTTCGATTGATTCAAACTGTCTCATATTGATAGTTGATGTAATTTATATTTTCTGTTATAATATATACTTTATATGCTTTGCCAAACATTTTCTGCAGAACAAAACTTTTGGTGGGACCTGTAGTATGAAAATGGACTATGGAAAAAACCTAGCGCAGCTATTTCCTTTCAATCTTCAGTACAAGTCTCAAATTGGCCTAAAGAATTCTGCGCAGTCATATTTCTTCTAAGGAATATCAAAATGACAAAAGTAGTTCCCTTCTATAAATACATACTTGGTAACTGTGTCTCATATCAATTTAGAACAATCCATGCTGCAATATATTAATCTATAAACCCGAACAAACCCGATGAAAATATAACCACAAATGAATAAACCCATGACCTAAAAAGTAACGTGAAAATAACGTAAAACAACATAAAATAAAACCTGCAGTGCAATATAAGTCCTCAATGCAAACAAGGCTACACGGTTGGTCATGGTTCAATTAATTTGCTCATTCTGTTTATGAAAATAGTCATATGATATTCATACCTCACTCCAAAACAGCAAATAAAAATAAGACGTGCTACTTCTACTTCATGGAGCTCTAACGATGTCGTAGCAAAATAGTGGTCATTCCCACCGTGATATAAATATAAAAATACAAATAAATTGATGAACTATTTGTCGATATACTTCATTACGATTAGGTTAGAATACCTTATTCATCATTTAAAACTATTTTATTGACAACTATGGCAAACACTTAGAGCATACTAAATTCTCAGCATGAAGTTTCATGATTGCCTATTCTAGAAACTTATTTGTCATCGTTTGGTCTCGACTTGTCGGCTTTTCATAATCAGACGCTGCTAATCAGGTGAAAATGCCTTCCAAGCGTCAAAAAGCGTTGTAGAATATTGTTAGCATAAGCATTTTAACTTATAAATTTTTGGCCATAAAAAAACCAAAAGTTTGTCCAACTCGATGACATGCCATGGTTGCTATTTTTTCCCAAAATTGGATTCTAGTTCACATGCTTTACAGAAACATTTGATGAACAAATTAGATAAGAAGTTTTTTAACTGAAACCTCTTTGTGAATTCACAAAGTCATTGGAATACAATTACAACAAAAAAGCTACAGTTTGACAAAGTCACTAAAAGTGATATAAATGAACATATTTAATTGTTAATACGATTATTCGTATGGTATCAGGTGTCCTATGTTCAATACCCATACTTTTGAGTATTTGCATACATAAAATATTTGTCCGAATGTGGCACGTAGGAGGTTCCGCTTTTGATAAGTGCTGTACAGCTTTTCTTGATGATATTTAAGGAAGGTTTAATGCCTTAACTTGAGCAATTAGAAAAAAACTTGAAGCCTGCCAGCTTGTTGCTTTTCTTTCAATGATTGGATATTAATTTATTTTCAGTGAAACTTTTAATAACTTTGATCTAAAAAAATCAATTGCAGGGCCTTGCTCTCCCCGTTTGCAAGCTTTTTTGTGAATTTTAGTAAGCATGCCCCAACTGAGAAGCACATTCCAAGGTAGGTCTCACCATTGAACAAAAAGCTATTTTACATCTTGGCAAGCTTGAGGTTTCTGCAAAAGATAGTATTTGATTTGCTTAAGATACTTTATGTGATTGTGCCGAATTTACTTTAGGTTAGACTAGCCGGGAATTAAAAACAGCTTAGAAACAGTGGCAGGTAATGTAGTTGCCTGCCACTTGCCATTAGTCTGGCACATTGCTAATGACTAATTTGAATAAGCTGCTACATATCCGTATTGCTAAACTAACCATTAACCTATTGAACCCAAACAGCCAATATTCCGGCATTGTGTAGGGTGTGTCAAAAACCCTAACGTCAGGAATACCGGCATTCACACGGATGTTTACAAAAAGCTGTTTCTAAGTAACAATGTAAATCTATCAAATTAATTTTTGCATAGGATGTTAAACCAGAAATGTCACTTCCATTTGTAGCAGTTTTCAAATATTTTGATCTACTTCCTTCGTTATAACAATTTTTATTAGAATGATATGGCTAAAAATCGATGTCTCATTCGTTAGTAGCTCATAAATGATTGCGATGCGAATGAAGAATTTTATGATACTATAACTTTCCAGTATATTTTGAATCATGAAATGATGATGAACATGTGCTCATTGTTATGATACTACTGTAAATACTTTTACGAGTTTTTAAAATCTTATGAACTTTTATAGTTTTAGCCCCAATAACGGTGAAACACTGGGATTTGCTGTGGGTTGCCGGACTATTTTACTTGTGTTTTACCAAATATCATTGTATTATGAGGACATTTAGATATATTTACTAAAAGTTTAAAAACTTTGGATCGTTAGACAATTTGTCCAGAGTTACTGACACACATCGACAAGAATGACCAGGGTTTAAAAGGTTAGGAGGTGTGAGAGGTTCCAACCACCACAGGTGGTGTTTTCCACATTAGATGCTAAATCAGGGTTCCTTCAGCTTTAGTTAGATGAAAAAGGTAGTTATCTGGCCACATGTGCTACGTCCTTTGGCCACTACAGGTTTTTATACACTCATATAGGATAAGTAGTGCCGCCGAGGTATTTCATAGAACAATTGCATAGCTATTTAGCGATATGGCGCATGTCAACACCTATGTTGATGACATTCTAGTTCATGCACCAGATAAGCAAACCCATAACAAAACGCTCAAAGAGGTTTTGGAGCGATGCAAAAAAGCAGTCTAATGTTGAACTTCATCAAATGCAAGTACCTAGGGCATATCATTGGTAACAGGCAAATCAAACCAGACCCTGCTAAAGTAAATGCCATAAGTGAAATCCTTGAACCGCAGTGGGCTGATGATGTAAGATGGTTGATAGGCATGGCAACAAATTATGCTAAACTTTGTCCGAACCTAACAGAGGTAGCCACACCATTGCGAGATTTGACAAGAAAAAGTAACTCTTGGGTCTAGGGGAAGTTGCAACGCAACGCGCTAGCCACACTAAAACGCACACTTGTTTAAAAAACAGAGCTAGAAGCTTATGATCCCGCTCTCCATGTGACAACAACTGAGGATAGTAGTGAGAACGGCATGGGTGCAATTACAATGCAAGAGGGCCAACTCATCAAGTATTCTAGTTTCACTCTGACTGACAGTCAGAAGGCATTTGCACAAATTGAGAAAGAGTTTCTTGCTGCTCGATACAGGCTCCCTAGATTCCACCAGTACATCTATGGTCAATCAGTGACTGCAGAGAAATACCACTTGCCAATGTTAGTGATAGTCAAAAAGAATTTGGTAGAGCTTACCCCTAGACTACTGCACATGAGGTTAAGGATGCAGTTATATGACTTGAATTTGTTTCACAACCCTACAACACAGCTATATATTGCTGATACTCTGTCACTCTGTCAATAGATTACCTAGCTGATTTATGTGAGTCACGTGATGAATTTGTCACAAATGATCATAACCAAGTGCATGCGGTAGTAACTGGTATCCTGGCGAAGCCATCTTTAAGAGAAAAATCCAAACAGGCCACATGTGATGATCACACCATGAGTGTGCAAAAAATCCTATATAGTAGGAGGGCTGGCCAAAAAGCATGCATAGAACCGTTTCGTGCCTACTGGAATGCAAGGAACGAGCTCTCAATCCATGAGGAGCTGATTTTGAGAAATAGTCAAATAGCAGTTCCAGTATCAATAAGAAAGGAAATTCTAGGGGATATACATAATGGCCATCTGGGAATTTCAAAATGCCACGAAAGAGCAGGATATGTAGTTTATTGGCCTGGGTATCAGGGACAGGTTCCGATATGGTGGAAGGTTGTACTGTCTGCCAAGAAAGCATGAGAGCAAATGACAAGAAAATACTTGAGACCTATGAGATACCACAATACCCAATGCAAACACTGAGCATGGACGGACGTATTCCACATGGATGGAGGGGATTACCTGCTAACTATTGATCGATATTTAAAATGGCCCAGCTGATTTGAGCTGAAGCACTGTACTGCCAAGGAAATTATTGGCATACTGGGAAAGGCAACTTTTGAACTTGGTTGACCAGAAGCATGCGTGAGTGACAATGCATCGTATTACAGCAGTTCTGAATTTAGGTCATACCTAGGGTCAATAGATGTAAAGCAAATCACAGTGAGTCCATACATCAGTCGATCAAATAGGCTAGCTCAGCGTACAATACAAACTGTAAAATCATGCATAGTGAAAGCAAAGCAGAGTGGGCAGACACTGCAATGTGTTCACAGCATTTGGAACAACACTTCAAGACTCTATAACAAACTGAAGAAAATAGTCATTGCTCCATCAGTGTGTTACAATGGCTTAGAGGGTGAACCACATGAATACCATGAGTTCGCAGCTACACATAAAGGTAATTTAACTTGCAGTATTCTACTTCGGTTGTTTGTATATATCAGCTGGCAGAAATTGTTTTACTAGTTATTGCTTTTGCTGCTGTAACTGTAAGCTATCTGTGGTAGTGTGCTGACTAATCCGATGTGATATCACTTGAGTGTTGGTGATGATGCAAATCTGGTAGCTAGTTTCTATAAATGAGAAACGTCATGCTTTGGTGTTGCTCAATAAGCATTCGGAACAAACTGTAAAAAGCAATTCGATTGTCATCACTGAATACTTTCACACAAGTCACTGCATAGAGTGTTGGAGTTGTGTTTCATAAAGTAACATAGAGTTACAGTTTTTACATAGAGTATTGGAGTAAACACAAGAGACAGATGCCCAAGTTGGCTGAAATTAAGGATCTATGCACCTTGCCTGCAACCGGTGTCTCGGTGGAGCGCGTATTTAGTCATGGGGAATCATTATGTGCCCCCATAGATCGAGGATGACCCCGGCAACTTTACCGGGTAATGTAATCACCAAGCGCAATGAGAAACTGTCATATGATAAAATACAGCTGCAACAATCAATGTTTAATTAATTTTTAAACTTATTTTGCCTAGTAGCTACCGCACAACATCTGTGTAGGTGAGCAGCTTTTTTTCAGAGCGAAGACTGAACAGGCCAGCTAGTGGACACGTAGCGAATCACTAGACAATTGATCTTGCCTAAAGAACTGAATTAATCATTGGAAGTTGGGATCCCTAAAAAGTTGATAACTGAACTGTAGTGTATTGCTTATTGAATTGAAATGAATCGATTACCTGATTTATGATGCAAAAAATTGGAAATTGAATTGCAAACTTTTTGATGAAAATTGATTGAATCGAGTCACTTCTTAAAGCCCTAAAAATGACAAAGGTCACACAGTACATCAGTGTCACTAGATCTGACTACTTTCTTACACACACCACAAATATCAACTATGATGGCAAAAATAAAATAAATACTAATTGGTGAAAAGAAAAAACATCACAATGACGGAAATGCATTGGATTGGGATGGAGAAAACTCACTTTTCATGTATCTATGATACACTGGCGAGACCAACTTACTTGTGCTTTGCTGAAACCAACAAACTGAGCTGAACCCAACGCTTTCTAAAACACAACCTGCAGGACTAAACTCATTATAGAAAGAAACTCTTTGTAGGGACAATAATTCTTTAGATATCTAATCATTGTTGCAATCCTGTCTGAACTTGTTGCTAGTCATTTAATAACGATCAGAAGTAATATTTCTTCAATGAATAAACAACTTGATTATAGCAATAGTATCATGTCTTTTTTGAGAAGCAAACGCAAGCTTCCTTGCCTAAAAATCTGCAGCAGCATTTATATTGCACAAGCAGATGGGCTAGAACCTAACGGTTATGGTTCAAACCGACCAATCACATCACTTTGCTGATTTAGTAAGATTTTCACAATCGTAATAATAAAAGTTATTGGACAACTAGCCATTGTGATGCCAGAAACTAGACGTTAACAAAAGCCCACAAAAAATTACACTATATGCAATATGTAGGAAACAGTACTCTTCAAAAATAGTAGGACATATCTGGAAAACGAAAAAACATAAATGCGAAATTTTATATTGAGCAAACATAAACAAAAACGGAAAAATATTGTTTAAAGGAACTTTAACTGCTAGTACTTAAATAGAACAGTAGCCTACATGTATACTATTCCCGCAGGCCCTCATGAACATAAATTAATTTTACTAGCACGCGAAAAGCAAGAATATATTTTGTTAAAGCATGTCCATTGTGTGAAAATTTGTATATAAATCTCAGCAAACGGCCTTTGCCATCTTTTTTAGGTCAACCTCTGTCCCAGAACTCTATCTCCCATATATATCAGCTTGGTCACCTTTTCCCCTCCATCAGCACACTATGTTGTATAATCGGGTTGGTGGGCAGTGGGCTACGCTAACGTCCGAGGTTATGGTAGTTACAGGTAGTTACGAGAGGTTACAAGAAGCCAAGGGTGTGGTAGTTGCGAGAAGAGTATATAAGCGTGAGGAGAACCAGACCGGGTCCTTTTTCGCTTCAATTTCATGTGTTAGATTTATACCACATCGATCAGTTGACGAAGCCCTAAATTTTTGTGTGTGTTATTGTTAGCGATAATTTTCTTGTTTCGGTGTAAGTTTAACGTTTAATAAGACCCTTTCACGAGCGTGCAGGTGAGGTGACGTGAGGTAGGGTGGTGTTGTGAGGCTGTGAGGTGTTGTAGGGGTGAAGCATCGGTGTTGGAGAGGTGTAGATATTTATTAAGTGTTCGGAGGTGAGAATTACATTAAATTTATACGAGTGGGGTAGAGCAAATTTGTGGTGAGAAATATAACGTAATGTCTTGTCGTAAACTAAGAGTGGTCAGTAAAGCAGGTGTTCAGTTGAAAAGTAAATATAGATTTATGAAAACAGAAGTGTACGTGATGGAGGGATCTAAGGGAAACTTGTTGGGTATAACCGAGTTGAGGCAGCTGAATTTGTTGGCTGTAGTCAACGCGGTGAGCAACAGCGAGTTTGACCCAGTAAAAGATTTTGAGGTTTTTAAAGGTCTAGGCACTATGCCAGGTTTTTTTAAGATTAAGTTAAAGGAAGGTATAGAGCCAATGAGGTTGTACTCGCCTCGACCTATAGCAGCAGGTTTAAGAGAGCAGGCTAAGCAGGAGTTGGATAATATGTTGGCAAATAAAGTGATTGAGCAGGTTGAAGAACCTACTGAGAGGTGCTCAGGGCTAACTATAGCGCCTAAGGCAGGGGGGAAGATAAGGATGTGTGTAGATTTAACTGGACTGAACAGATCTGTCAAGCGAGAGGTTTACCCTTCGCCTAAGATTTCATATCTGCTCAGGGAATTGTTTAAGGGAACGATGTTTTGGAAGTTAAATGCGAATTCAGGGTTTTGGCAAGTTCAGGTGGAGGAGGGGTCAAGGACATTGACAACCTTTATCACCCTTCGGGGTAGATATAGGTTCAATCGGATGCCATTCGGTAGCTCCTCGGCTCCTGACTTTTTCCAGAGAGCGATGGAAAAGGTTATTGGGGACATGAAAGAAGTAGTATGCTTAACTAATGGACGATGCCCTAGTATATGGAAGAGACGCTAATGAACATTGGTTGAGATTGAGGGAGGTACTGGGGAGAATCAGGTGTTCAGGCATGACGTTAAGAAAGGATAAATGCGAGTTTGGCAAAAGTGAAATCAAGTTTCTGGGCCATTTGGTTAGTGCGGCTGGCATTAAGCCAGACCCATGTAAAGTAGAGGCAGGTTTAGGCTTGAAGTCGCGGGTTAATAAAACAGAGACTAGGAGGTTTACAGAGATGGTAAATTATTTGAACAAGTTCAGTAGAGTTAGCAGAGCTATGCCTGCCTATTTACAAGGTGTAAGGGAGTAGGTCAGAGTGGTATTGGGGTCCAGATCAGGAGCAGGCTTTCGAGAAGGTTAAGATAGCTTTATCTAAAGCACCAGTATAATTGTGGGCCTTCGATTTGAATAGGAGGCATAGGGTGTCTGCAGATGCCAGTAGAAATGCAGTAGGGGCAGTATTGCTACAATTGAATGAGGGTAATGTGTGGCAGCCAGTGGAATATGTGTTGAGGAAAGTGTCCGATACAGAGGAAAGGTATGCAATGATAGAGAAGGAGGCATCGGCAATTACGTGGGCATGTGAGAAATTCGACTACTATTTAGTAGGCAGAAAGTTGGAGGTTGAGACTGACCATCAGCCACTTATTTCACTGTTAGGTAAGGACTTCTCAGCCTTACCAGTCGGGGTCCAGAGGTTTAAAATGAGGTTAATGAGGTATGAATACACGATACTTCATACACCCGGAGAGCAAATGTATTTGGCTGACTCTTAGAGCCGACCTAATGGCAAATTGGACAGCGAAAGTGAAATGGTTAGGAGTGAAGATGTAAATACTGCTGTAGTTAGCAGTGCGACTACTGGAAATTTTACGGACAGCTCAACGATAGAATTAAGGTCAGAGGTGTTGAAAGATGAAGAGGCTGCAGAATGTTTGAAATTTGTTATGGAAAGATGGCTGAGAGGTGGCAAAAGGTTGGGCAGTGAGCTTTTAAAGCTTCATAGTGCAAGAGAATGGCTCACTGTACGGGATGGTCTACTTTTCTTTAGAGACAGGGTATATATACCTAGGTCGATGAGAAAGTTGTATTTAGAGAAGTGTCATGTTGGGCACCAGGGAATTGATAAATGTCGCCGGAGAGCTAGGTGCCACTTCTGGTGGCCAAGAGTGAGCGTAGACATTTATGAGTTCATAGGGCAATGTGATACCTGTGTCATCCATGAGACAGTCAAGCACCAACCCATGGTTGAATATGAGTTACCAACAAAGCCTTAGGAAGTACTCGGTAGTGATGTGTTTGTATTGGATGGCGAGTTATATTTGTTGATAGTTGATTACTATTCCAGGTGGATTGAGGCACTGCACATCAACGCTCAAATATCTAGGGAGGTAATAACTGTTATGAAAAAAGTGTTTGCTAGATTCGATATCCCTAGCATTCTGCGGTCAGATAACGGGCCTTGTTATGATAGTAAAGAGTTCAGAAATTTTGCAGATTTGTACGGCATCAGAGTAGTTGCTAGTAGTCCTAGGTATCCGCAGAGTAATGGTTTGGCAGAAAGTACAGTTAAAACAGTAAGAATTTTGTGGAAAAAAGAGCAGGATAAGGATATGGCATTGTTAGTGGATAAAACAACCCCTTTGTCAACTGGGTACTCACCCGGGGAACTAATGTTTGGCAGAGTGGTTAAGTCGAATTTGGGTGTAAGCAGTAATGGGGAAGTAAACTACGAGGAGTTCGAAAGTAGGGAAAGGCAGTTGAAATTGAAAAGTTGGGATATTCAGCAGAGTATGCAAATTGCCAGAATTAGAGCCAGGACAGGTCGTCTACGTGAAAGCGCCTACTGAAACCGGAGCAGCAGGTACCGGTGGTAAGATAGGAATGTACGCCAGAAAGTTATTGGGTAAAGGTTGGTTCAGGTGAGATTAGGAGAAATAGAAAACATCTGTTTCTTCTTAATAACAAACTCTCCTGGGGATCCCCTAACGATACTAACACCGGTAGTCATGAGGGTGCTAATCATAACATCCCTAATGATTTTTGTGAGTTGTTTGAAGTGAGGAAGGTGAAACAGTAATTTGCAGACAACCAACCTAGGCATAGTGAAGGTGGGGAGAGAACAGGTGGTTTAATGATGAATCGGAGAAACCACCTGGTGCCACAGTCGGAAGTGGCCTAGCCAGTGGGGATCCCGATGTTAGCAGTCGAGATACCCAAACTCCGCGTGGGACCAGAGAAGGGGGCAATAGCCAAAAGCACAATTACAAAGATCGGTCGAGTCGGTAAACCCCGGTTAGATGATAGTTTTTACTACTAACTGCTGTTAAAAGGTAATCGCTATGTTGCAGATTGTTGTAAAGAAATACCAACTATTCAATCTCGATGGCAAGCAGTTTAGGTGGTGAGGCTGGTGGTAAAAGACGACCGGAGAGGGGCAGCGATGAGAAAGCAGTGGAGAGGAAAGATGGTAGCGCGGCTAAGAAGCCTGTGGTATATGGTAGTAGCGGTAAGCTGTGGTGCATGATCTGTAGAGTTAAGCAAGATCACTTGGCGGTGAATTGCCCTGGCAATGCTTGTAGGAAGTGCGGGAGAAGTGGACACTGGCAGGACTACAAGGTACCCATCTGTCAGTGGCGTGGTGAAACCGGGCACGCGATAAGTGGATGCCCCTGCCGGGGTCCAGGGAGTAACGGGACAAAGAAAAGGAAGGGCAGTGAGGAGGTACCAGTGCCTCAGAGGAAGGTGAGGAGCTATGCTGAGGTGAGTGGCGATGCTAGGCAAGCTGCTATACCGGTACCCATTATGGGGAAGGTTAACTCTTTTTTACCGGATGAGTCCAGTGACGGGATGATGGACAGGGAAGGGTGCCAGAGGAGGATCGCTAGTATTGAACATGAGGAGTTGGAGGTGCGGAGGAAGTTTGAGGCAGAGTTGGCCAGACTGGCTGCCGGGCGCAGGGTAGCAATCAGTGAGTTGGAGAATGCAGAGACATTCAGGGCGGCCATTGAGCAGTTGGCCAAGGTTCAGAGGAGGATTGCGGGAAGTAGGCTTGCACCGAAGGAGGGTCAGGCCAAGGTAAATAGGTCTGGGCCTATACCAACTCCCAGCTCTGTAGCGCCATCTCCTGAGCAGTCGATTACGGCCCAGGGGAAGACCTCCCACAGGATGCTTGTTAGGCCCATCTCCATTGGCGAGAGCGTGGTCAAGACGGAAGGAGCGGAATCTGAGGTTGAGGAGTCATTACTGACCCAACCACCAGTTTCCGAGCCAGTTGAGAGTAGTGGTAGAGGCAGTGGTGTTGATGTTGTTGGTGACAAAGGTCACGGTAGTAGTGAAGGAGGTGGAGAGAATCAGGAGAGTGAAAAGAGTGGTGCCGCCAAGTACGATGGCAGCCCAGGGTTGCTCGGGAGCGATGGTACTTCGGATGAGTTGATGGACCAGGATTAAAGAGTAAGGTAAACTCCACCAGCAGGGTGAGTCACTGAATGAGTTCAAGTGTATTTCGGGAAGGTTAGTGGCCCATACAGAAAAAAAGAAAAAGGGCATGTTGTATAATCGGGTTGGTGGGCCGCGGGCTACGCTAATGTCCGAGGTCGTGGTAGTTACGAGAGGTTACAAGAAGTCAAGGACGTAGTAGTTGGGAGAAGAGTATATAAGCGTGGAAAGACCCAGACAGGGTCCTTTTTCGCTTCAATCTCATGTAAGTGTTATATTTATACAACACATTATGCTTCCTTGTTCCAAGTACTTGTGTTTTTAAGTGTTTCTAAGTGTTTCGCTTCATTAAGGAAGTTGCGCAGACATCAGAGGTGCCATGTGCAAAAACCGTCATGTTTTTCTTGTGAACTTGCCGGTCTTTTTCACCAAGCCGGCAATAAACCAGCATGTGGTGTAGACTTATCGGCGGCCTGTGGGTAAGCCTGCGGGAAAGACAGATAAGAACCATCAGATCAATTTTGCAAAAAATGTCAACTAAATACAGCAAGCGCATGACAACAGAGAGCTTGAGAACAGCTTTTTATGAAATCTTGGCAACTGTTAACAGCAGCCCCATCTCCACAGACTCATTGAGCGACATGGACACCACCATTACAGCTAACCATTTGTTAACCATGAAGTCGCAACACTTTCCACCTCCCCTGGAGAATTTGACAATACGGAGATTTATGGCAGACTTATGTACAGGAAATCTCAGCAACTGGCTGAAGAACTTTGGACCATGTAGAAGGCTCAATATTTTACCAAAATCGAAGGTTGTTCAAAGTGGGAATCCCAAAAAAAACCAAGGTGGGAGACATTGTCGTTATTGTGGACAACAATGAACCTCGAAACCTATGAAAAACGGGAAGTGTAATGGCTACACATCAAGGACCAGATGGACTAGTCAGGAAGACCAAAGTAATGCTCGAAACTTAAGACCTGAACAACTCTGGAAAACCAAATCGGCCGAGGATAACGCTAGATAGACCAATACAGAAACTTATAAAGCTAATGACCGCTGAGAACCGCCAGGAGTAAGGCTTACAGCCTACTGTATTTCAGCTTCCTTTCTTGTAGTGCATGTGCGAATATATTATTTACCTTTCATTTAGTCAAATAACTCCCTATGCGTTTTGCCTTCTTTTAATCTTCTGCCAATTTAACCTAAATTTTGATGGGAGTGTAAGAATTATACTCTCCAATAATAAACTATGGTTACCACACTTGCTATCATACACCTTATCATAGCCATTATCTACAGTAAAATAATTGATTGACAGAGGCAGTGGCTAATTGTTTTTAGGTATTAGGAATAGCTGTTTTTTGCTGCATTCACAAGCTTTCTTGCTGGCAGTTGTTGTGCTGCCTAGGTGTGATTGGACATGGGAGTGGTGTCATCACCTGTTGACCAATGGAGTTTGTGTCCAGCTTCAACCTGCGTGTTCTGTCAGCTCTAGTCAGTAGGTTTTTTTAGAGCCAATAATGGAAGGCTACACCTTATCTGTATATTTTCACTTTTAGTCAATAATATTACCTACTAAATATATTACTACATTTTATTCAAAGAATTAGCAAAAGTAAATTACATAATAATATATACAACAGTTGTTTAATTTTGCTATCACATATTTGCTGTTTATTGCGCTATTTGTTCTGTACTTGCCGAGTTATTTCTTGTGTCTTTATTCATGCATTATATTATGGCACACTATACCATGTTGTATCATTGCGCATTATTATTCCTGGATATGTATTTCAGATTTCACGGTGTTTAGCATCACGCAAATAAACAGCAGTGAACCTATAACATCAAGTCTCTTTAGAAAATTGTAACTTAACATACCAACGACATAAAGAAATTTGCTACAACCGGTAAGAAAGGTAGTCTCTCGTGTTGTTGCGGTAAATCCTAGAGACATTCTGGGCCTTGACAAGCTCGACGTTTTGGGAACCAGCAACATTCAGATTGGGTAACTTTCCGGAGTTATTCCTCCTGACCATTGTCAGGATCACTAATCCTTTCATAGTTTGTTTGTTAGCAAATTTTTCTCGATTGTTTAATTTTACTACTAAAAGTCCTTATCAAAAATTTATGAAGTAGTAATGAGTACAACATCGCAACTGTGTATACCAAAAAAATATTGCCAAAAACAATTCAGCATCAAAAACACCGCAGAAAGGAAATTCGAACCGGCATAATAGGCTCTGAGAAAAATTTAAATACTATATGTGGTATTATTATGAGTCTCACAACTGTGAAAAAATAAACCAAATTCAAACCAAGGGCAACACCACAAGAAAGCCTAAGGAAAAAATGCTAAACAAAGGCAACAGCACAATAACAACAAGGTTTTTATCAATAAGATCAAGCAGCAAAATGTGGTCAACCAAAGAAGAAAGACTAAACATTTGACTGACTGCTATGCAACGAGGAAAACATACATATGACTAAAAGGGACAAAACAGTTAATAATATAGTAATCCATTGACAAATAGTTATGATATTGTCATTTACATATTGTAAATAAACTTTTACACATATTGTTAACAGAGCATAAACAATAGGCGCCATCTGATGTCACATCCGATCAAGACTCACCCAGATATTTGTCTGTTCGCCCATGGCGTCTTGCTAATTTTCAAACACTATTCATATTCACATGTAATCCGATATCATAGTTGAGTTTAGCGCACCATCAGACAATATGGTGTCAGAAAATAAGTTTTAACGAGCCCCGGCAATAGAACTGAAGCAATAATGGAGCAGTCTTTGGCTCCAGAGCCCTTGACGGATGGCAGTGTGAAAGGATTAGAAAAGGTTCAAGAAAGAGTTTGATCAGTTTTTGATGGTGATCGGTAAACTGGTGCAGACAAGTTCCGAAAGACAGCAATTTTGTTGAGGGTAATTGGTCTTAGAGGTAATGACATTCATACAAATTTTAACTTGGAGGGAACTAATAAAATTGATAATGAGAAAATGATTGAGGAATTTGACAGGTTTTGCAAACTACAAGATGAAACCTTTACAGCTCGACACAGATTGCTGTGTGTGAAACAAGATGGAATTCCAGTTGAAGAATTTGAAACAAAGCTGAGCACACAGGCTAGACTGTGTAACCTAGATCTGACGGATGACCTCACTTGCCATGCCTTAGTGGAAGGGGTGGACGACAAGCGCTTGAGAGATAAACTGCTGGTGAAGGACCCCTTACGCTTGGGACAGCTGTAAAAGAGGCGTGTGAGTTTGCTACGGCGAGTGCAAACATGAAGAAACTCGGTGATGAGCATGGAAAAAGTGCCAACAAGCTGTTTGACGAACTGACAAGGAAGCAAAAGCAAACACAAGAGAGAAAACTCGGACCCACAGTAGCCTGTGATTTTTGTGGGTGTGAGCATCGGAAAGGACCTAGCCACTGTGCGGCATTCAAGAAAAAATGTAATTTCTGCAAAAAGGATACCTACTTTGAGCAAAAGTGCAGAAAGAAGGCAGAGGATGAAGCTAAAAGTGGATGCAAAGCGCTAGATACCAAAGAACAAGATCATGTGTACTATGCTAATTGTAATGAGTTTTTAGTTATGAGCAACATTGCTGTTAGCAAGGTTGAAAAACGCTTACTGACAATTTTGCAACATAAGGATGATAAACTGGCTTGTCAGTTTGACACCTCAGCAGCTAGGAATGCCACTAGTTATTCGGATTACCAGAGGCTAAGAAAGCCGAATTTGTGTTCAAGTGATGTCACATTAGGCACAAATGACAGAAGTGAAATGGGGAGAAGAGGGAGAGTTTACCTAAAGCTTGAAGAATTCAACCATAGCCTTCCTTTTGAGGTTATTGACACTAAAGTGAAGCCATACTATCTGCTTGGCATTGAAGCATGCCTGGAGCTAGGAGCTGTACAATTGTCTGAGTCAATCAATGCAGTCAGTGATAACTGTAGAGCTAATAAACCATGGATAGTAGATAACTATGATGACATATTTAAAGGCTTTTAAGGGACAAATGCCAGGCGAGTATGAGATCAGAATAGATGAATCGGTATTACCCATACAGCACAGACTGAGAAAAACACTCATAATGCTCAGAGGCGATGTTATTAACAAAATAAAAGGCAGCTGGTGTTGTATTGCGCGTGGATGAGCCAATGGCATGGATCTCATATCACGGGACGGTATGTAAACTTAACGGAACCATGAGGATATGCATTGATCCTAAAGATCTGAACAAGGCTATCATGAGGAACCACTACCCTATTCCAACTCTGGAGGATGTCCTGCTAAAACTATCCAATGCGAAGTGCTTTTCTTATTAGATGGTAAAGATGATTTTTTGCAGGTAAAACTAGCTAAAAATTCTAAAGAATTAACCACATTCTGAACACCACTGGGTAATTATTGCTGGAACCGCTTGCCTTTTGGTCTGAGCTCCAGCCCAGAAGAATACTAGCAAATACTTCCCATGATATTGGATGGCTCAAGTGGTATGGAAGTCATAGCAGATGACATTCTGGTGTATGGAGTTGAAGATAACAAAGAAGAAGCTCGACAAGATCATGACTGTAAACTAGTTAGTTTACTTCGTATCAGAAGGAGAGGAGTCAAGATTAATAAAGAGAAAATGAAGCTACATCTCACTGAGATGAAGTATATGGAAGAAACAAGAGAACAAAAACAAGAGAAGAAACAAAGACAGCGTCAAGCGAGTAGAACTAGCTATAACAATCCCTATTGTGCTACTGAGATGCCTCCAATGTACTCTGGTGATGACATTTTTATTAAACTTGCAAAGAAATGGAAAAGTAGTAGGTCCAATGCCGGAAACACTGAGATCGTATATTCTCCAAGAGAATCGTGGCAATGAGTGGAGACGCAATCGTCTGAACATTTTAAGTAGCCCCAAAGAAACTTCTGTCTCCAGTGTCGACTGCTCCTTCTAGTGTTGACACTGCTCCCTCTAGTTTCAACACTGCAAAACCTGCTAAAGACTCTAAAATAACCATGACTAGATTCGGACGTGTCGTAAAGCTGCCACAGAAACTTGACATTTAGTTGGTATAGCTCCATTTCGACCGCTCGCAGTATCCTGTAGGTTTTGCGATCCTGACTGTAAGTAAATGGATATGTCAATGTACCTAGATATTAGCAAGTTAAGATTTTACCTTATATCGAAATGCCGTAAGCTTATCTCATGTGCTGTGAATCGTTGTATTACTGCTTACTTTGTTCCTTGCATAATTGTCATGTTATTCCCTATAGGCTAGCTTTAATTTTTGTCTGTGACACAGTCGCCTTTGTATTGGTTAATGTAATAAAAAAAGTGGACAATAAGTATGACACTGAGTTTCCACCATTGTCGTCGCAGAAAAAAACCCTTGAAATGGAAATGATGGCCCTGAAAAGGGCCGAGGCAGGTGATGGGACTACCGGCACCCATAAATCGATTTTTCCTGGTGAGTCCAGTAGCTCGAGAGGGTGACTGTCGTCTCCGATAGAGTCGACCGGAAGACGAACTATCTTGGACTCTACTTCGCGCCATAAAGTATGGCAAGCGTTGCGGGCTGGCCTTCAGCACGGCCGTCGGTCTTGTCATGACCTTAAGTAGCGTTGCCCTCGGTGATGGTATGGGCGACACGGTGAACACGCTCTTGGTCTTTGAGGTTCGGTTGGGGTAGACTGCGTTTTCCGGTGCTCAGCAGAGATGTGTGCTTGCACGAGAGGCTGGGTCATGAACACTTCGTTACAGGAGGAACAGTGGTGTCTGTGAACACGAGCATGCCACTGCAGGCCACGCTCCCTGTTAGAAGTCACAGAAAGTACAATGTTTCATGCTTGTAGCGCGAGTGAAAAGACAATCAATTTGTATCAGTATTTATAGGTTGCCGGCATACGTAATAGAGTTGGTGACGCGTTCTCCAAGTCAGTAACACGGCAGCTTCAAATTGGTGACTCAATGTATCTGTATTACGTTTTATGTAATTTATCGTGGTTCAGTCGAATTTAAAGTCATTAAAAAGATGCACGTTTAACACCTGTCCGATTTAGTGTATATGTATGTTTTATTCCAGCCATTTTTCATGTTAACCATTTATTACTATATTGTTTCAAGTCTCTAAGATTTGCAAGTTACAATATAAATACTCAGGAAAATATTAATACTCGTATTGCGTGATTAGTTAGCGACTAATATTATTGTTTTTGCATTCGAAATATTTTGTGACAACAGTTGACCTAATTATTCTGCAGCCAATCAACTGTAGATTTTTCCCTTGGTTTGCTATATAATCCCTCAGTTTTGTCATTGCTGTTGTGTTATATAACACGAATAAAGATACTGCGTTCTTTAACTATAGCTCTGCTTGATTTTCAAGGCAAATTACGTATAAAGTTTTTTGTCACTGTTTCTCACTTTAGCATTGTGATATCAGCCAGCGTATCATAGCTGCATTCACTAGAAGTGCTATTGGCTGAACACCAAGAATTATTGCGATTGGCTTATTAGGGTGTAAAGGTTGGGAGAAGGCACCCACGAGTCTGTTTATCGGCTCGCCATCGAGTCTGTTTATCGGCTTACCACCGAGTCTGTTATCAGCTCACCATTGAGTCTGTTTATCGACTCGCCTTCGATTCTGCTAACAGACTCACCACCGAGTCTGTGTGGGATCGCTCTTGAGTTGGAAGTTGCCTATCCCTGCATAGTAGGGCTTACTCCATCATGAAAGATGAAAAGGTGAGATGTTGTATTATTGTAACACTATTATTATTATTAACATCCGGTTTGATAGGATTGCTTTTACGTACGGACATTATTGTTGTTGCTGTAGCGTTGGGCTAAGCTCGCAAAAGTTTAATCGTATCTCCACAAAACATCTTCCGAGAATTCTTCACTTTTATCCTTTGATATCTAGCTAACACAACATTATCGAGCGCCACAGACATGTGTGCACACACAACGACCATCATATTCTACATATTAACTCCTAGGGGTGAGTTAGACATATATGGTGTAATCATATCATATACCAGCAATAATTGGCAACCAATAATCGAAGTAATAATAAAATAAGTTGGAGACTAAGTAGTCGCAAGCAATAACGCTGAAAACACGTCATGCTGAGAGCAAGTACATAATCAAGTGACTACATAATCACATTCGCCTCAAAGACCCATTATAGTGATGTGCAAAAATCATATAAGAGGTTTTGTTAGCACGAATCTCAGATCTGATCAGATAAAAATTTTCCGCAAAAGACCCTTTAATGGAGGTAAAAATGGCGGAACTCTACTTAGAACAAGCTAGCTACTCAATCTCGGCATGGACTTCCCTCACAGTCCGAGGCCAAAAAGAATACCTTGGCTGGTCGGTATTAATGTGGGGCAGATAATACTTTAAATAAAGAGTAGAAAATGCAGGAGGCCTTGTTGACATACACTCATTACCATGTAGCACAATTTGATATATATATCTATATATATAGATATATCTATATATATAGATATATCTATATATATAGAATAATTCCAAAGATAAGAATTTTGGCTATTATATTTACACTACTAATAGTTTCGCGTTAAAAACACTCCTCAGGTGACATTCATTTATGCTCAGAAGCTTATATATACGTAGGAACATACAAGCTAGGTAGTGATCTTATAATGAGGCAGGCAAGCACTGTAAATTCACAAATTGATAGCAGTAGCAAAAGTGCGAAGGCTAAGTATTAAAATTCTAAACAATCAAATTGTTTTATTGTTTAGAATTTTAATACTTAGCCTTCGCACTTTTACTACTGCCATCAATTTGTGAATTTACAGTGCTTGCATGCCTCATTATGAGATCACTAACTAGCTTGTATGTTCTTACGTATATATAAGCTTCTGAACATAAATGAATGTCACCTGATGAGTGTTTTTTAACACAAAACTATTAGTAGTGTAAATATAATAGTCAAGATTCTTATCTTCTTTTAAATTATTCTATTTGCATTGCCTTTACGGCATTGAACATTTAGTCAGAAGATTTCCACTAGATATCTTAGTATCTCAGCTCCTACTATAGTAAAGCATTCTCAAATCTACCTGACATGGAGAAGATAAACTTTAATTATTCTACAAAGAACATACCGATACCACCTCGAAATATGTACAGAAAGAAACTTATAGAACAGACAGAAAAGTTTGGACGAAGAATGAGATGGAGAGCACACTTCTTTTTGCGTCCATCATCTTCGACAACTGTCAAGGAAACATGGATTTAACTCGATGAAAACCCACCATCTGTTCCCGAGTTGAAGAATTTTGAAGACAACTTGTTCAAGCTAATCAGCAATGTGGAATTTAGCAAAGTAAGACCGGTTTCATGGATAGATTAAGAACTGATATAAACAACTTACAAGTTGATGGCAAACTTTTGGTCAAGGCAGACAAAACTTCTAATTTTTATAGAATAGATACACAACAATACCAAACCCTACTCCAAAACACCATTACGAATGACTATGACAAATCCAACAAAGAGCCTGTGAACAACATCCTCAAAAGCGGGAAGCACATTGCACAATCACTCCAACTAGACGACAGATTAGACGTTATAGCCCAGAAGAACGCATTTATAACATTGAAAGATCACAAACAAAACTTTGAAAACAGACATACTTGCCGCTTGATCAACTCAGTTAAGACTGAAACAGGAAGAATAAGTGAAACTATGCTCGAGAAGATCAACAATAAAATCCTCGCAGCAACCAACATCAACCATTGAAAAAATACCAAAGCAGTCATAGAATGGTTTAATGGTGTGATGAACAAGAACTCGCACCATTTTATCACTTTTGGTGTGGTAAGTTTTTACCCATCAATAACCGAAGACCTGCTCAACAAAGCACGTGCACCAACAATCTAACCACCCACCGTGCATCCTAAAAGCTATCCCTGAGAACATCAAAAATAGACTATCAGAACTGTCCGCTAATGAAGCTTCATTCAACAAGCACATGAAACCATACTAAGAAGCAATAAACAAAAGTATATATATATATATCAATACTCATATCAATACTCCTATTACACTTGCTAGTCTATGCGTTTTACTGAATATTGTGTACACCGAACTGTGAGTTATGTGCACCACGGAATGACAACTCATATTCAGTTATACTACATATATAACTGTTATATTAAATTACATCATATTCTTTTTTATTATCTTCTGCTTGACGCAGCGTCAAACGTTCTATATAATAAAATTGCTGCTGTAAAAACCAATGTTTATTGGCTTTTTACAGTATAATACTGTCCTAGTGCGACATTCAGGCATAAATAGCTGCCAGTGCGCATCATAAGCAACTCTCAATAGGTTATGGGCCCAGGAACAGACTGCACTTTGACGGTAATATAGAAACATACAGTATATGGAAAACGCGTTTTATTAACTATCTATACGCTTTGGACATTTCAGTACACAAAGCTATACTCCCACTACCAACGGGCGTAGAAGATGATGAGGACTTTAATGCCAAAAACAGAAGAGCATTCGCTGAACTTGTCCAAGTTTCGGATGACAGATCACTGCAATTAATCGTAAATGACGCTTCTAACATTGGACGTGAAGCTTTAGCAGCATTAAGGAAACATTTTGTCAGTACATAGAAGCCCAGATTAATAACTCTATATGAAGAACTAACGACAATATCAATGAAAGAAACCGAAGATGTCACCGACTACCTAACAAGAGCAGAAAGAGCCGCAACTCGTCTTCGCTCTGCAGGTGAGACAACATCAGAAAATTTAATTATGGCTATGCTCTAAAGGGTTTACCTGCTTCATTTAATTCGTTCGTAGTAGTACATACTCAAACCAAAACACTCACCGAGTTTAAGGCAGCTTTAACAAACCACTCAAATACAGAAGCTATCCACACTCCTACACACACGACCGCCATGAGCTCTAAGATGTATAAGCCGCCTGCTAACCGCAGTAATACTAACAATTACAACAGTCACTACAACGCAAAAACAAAACCTAGCAGCAGCAAAGTATGCCTCTCATGTGGGAACTAGGCCCAACACAAAAACGTGCCATCAATGTTCGAAATTACGCTGTAGCTTATGCCAAAAATCTGGACATGTTGAGATTATATGCTTCGCTAAGAGAAAGAGCAGTAGCAGTGAAACACCATCATCCGCCAACAATGTTGCTTCCAAATTTGAAGCAACATACTCATTTGCAATAGACACCACAATTGCTCAAAGTAACGCCAATCAAAAACAATCTGACGACAGCTGTTTCCTTTAGTGGACTGTGGTGCCACTAAACACATTGTGAACAAGGCTGAACGCTTCATTTCATTCGACCCCGACTTTAAAGCCGACAACCATTATATTCAACTTGCCGACGGTACTCGAAGTAATCAAATAGCAACCGCACAAGAAACAGCTAAAATCCATGTATACGAAACGGATGGTAATCCAAACGAATACTGCTCACTAAAGCACTACTCGCCCTGTCATTTCCGATGAGCCTGTTCTCTGTGCGCGCTGTTACCGACAGCATGACATTCCTGCCTGACATTCGGTGCCAGCCTGACATTCTGTAAAGAAAAGACACATTTTACATCAAGAAATACAGCACTCACTGTTACACGGAAAGGACAATTGTGCTTGTTACCGACAGGCAATGTACAAACACACATCACTCAATGTTCGTACACTTAAGCAATGGCATCGAGCACTCGGACACATGAATCAGATTGATCTCATAAAACTACTGACAGTGACTAAAAGCATGCCCGTCCGCAACACGAAGGCAGTAAAGACATGCAACACATGTAAGGAAAACAGAGTCGAAGTCCAAAATCATGTGATGACACACTGCCTCGTGCAAAAAAACGCTAGAACGTGTGAACTCTGATGTATGTGGGCCGATAGAACTCGTTTCACGTGATGGACACCGATACATAGCAAACTGTTTGTGATGACTACTGGGGCATGATTTTTGTATACCCAATTCGATCTAAAGATGAAGTGCCAACCACATTCAAGAGATTCATTGGTGACACAGCTCCGATAGGAAACATTCTAGAAATACACACAGACAATGGTGGCGAATACACTAGTAATGAATTCGCTAACATCCTACAAAACAAAGGTATAAAACGCTTGACAACCACTCCATATTCGCCGTTCCAGAATGGACATACCGAAAGAGCTTAGCGTAGCCTGTTAGATATGGCTAGATGTCTCATAAATGAATCTAAGCTCCCCAAACAATACTGGACATTTGCTATACGTTATGCTCAACACCTACGTAACCGATTGTTCCAGCAAAAGTCAAAACCGGCCGCCTACGAACTATTCACAGATAGAAAACCAGATATGAGAAACCTACACGAATTTGGTTCAAACTGCACGTTCTACACCGAAACCCACAAACAGAAACTGGATGTTCGAGGACAGCGTGCAAAGTACCTAGGTATCAACCCGATTAACAATGGCTATTTAGTTCTCAACAACACCAATAACAACGTGATCACTACTCGTAACGTGTACATACACAACAAACCAGAAAATGACTCCCTTTCAGATGATGAGAGCACAACTCCCATACCACCACCAGTACAAGGTGCAGTTGATACCATCACTAATGCTGAGCCAACATAAACATCGTCACGACCAGAGAGCTCGACGCCCTCTGTTGTATCTTGACGACTATTAATTACTGACGAACATCGACTATGCATGTGCTGCATTACCCACACTACTTACAACATATGATGAAGCAATAAAGGCCGACGGCACCGACAAATGGAAGGCAGCAATGGATTCTGAAATTCGTCCGTTATGTGACAATCACACCTGGGAAGTAACAGAACTACCACCTCACCAGCACGAGATTAAAGGGAAGTGGGTGTGTACATACAAACAAGCGCTGATGGACAAATTCAGTACAAGGCTAGATATGTAGCCAATGGATATTCACAAATACCAGGCCAAGACTTCCACAAAACATACTCACCGACCACTCGATTCACATCTATTCGTATGATTCTCCAGCTGGCCGCAAACTCCAACTTACATCAACACCAACTTGATGTTAAAGGTTGACTTGCAACAAAATTCACATTACAGTTATTTGGTATCAAAAGATTCGCCATGTCTTGTTCTGTTGTGTGGTAGGTGCCAAATATGTGGAAATGTGACTAAAAGCTCTTAAAAGCTCAAAAACAAAAAGCCGCCGTAGATTGGAATCTCTTGATTTCGATGACGTATCCGCGGATTTTGGTTATTGTCTTGTCACGTGATGTTCTCGCGTGAATTGAAAGGCCAATACAAATCGCAATATCAAACTTATCGTAGCAATAGTTTATGACAAACACTTCAGGTTTTACCTAAGACCCCGTATCAAATATAGATGCTCGCTACTTTACAGTTTCAGCTTGGCCATTTCGTCTGACTATTCAACATACGTGTACATGTCCGAGTTGCGATCATAAAAAATGTCAAACTCTGAAGAGTTAAGACCCTGGCACTTCGAGCCTGACGCTCTATCTGAAGAAGATCCTCGACAGAATCAAACCTCCCAACAAGTAAGCACCGCCACTAGCCAGCTATTATGTGCCAAGCTAGCTAGTAATAATAGTTTTAGCTTGAGAGTGATAGAACGAATATTATTATTATATACATGTATATGATTTTAATAATGATCGCTTCATACTGCGAAAAAATAATTACAGATTTTTCTCGAATGACAACATTAACAATTTTATTATTTAAATCTAGTGCTGCACTGATATACTGTTGGATAACATCGACCTGATGTATTAGCTATGGTTGCATAGACATATCTGTTCATTTCTTTAGGAGCTAATACCACCGGCTACAGAGTGGTGTGTCTGCAAGCGCTGTCAAGACATGCCATTTCTTCTTGAATGTTTGTGCTGCCATGATGTTGAGTTTGCGCATCGTCTCCATGATCGCGGGGAGCATGAATGCCTGTGTATGCATCCTGGTGTGGACGAACTTGTGGTGCCTGCACCCCTTGAGTTGGGGTGGAATAATTACCTGCGATATCATAGTGAGTTGGATTTTCATTTAATGCCAATAACACCAAAGCTATGCTAATGTGTAATGCATTATCTACAATTCTTGTGTTACACATTTAATGCATCGGTTGAGCAAACATATTCTGAACTAGTGGAACACAAGGAGAATTGTTATATTTGGCTTGTACACTTACTACAGTAGAGAGTGTATTAGTTTTATGATTTTATTATATAAAGATCGAGATTATTTTGATGATCAGCAATTATTGTTTTTCAATAATTATTTTGGTAGATAATCTATTCCCATTTGGAGAGCCATCGTCAAATGCTCAGAAAAGGTTGTGTGCATACCGCAATCTTGTGTTTTGGTTTATGCCGCAAATCTTGTTTGCAAGTCTGCAAACTCTTCTTCATCATCCGTTGGTGGGAAAAGAGCCCGAATCTTAGACACCAAGCAGGCAGAGGCCGTCGCTCACCGCGACGAATTTGCGGCATAAGCCAAAACACAAGCTTGCGGTATGCACACAACCTTTGTAACAACATCCGTTGTAATGGACCTCACTCTCAGGCCGTGGGAAATTAGATCGGACTGGCATCGCTTGGAGCCTTCCAGCTCCATGGCTTTAGAGCTGGTGGTCTCCGTTGACTGCAAAGTAAAAAAGTTATGACCAACAATCACTTTCACATTATTTGAATGAATTATTCAGCTAGATCAACAACTTCATGTTTATGTATTAATAACTACTAAAAAATTTCGGTTTTTGTCAGGCTGTGAAGTAAAAACTGTCAAAGTTTTACCTTGACAAGATGGCTGCTGACTATTCAACCGCAACTCTGATCCATCATAGTGTAGGCCCCGTATAGTGCGCAATGCCCCGGACTATCACATCTACTGTCACCTGCCAAATCAAGCTCCCAATCGATTGCTGCCATCAGTCCCTCGTTATGCAGGGTGTACTGCTCAGCAATACACTGTAAAATATTGTAAAACTTCATTATACAATATTAATTTGTATCATTATCATTAGTCTAAGAATGTAGAATCCTCTTCCCCCTTTTTTGTGTTATACTATAATGAAGAATCAGAATTTCAAATTATAATATATTTCGCTCGAAGGATGACATATTTTCATTTCAAGAAAAAAATTGTTTCTAAATGTCGTTATTCAGTTAGTGTGCCTAGCTTTTACTCACATTTTCCAAGTTTATGGGTAAATATTAACACTCACACCATATAAGTATTCTCTTTGTTGGTAGAGGCAAACGCTGTGGCTTGGTATCGCGATGTTCAGGAGCTACAGAAAACAGAGGTTCTGCGTAAGGCATTCGCCAGAAAAGAGTGATGCAGCTGCCAGCAAGGGGTTGATGACGTGAGCTCTGTTCACCCCGGCAGTTGTTTCCCAAGTGTACGATTGGTGACAGGAGGCACATGTAACCTTGAACTCTACTCATCCGCCTTCTCGCACCATCGTGAATGAGCAGGAGAGGGCGCAGGCGTGACAGTGAAATAGTCGCTGGAGTGCTGTCACACTTACTATTAATTTCTCCTCTTTGAAGGAGGATTCGGGTCTGAAATCACAACACAATAGTTGACTTGCAATGAGATTTGTACAACATCATCTCCTGTTATTATATCATATTTGCTTGATCAGAAAAAGAATAAACATATAGCCATGCAATCATGACACAGATTTTACAAAACCTTATCAGAATCCATGATATTGTAAACATAAAAATGTGAGTAATAACTCTATGGATATTCTTTATATTTTGTCAAGTTTGGTTAAGTTCAGCTCTATCTTACATGTAATTGGAGAGTGTTTGACGCTGGCCAACATAGCGCTCAAACTCTTCCCAGTCTTCAGTGGTTGGCACAAACTCTTCATCATCTAATAATAATCATCTAATAATACTAATATGCTATTAACGATGATACCGGAAAATGACAATAACTATTTTATATAACATATCTATAAGTGAGTAGGGTTAAGAAATTTGGCAAAATTAATCGTGAAACTTATAACATTATTTTATCAATTATAGATTAATGTATTACGTTTTACAGATAGATATGCAGTATGAATTAGCTTTGTTATTATAATAAGAATAATACACGTAATTAAAAAGATAAAATACTAATATCATATTACAATTAAATGACATTAATATTGCAATATTAAATATAGATTAATACAGTAGTATTAGGAGAATACTAGAAAATAACCCGAGTTACTACTACTAATACAACTGGTTTATAAAATAAATTACTCACACGCTTTGGTGGCATGTGGAGTATGCAAACAGGTTAGAAAACATGTCGTCTTTGAAATGGCGAAAACAAAGGTGAGAGTAAGCAGGCGAATAAATAAAATTTGTCACATCCAGCTTCACCCAGTTGCTCCACGCCCGGTGAAGGTCTGGTCTTTTCTCTGCTCTTGGCTAAGAAAAAAGGTGCTTCTCAGCTTGCCAGCTGCACAAACGCGATGTGGTGCGTTAGAGATTATGACGAAATGAAATTAACAAGTTTAATACAAGAAAGCGTATCTGTTATTTGCGATAGATCAAACTTGAACTGAAACTAACATTATCTGATCATGTGACTTACAATTCCCGCCATATGGCGCGAACAACTTCTACACCATTTTTCAACCATCATAGCGGACCAAAAGGGTCATCATTTTTCTCAAAAGATGATATGCAATCGTTCAAGCTAAGTTTAAAAAATTAAACATATTTTTAAGCTATGTTTTGAGATATCAGTGCTCAAAGTTGCAGCATTACGATGCCGATAAAACAGATGCGTAAGAACAATAGACATGGTTTTTATCGCAAGCGTGAAGTATATTTGTGAAAATAGTTCGACGAATAAGGATGCATGAAAGTGTAAACATAAACCATCTCCCACACATACGTCACATTTTAGCCGTTTTGGAAAACGAATCCAAACTAAGGCGGTGTCGTGTCGCTGCGATTTTCTGTTCGTTTTTGAGCTTTTAAGAGCTTTTAATCACATTCCCACATATTTGGCACCTACTACACAACAGAGTAAGACAGCGAATATTTTGATACCAAATAACTGTAATGTGAATTTTGTTGCAAGTCAACCTTTAAGGGGGCATATCTGAACGCACCGATAGATAAGGAGATATAAGTCGAACAACCACCAGGGTACGTAACGCACCAAAACAACGCACGTCTGACACACAAACTAAACAAGTCATTGTATGGATTTGAACAAAGTGGTAACAACTGGCACCAACTATTGACAGAATTCCTAAAATCAAATGGATTCACATCAAATGATAGTGACACCTGTGTATACAAGAAACACATCTACACAAATGATGTATACCTGCTATTTTGGGTTGACGACATCGTAGTTGCTAGCAGTGACATGACACAAGTCAACACTGTAAAGGAAATGCTAAACACTGCTTTCAAGATGGATGACAGAGGCCAACTAAAATAGTTTCTGGGTATTGACTTCCAACGTCAACCTGATGGCAGCTACTGTATGAGCCAAGAACATTATGTCAATGCCATACTATCAAAATTCAATATGACCGACTGTAACCCAGCTGCAACGCCTGCCGACACGAACACACGCCTTGTGACAGCTAGCGCTGACAAACATGAGAACAATCAGGACACTTGGTTTCCGTATCGTCAAGCCGTTGCATATTTCATGTCTTATGACTGGTACACGACCAGATATCAGTTGGACCATGTCAAAGCTCCCTCAGTTTCTCGAAAAACCCAACATCACACACGTACAAGCCGCCAAACGCCTTCTTCACTATTTGAAGGGAACCAAACACTATACCTTGAAATTCTCGGCTAAACCAAAAAATGAGCTGACCATGTTTACTGACTCTGGGCAGGTGATACTTAAGATCGTCGCTCGACAAGTGGTTGCCTCGGAACGTTAGACACAGCACCAATTAGCTGGAATACACGTAAGCAAACGACAGTGGCCCTCTCGTCATGTGAGGCCGAGTATCTCGCGCTGACAGACTGTCAAGGAAACACTACCTAAGAAACTTTCTTGGAGCACTTGGTCGAACGCTCAACGATAAAACTCCTGTCTACTGTGACAATCAAAAGACTATCGCACTGTCCAGCAAGACAGGCAGCCAGCATAGCCGCACATAACATATTGACATACGACATCACTTTATCAAAGATCAGCCAGCAGTCGAATACAAATATGTTGCAACAGCTAACAATGTAGCCTATGTACTTACAAAATCACTTGACAAGATACACCACCGCCAGGCTGTACACATGCTAATGCTTGAGGAGGCATGTTGACAAACAACCATTTTCATGTAGCACAATCTGATATATATATATATATATATCTATATATATGATATATAGCGAAGTGAGAGTTGACTAAAAAGCTTTATTACTATTAGTTTCATATACATAGTAAAATGTAAAATCCTCAGATAAAATTCATTTACTAGTGACAAGCAGTAAATGATATTGATATGTATATATATATATATGATATATATATATATATATATATATATATCAATACTCATACCAATACTCCTGTTACACTTGCTAGTCTATGAGTTTTACTGAAAATTGTGTACACTGTGCTGATAACCTGTCTGTTAGCTTATTTGGGTTCTGTGCAATCACTAGCAGTGCTTGTAATATTGTTTATTTTCTGTTTACAGTACTGTACTCCTGTATGTTGAGTGGACTTTACGACATAAAGAGCTAAAACAATCTTAATTCTTTAATCAACAACTCGCAACGGACTATCATAAATTACTAAAACTAACAATTCCCTTTCTCTCAATTATAAATCTCAGTGCTATGTTCTGTGTTTGCTCCAATGATGGTACAGCTTTCTCAAAGTGTGGATTCCAAACCATGGACCCATATTCGAGACCTGGTCTTACTAAGGAAAACGTGGTTGTACTAAAGACCAAAACAAAAATAGTACAGTGTTCACAAATGATATTAGATAGTTGTGATATCACGCATTTTCCAAAAAACGCTACAGTATCTTATAAACCGATAGAACCGCATATACGACAAGAGTACAGTTTTATCTTACAAAAGCGTGGAAATGTTACGCGCTGATGACCAAGACCGCCTAGTTAATTTGTATTGCACTTGTAGGAGAGGTCAACGGTTTGTTAGCTTTATGGATAATGTCCATAAAGGTCTTTTTCAATAAAAGTTTATCTTTATGAAAAATGTTTCAGATCTCCGACTATTAAATTTAGCGGGTGTAATTTGTAAACTTATTAATCGCATCCGTTCGTGGCCTGCCAGCCCTGATTAACCTAGTAAATAAGCGAGATAAAGCGCCTTTTACTCACTTTGCTTACGCGTGGTCTTTGAGAGCTTAAAGTTGCATTTATAAAGTTTTGAAAAAGGAGTATTTTGATAATTGATAAGTTACATAGAGCTATCCGATTGTCAATCAGTGAAAAATATTGTAGGGAAAATACACACACATTTTTTGTCTTAGCATGATATACAGATATGTATATCATTGGTCTTAGTAACATTTTCCGATTTGATTAAATGTTCAGTTTTTGCATTCAGATACCAGTGTGTAAAATGGTTAAAGGAGATGTTCAATAACTTGGTGGAAATTTTTTTGTTTTGTAGCATAATAGTAATCATTCCAATCCAGATATTCTTCTGGAAATCTTCAATCAAAATTCTTCTGCGTACAAGTTATTTGTTTTCGTCACATTCTTTCACGAAACACTCATAGGGAACTTTTTGCTTTTTATTTTTTATTTATTTATTGGCTCTATAGGTTTTCATTTAAAATATTTTCTAGCAATAAAAACAAATGCTTTAACTTATAAAATTTTGATTATATGTAGGTTGTTATAATTAAGAGAAATATTATTTTTGTTAAATAGGCCAACTTTGGAAGCGACAGACTGGCAATAGAAACTACACAGATTATGGTAAAGGCTGGCTGACAACAATAACAATCACTCAAGGAAAATGCTGACATTTGAAACAGGTGACTGAAAAGATAGCTGAGCACAGGAGCAGTTGATATAGAGACAGGTAACCTGTAAGGAGTCACACTGGAGACATGTAACTAGAGGCTACAGATGGTAGCCAATAGATATTGGACGTCATGGCCAATCTGAGACAAATGCTGGTTCTAATTTTGTCAGCTTCATTTGTTTCTGTCATATTATTAGTACATCAGTTACATAAATTAGCACAGCCTCGGATCCCAGAATCTCCCGGCTCACTTTATAACAGAGTTCCTCCCTCTCAAGCTTCAAGCAGTGCAATCCAAGGCTACTGCAACCACGCTGATAATATAACAATCGGAGCCGAGGGTAAGTTTCGTACTTTTTTCTGACATCCTCACTGTTCTAGTCATTTTAAGCTTGTTTGTGGATTATCAAGTACGATTATCGCAATCGTTATGATAACATCAATATCATTACTGCATTGCTTCAAAAAAATTGGTATATTATAGATATATATAGCATGAGTTTGCATACAAGTAGGCTATATACAATGTATATACATATACTCATGCCACAGACAGTGCTGTTTCGGCTTTTGATGCCTCATCAGTGTAGCTCATAGCTGGCAAGACAGATAACTCCCATTGCCAGTGAGAAGTGGCTTCTTGCCGGGAAACAACAAAGTTGTCTCACAGACTTTAAAGAAGTTTATCTCAAATCTCGAAGGCTATGGGTTTTATGAAGCTAATAGTGTCGCACTTCTCATATAGTGTTCAACCAAACTAGTCTGATTGCCACACACCATTATCGTGTCAGCAGGTGGCAGAGAATGGAGTCTGTGGTGGCTTAGTACTTTTAGCACTTGTTTGGCCCAGTAATTGCACATCAGGTGTCCAATCACTGTGTAGAACTACAAAAATAAAATGTTTCTTACGCCTTGAGCAAACTGCCAAATTGGCCAATCATATCTGTAAACCCAATTCTGTGGCATTTTTAATCTGTGGTGTTTGCTTGCATCAATAGCCGTTGGATCCTTAGTCTGTTTCCACTATCGCTATCGTTGTCAACGCTAGTAGTCGCTGTGAATATTTTGTCTTCACTTAATGGATTTTCATAGCTAGCCATCATGGATTGCATAATTCAATACAATTGAGTATCGCATCTTACTAAGCTTATAAGCTTTACTAATGGGAAAACGTCGATAATCAAGGTTTTTGCGAGCCATGGAGCACTATTTACAAAAAGCCTGTGAGGCCTATTGCCAACCAATTGAAGTCATCTCAACAAGTCGCCCTGTTGAATCATGCAAATACGACACTGAGTGCTGGATGAAGTTTAATAGTGAGCCAAAATGTTCATCAAACTGCTTCTCAAGCTGCAAGGAATTTCTCACCACTTGAAGAAACCCAGGTAAGCAAATAGCAAACTCCTTTGCTTCATCCCTCAATCGGAAATGTAATGCATGATCGATTAAGAGGTAAATTTATTACTCCATAGAAAATTCTGCATTCTTTTCACCAAATCATTCATCTGTCAAAACCATGTGCCCCACCGTTTGAGTAATTTTTGTAGCTGTGCACTGCAGTCAACTGTTTGATTTGAATATAATCACTACAGGTAGGTTGCTTGAATTCGCCTGTTGGGAAACGATTCAGCCATGATAACACAACTGAAAAGGAGCTGTATAGCAATGGAAGTCTACTACTACCACCACTTTTGTAGAAAAAATACTGTTGCATAGTGCATATGTAAATTGTTTCTACCAGAATCTAAGTCAGTAGGTTGAGCTCACGATATTTTATGAGCTACATATATAGAGCAAAATGGAATCTTGCGATAAGCTTTTTCACTATGACTAGTGCAATCTAATGTCTAGTCCCTGGTTGAAGGAAAGTATGTTGTATTAATTTGCCCATGTTTTATTCAGATGTGATATGAAAGTTTTATAACTAAACCATTCACTTTTTTATTGATTTTATGTAATTTCAACTATGAATGTATTTACAGAATGCTTGTAGATATTTCTAGGTAAAGTCGAGCGTGTCTCATAAACGATATATATCTCAAGAAGGAACACAACAAACTTTCTCAGCAATAATCTTTCGTATGAAGCCCACTTGCTTAAAAATACCCTGCCTTAAATATTATTCTATGCAACCAATGGAGGCCCAAAATGCCACAATAGTAGATTATCTAGTCAAAACATTTTTTCTTGGATATGTTCCAAGACACAGGAATGCCAAATGAATATTAATGATACTATTTGCAAGATAAAGTCAATGTGTCATGATAACTGTGTTAATGGACATGATGAGAAGATCAACCCTTTTTTATGCATATTTCTACAACGTTCTATAAACAAAATGAATGGCGCATATTGTTGCAGAAACCAAAAGTTTGTTGAAGATACAAAGTCGTTGTCAAATAGCAAGATGTCATGATTGTTCTTTGTTTTGAATAAATAGCATCAGTGGTGAAGTAAGATAGCAACATGAACGGTTATTAAAAGGATCAAGCGCCATCTTACACAAGCAGCAATAATCATTGGGCATGGCGCAAATGTAGCAGGTAGTCATGGCTGCACCTAAACCCAGAGGTTAGAATATCATACAACTAGTCTAATTGCTTACCCATCGCTTTGTGTGTACCATTCAACTCCTGTTTGCTTTCTAACCTCTGCTGGTTTGCTCTTGAGTCCTTCAATCACAGAGATTTCCTGAGTCACAAATAGTTTTTCTATGTGTGGTTTTTCTATTACACTCTTGCCATATACTTTGTGAAGGTTTGAAGGGTGCATATTATTCATATGACGAATGCACTAAAGGCTGTTTTGTTATGCAGTCCATTAAAAACTTCTTGAACAACTCTGGCTGATGCTTTTCAGACGGAATTCTGAAACTTTTACTCAGGAATGGTTTTCCCAACACTATGGAATTAGCAGTTGCGTGTGGTGAGATCTGACTGGAAAATTGAATTAACTTGATGGATGTTGAGACTGGGAAGTGGTTCAGCGGCATCTGTATCTGCAGAAATATAGAGCATATGGGTACAGCAACAACACCTAATCAAAAGCCAAAAGTAGTTTGATGTATATGTTATTATTTAGACATAAGATATGAAATTAGAACCTACATTATTGTTCCAGTTGATTGCAGTACACGCCAACGAACATACCATAACAATAGGTTTCAGCATCTTAGCAGATGACCTGTTAGATGAAGAGAATGCAAAAATTTCAATTAACTGTAAAGGTAATTGAAACATTTACTTTTTGATTTACCTTTCATTTGTGTTTTTTAATGAAGTAAATAAGTTCACTAATTTCTCACCTTAGGTTCTTCAAGAGATTGGAGCTTCTTTGCAGTTTAAGATGCTCTTTGATGTTTTGACTCGTGAGTAAATCTCACCCAGCATTCGGTATGTTATTTGGATGAGACAGGATGTGCGAGTTAAGATGGCTTTAATTGGTTTCCAGCAGACCGCTCAGGCTCATTTATTAGGTTTTTATGCTTTGAATAGGTTTGCAGTCGACCTCTGCCAACCAATTTGCACCCTATTGCTCCAATAATTTGAAGTTTATCGATTGGGAGTTGTACTTCATCATTTTCCAAGACTAGCGATGGATTCCTTGAAACTGAACTTGTTAAAGTAGACTCGTTTTCTCACTTCGTACATTTGCAGCACTAACTCAGCCAGGAGACCTGATCAGATTTTTTATTATTAATAATAAGATGCTATATTACAAAGCAACAACATAATTTACTGCTTGCTATACAGGTCTTACTTTAAAGGATTACTTGCGACAAAAATCACATTACAGTTATTTGGTATCAAAAGATTCACCATGTCTTAGTCTGCTGTTTTATAGGTGTAAAATATGTGGAAATGTGATTACAAGCTCTTAAAAGCTCAAAACAAACAGTTAATCGCTGCCATCACGAAACCTAGATTGAAATCAGTTTATTTCTCTGATGTAGTCATTACATTTGGTTATTGTTTTGGCACGTGATGTTCTCACTTAAAATGAAAGGCCAATAAAAGGCTCAATATAACACGTCTCGTAGCACTAGTTGATGGCAAACACTTCGGGTTCTACCGGAAAGCCCGTATCAACTATAGATGCTTGCTACTTTACTTGTTCATTTCAGTTTGGTCTAATCATCTAGTCGTAATCTAATCATGGGACCCATACTTCCTGCCAAATGGTGCGAACAATTTCTGCAACATTTTTGCGGCTATCACAGGTGACCAACAGGCTTTTCATGTTTATCAGAGGATGATATGCACTTCTCCGAGCTAAAGTTAAAAAATTTACGGTAGGTTTTGAGATATCATCGCTCAAAGCATTGTCAGCATTACAATGATGATGAAAAAGACGCGTAAGGACAATGGACATAATATTATTGAATGCGTGAAGTATGTTTGTGAAAATATTTCGACGAATGAGGTTGCATGAAATTGTAAACAGAAGCCATCGTGTTCAACTACTTCCCATTTGAGCCATTTCTGAAAGGGGTTCCGATCTACGGCGTTTTCGTGATGGCGGCGATTAACTGTTCGTTTTTGAGCTTTCAAGAGCTTGTAATCACATTTTCACATACAGTGAAACTCGAATAAATCGTCTTCGAATATATCGAACACATGGTTAACTCGAATGGATTTGCTTGGTCCATTCCCACGAAATGATAAATGGCTTTAGATAACTCGACCGAAACTCCGTTAACTCGAACAGTTTTTTTTCCAAACGGCTACCGAGATGGTTGTTACTATCGCTTTAGAATATCACTTTATTCCAAGCCATAGAGGTAAACATCGACTTTTAGTAGTTCTTAGGCCTCGTTATTACCAACATCGGCAAATATTTTCATTAATGACTTTTCTAAAGGTTTGCAAAACTCAAATTTTACTAAACATCCGCTTAGCGATAAGCTCTCCGAAAGCAAGAAAAGCGAGGTAAAATTTGGATAACTTTAAAGTAATATCTGCAAAATTGATAATGGGTTTTTAATAGTAAAGCAGTTTTGTAATAACTGACTTACTGCAAAATTGATCTTGGTTAAAACGCTCGGTAGAAAAATATGTACATGTATGTATTTTTCTGAGCGTTTAACCGCTATCAAGTTTTGCCAATTTTAATCTGAGAACGCCCTGGCAGTCACATCACCTAAAGCAACAAACAAATCTCAAGTGATAAAAAAATATCTATACTTATTAAAAATGTTTAAAACTTCACCCGAGAGACCCTTTAACTTGCAACAAGCAATCTATGCTTTTGATTGATATATAATTTGTATATGTACATGTATCTACTGATAAATACGTGCACTTATGACTGTCCTGATAACTTGAACGCTCTAATAACTCGAACACTTTTGCTCGGTCCCTTGAAGTTTGAGTTATTTGTGTTTCACTGTATTTTACACCTACAACACAGCAGAGTAAGACATGGTGAATCTTTTAATACCAAATAACTGTAATGTGAATTTTGTTGCAGGTAAACCTTTAAAGGTTGCATGAATAACAATTGCTTTTAATAAAAAACATTTTCTACGCTAGAAGGGTTGAGCATAGGAAGGAGTGGGTACCAGTGCAGTGGGAATCTGTACAATCTGCTGGTTCAGTTATGTACTGAATAATACAAAAAAAAATTTTTCTTTCATTGTATGAACAGCCTATCATTGACAATAGTAGTTGAAATATATCCCCGTGATACTGTGATGAAACACATGGAATTTTTTTACCTGTGCTGGGAAGAGTTTCACCAAGTTTTGTCGATTCGAATCTACCAGCAGTGAGTGTTTCTGGGACGTCGAGTAGTAGTTCCATTGTGAATGCCTTCGCATAAATTTAGCAAAGTGAATTGGCATCGAACTCGTTCAGATTTTACTATTTCAATGATTTGGAGTGGAAAAAAACTCCGATTTCATTTGAAGCATGTAAACCCAGTGATGGTAGATTGTGCTCAATAGCTTACAAAGACGTTTCAATTTATCTTTTTTTTTTTCCTTTCGAAAAGTTTATCAGCATATCAAGATGTGGTACTCCATTGTAATGTATTGTGCAATTGACAATAGCTAGATGTGGGAATCAATTCAAGTTGAGACATTTTTTGCTTGATCGATACCAGAAACAGACCAAGTACCTAATTCCTATGGATACAAGTAAATAGCCGCCATATTAAAAAAAAATCTAGAAATAGGTGTATGGAGTTGATTGGTTGATTTGGCATATCATACATGGCGCAAGAAAAGTTTTTTTCATGTTCCTACTCATTTTTAAATGGCTAATTATTGCCACTTGATATCACCTGTAGGTGTTATTAAAAAGGTAAGAGATGTTCTGGTTTACTTGTTAAACCCAAAACCTTTTGTGCCTCCTGTGTCAAATCACAAAAGTGATTAGGTTTGCACTTTTGCTCTAAAATATATATTTATCTATATAATTCTTGATGTTTATCTGTCTCATCTGTCTGGTTATCCCGACACAGTTTTAGCAACGAGAAATCACCTCCGTACTTGATTTGAACTCTTCATATTCAAATCACACGGCTACTAACAAGGCTAACCACAAGGCTAAGCCGTTTATATCATACTAATTGCTCTTACCATGTACTGTATATATCCTTTTCGCGATTGCACACGCTAAATTATTAGCCCGGGTTACCATGCCCCTATTATAAGACTTTTTCCTCATACAATATGAAACACGATGTTTCTTTCATCCTCGCCATACAAAAACTAAATTATTAACGATATTAACAAAATTTTCTCTTGAAATTAAAATTTGGCAGTCGACTAATTACGACGAAATAGCGAAAATGCCGCTCTTTGCTGAAATCCCTCCCACAATGCCTGAAAAGAGATACGATGCTCGCTTGTTCCCTATCTCACTTCAGCGTTATTCTAGTGTTGGTGAAAATGAAACCAAAAACAGATAAATGATAAAATTTCAGCCTATGTGAGAAAGTTGAAGTTAAATTTAGTGAAATACACACAAAAACTTAGCTTTAAGAAGTATTTGTTTAGTAAGTTAAATTCATTAAATTAAATTCAACTTTTATGTCATACATCTGTCACGAAGGTAAGAACTTCTCACGGTACGTACTGCATGTAGTACATCATAATATTAAATTTCTTGCAGATTATAAGTACTAAATACACTTAAGTTACTGTAGGTAACTACAGGTACTAAGGTTAACATATATTATTTTGTTACTAATTTTTAATATATACAATACGAATATAAAATTTGGATGAATGCTGCTAGTGGTTGCTTGCGTGAGATAATTGTTATAGGTCTCTATACCACTCAATATGCCATTTTCACCTTTCGATGCCAATGCTTAGACGAATTAAAATCATATAATTGTATACCAAATAATTTTTATTGTGCTCGTAGCAAAACAGACTTTAGTTAGTTATGATTCGCTAATTATTTCACATTTAAACATCTTTACAGTTTTCTCATGATAATGAAGTTTGAAAATTAGAATAGTTACTGTTATTATTTGTTAAATAAAAATAAATTTTTTGTTTAAAGACTTTTTGTTACCTGTGCAACATTGGGCATTCATCGAGTATAGATATATGTTGTGGATTGAAATTTTTATATTAATCAAAAATTATCAGACTAAATTCTAATTTTTTGACTAGTTAAAATTTTTTTAGACTAATCCACATTTTTTACCCTAAAAAGCAAATTGAAATTTCAACAATACTAACGTGCATGCGTGTGTCATGTCACAATCGTCTTTGTCTGCCATTTGACATGTCTTGTAGCTGTATTTTGATTTAGGTTGTAATTCACCTTTGATCAAGCTTTAGTGTATTTTTGTTTAATCTTTCTTATTTACGCACGTTTAGGGCTGCCTCCTAATGGATACAAGCTGATATCTGTCACTACACTTATCCGACATGGAGATAGGCTCCCAATGCTGGCCAGCCCTCCTCTAGGGCCTTTCATGGTCCCTCGGGTTAACTGTGAACTGAATGTCTCCCACAGCTCAATTTCACACCTTTTCAACATGTTCATCGGTGAGGCTTTGTATGAACACTTGATGTGGCACTAGTTTTGCGTAAAACTCGTGTTTGAGATTTATGTTTACAGTTTCTCTACATGTAAATGCATAAAGCAGGCTATAGTGGTGGGCTTCACCTAAATATTGTCATTTTCAGCTGCAATTGCTATTAACTCTTTCGCTACCGTAAGCCGATGTATCGGCTTATCAATAGGGTTTCACTTTCTTTTTATTACGAAACCTACACATTAGCTAGACCAATCTTTGTGTCTCCAACAAAACAACTCTGTTGTCAATCACGTGCAACCAATCGAATATCTTTGGATGCAACAATTCCATTGTTAATTGTTTTTCAAAACGGGAAAACCAGATCGTTGTTGTCATGGCAATAAAAAAAACTCACCGCGTTCGTTCAATGCAAAGAAAGCGTCAGAAATTTTGTGAGAGTGAGATTCACTAAACAATTTTATACTTATCTTGTAGAGCATTTTGTTCTGAATAAGATGCAATTCACAGTAAAACTATCTGTACTGGTTCTCGAGATATTACTTAAATATTAGCGGTATATCGATCTTTCGAAAATCCGTTCGAATTAATTTGGTCAGAATAACGAATTTAGCGCAGTAGTGAAAGAGTTAAGTGCTGTAAGCGTCAGCTGGATTGGAGTCTCAATGAAATCAATATTTTATCCTAACCTCGAAGCCTGTCTTCGGAAAAGCGGATAGACAGACAGACACCGCATCTATGATAGCAGATATATTTTTTTACTTTATTTTAGACATGTACCATATTTGATGTTTTTCCTTTCAACATAGAGCTCCCTGGAGTGAAAAAAGGAATAAAGTTGATTTAAATAGTCACTAAAGGTGTTGAATCTCCGCAACTTTACATAAAATTACCATAATCATGGACCCTAAACCAAGTGAAAATGATAAAAAAAGAGAAAGGTTGTTGATACAAACCAATAATACCGCAGTTGCTGTAAAGTCTATTGAACGGACCAGGCAATTCACTGTTTATTTTACTGGGTATTTTACTGTTTGTAACATAACATGTTAAACCCCTATACTCGTCCTAATTTCATTAAATGGACCTTTTTGATGCAACCTCATCTTTAAACCCCTTAATGTAAATGTTCTCAAAACGGATTATTTATGGTGTAGAAGCATCTACTGTATAGCGATTGTCAGACACGCTGGCTATCAAGCGGAAGGTCAAGTGTTGCCTTGTAAGACTTCTGCATTTTTTCTACTCAAAGGGTCTGTTAAAAGTTACTATTGTGTTACAAGAAACATTTCTCAACAATTTCATTTTAATTAATATGAAGTTGCTCCGAGGAGAGATAATTCCAGATTTAATATTGTGAATTACGCAAAAATTATTTAAGTTTTAAACATAAATTTACAAACACTCATCTTCTATAAGTACCACATACACTCCCTGCTATAATACTCTCAAACATTGCATACTAACAGCTATTTGTGAGACGAAGTTGGTACATTGGAGTAATATCCTTCTGTTCACCGAACACTCCGAAAAAGTATAGATTGCTCATGCATAAATACAGTGTAAACTATCCATTTGGGGCAACAATTTTTATTACGCAGCCTTCATAAAGTTCTTCTTAAACTTATTTCTGTGTCTGTTTGAATTAGAAGGTAAAATAAAAATGTAACTGAATACGTGAATTATATTAATATATATAACTAGAAATTCCCCTGTCATACAGCCCATGGCCAAAGTGATAATGGGAAAAGAAAGGGTACTGCCGGTTGAGAAATGCAACATTAGCAGTCAAATGGCACTGCAGTGCAATAGGAGAACTGCAATGGTAGCTGTAATGTACTGGGTGTGGGTGTTATTATATACAACAAATAGCAATAATGAAAGGAAAAGATTATATGTTTATATCTCTTCCCTGCAACATGAGAAATGCAATATTAGAAGTAAAATGGCAAGCTGCTGTGTAATATACACAGGCTGGGAGGCTGTATATCATTGGTCATAGCAACCAATATTAAGAAGTTGTGATATTCATCTAGATTTCTTTATTTATATTTAAAAAATTATGCTGAATTTAAAAATCTAACAGATTTTAGCTGGTTGTCATAGAAATAGATGTATATCTATAAGAAAATGTAGGCCTATTACTTAATTTTGCAGATATTAAAAATGGCTTGGCAGTACCGCGATTTTGGGTACCACCATATTAAGCACAGACACAGTATCATCAATAAAATCTCGTGCTGGATAACGATTCGAGTGCATTCGGTTTCTCGATAGTTGTTCTCTCTCGGTGCATCGATTCAGAAGGAGAAGACAACTGCGTATGAACCGAATTTTACATAACGATTCGATTCAGTGTTTGCGCATGCCCACGCAGCAGCTTCCTAAGCAAAGTTTCATGAGAGCATTGATCGGTCAGCAAATGTGTTTAGAGTTTTTTTTTCATCCAAATAGTAGCAACAGTCTTGACTCTTGCCAAATTAACTCATGTGATGTTTTGTAGTTAGAGACTCATATTTGTAATATCTTATTATGGTATTAATCTTCATTGATTGTATTTGTCCTGAGCATATTGTAATTTTTTTATTTATATTTATCCAATTGTTTTTAAATTAATTAATTTGATGTTGATTCATTAAATTTTAAAGAGGATAACATTTTTCAAATTGTGTTGGTTAATTAATATAATTGAAAATGACACCATTACTTAAACATATTTTGCAAATATTAATTATTAGTTTACTATTTATTAATAAATATACAAATCTCGGTTCGATGCGGTTCATAATGCCCATATGAGCAAACCGAAGTAACAAATGAAGATTCGGTTTCATTCAGTTTTCAGGAGGAAACAACTCTGAAATTGAATGCATAGCGCAGGTAGACATCGAACAGCTCTAATAAAATCTTTAGAAAATTAATAACAGTAACATATTGCATTGTCACTATATACTTCGATCTTGTAAATTCGAATGATTATTCTTATAACTAAATATTATAATAATTTCATAAAATCGAATAATTATTCTTACAATTAAATATTGTAATAATCTTATAAGAATCGTTAGAAAAATATCATCGTCATTTCCTTTACTTTCACTGCTTTGGACATCAGTTGGAATACCAAAGTACTCATTATAAGTGTCCAAAATGTCAGACTCTGGTAGAACCAGCAAAAAGAAACGATTACTTTTTAATACTTCTACGTTAATTACATAAAACCTTCAGCAATTGGACAATGTCATAGACTGGTGAATTGTGCACGGTTTTTCTCGTGAAATGCGCACGACTTAATGGTTCTACTCTCTGTCACACGGCCTTATCGACGTTTCGTTGGCCGGTCTTAATTTGGATTAAAATAGGCTTGTCAAGTTTTTATTTCGATTTTAGGCCAATTTAATCTGTCTATTTATGTATAATCTGATCAGATGGGTTAGTTTTAGGATATTTCAGTAGCTTTTCAAAGACTTGGTAACATATTTAAATAGGTTTATATGTGTTTTGTATCATTATTATACTTAAACGACTCTACACAAAAATGGTTAAATTTGTTGACGAGATTTCGGTACAAGGGTTTGGTCATGACCGTTAACGGATACTTTTCCGGAAGTTGTGTGCACATATGCATTTGTCATAAAACTCCCAAACAATCGCTATGCTTGTGTTTGCTCGTGGGATTACGTAATTAATTTATATGTTAGTTATATATATAATTATGTTTATTGTGCTAGTAGTTGTTCAATTTTATCAAAGGAAATTATATGACACGACTAACTGTTTCTTATTCAATTTAATGCCATACTTATTTTATGATCATTGTAGTTGCTAGTTCAAATGAGTTATTTTGGAACCGTATTTAAAGATTAAATCATCGAAGTATTATTTTTTTTTACAATTAAAGTAATATGGCTATTTATGAGTGCTATGCACCAGAGGCATGTCTATAGTTTCTGCTCTTCTGTGTGTCTACTTACATAGCTAAAAGCAATTAAAAAATGCATAATCAAAGATGAACTTACACAAGATTTTAGTAAATTTTATAAGAAATTATTGGTATTTTTCTATTATTTGTGATAGTTTTTGGTGTTTGAGGTGACCTGCCTTTCATGATGTTACAAGATTCAAATCGACAAAACCTGATCATGGTTAAAATGCTCAGATCAAATCAAAGTGCAATTATGACATCTATAGTTGTAAAGAGACTGACAGAATAGAGACGCGTAACACTGCAACTTTAACTCTATAGCTGATATTAACTATAGCAATGATAGCAACTAGTGATGTCATTTTTCTCCTGAGCATTTTAATTGTGTTCAAGTTTTGTTGATTTTAATCTCACCTCAAATATCGAAATTAATCGCAAATGATAGAAAAAATCGATACCTTATGACAAAATCTATAAAAATTTTGTGTAGGTTCAGTTGACAGTGTCAATGACAGTTGTTCATGAGCAACCAAATTTTTTCGTATATTAAATCCAAATTACAGGGTTGTAAAGCATTAGAAATGCACTGCATCATTGCAGTGCCGCTCGCAGTTATTTTTCAGCTTACAGTCTTCTAATGCGCAGTAGACATTTACAGCAGCTGCGCATCTACTGCAAATTGCCCACTGTGATGTACTGTGCATTTATTTCCATGAAGCATTACCTGAAACCCAATAATTCATGCATACTGCAAATGTGCATTCTTCAAAACCTGAAACTGTGTGTGCACTACAACTATGTATTAGTATGAAGTTGATATCGTGGATCAACTCACACCGCTTTCTTTCTAAGCATCTGCACTGCATTGCACAAACTTGTAAGATGCCATGTTCAGTAAGCTAGTGACGTGCTGTAAATTCCTTATCGATGTATTCTCATTAATTCTATATATTAAAATCATGCTATATTATCATTCCAACCACATCATACCAACCGGCCGCGTTTGGTTCCGGCTGGTCAAAATACGATTTGGACGTAAGTCGATTCTGTGTATTCTGTCGACTCTGATTTGCATGTAACTTACACATACTTGAAGGAAGTTGTAGTAAGTATTTTAGTAAATTTCAAACTTCTAACTAAGACTTAATCATTTATCTATTTGCGAATTTGTTTTTACCATAACGGATAGCGCTGAACTCGCCTGGCGAGCAACGTATATCTCTTAAACCGTATATAATCAGTACACAAATCACCAAATGTTAATTTTGAGAGAATTTATTGTTGATATCGTGCGACAGAAAAATTTTCCCTAACGAAAAAATAACGAAGAATGGCTAACGCTACGCCTCGCACTGAGCTGCCTGACCTTCCCACGGACATGGTCGTAAAGTCAGGTGGATGTATGTCGCATAGGTCGTAAGTCGATGACCTACTTTACATACATTCATGCTAATTGTGATCAATTTATTCGCCCACTTATACTCTAGTTTCATCATCATTCACATCGTGTAATTGCGTTGTGGTTGCATCAGCGTCAACTCACGATTCTGTATTCTCTGATGAGTTTTCGTGAAAATGTGTTGTGCATGTACTTACAATGCAATGCATTTCCTTTTGTATCTAGCACCATGATATATGCACCAGCATCATTCCTATTGCATCCAGCCCTGCATACTGTGAAGTTAATACCTGAGTTGACGATTATAAGAGTTTAGACAATGACGTCATAGCTAGTTAGCCGTGGCGGCGGAAATGCCACGCCTCCAATTGATTACATATTACTGAGACACTAAATTTCACCCTCCAAAAACCCACTTCAAAAAGTAGCTAAGGTTACTTAATCACAATAATTCCACTTTTCCATTCTTTACTTTGCTGTGGACTCTCATATATTAGGAGTTTTCCTTTCCTAGATGTTTAAAAAGATAACTCCAAAATTGTTTATCAAATAATTGGTAAAATGCGTTTTTGAATATTAATTAATATTTTCATTATTAATAGAATTTAGACTTTGCTAGTTTAGACTGATATAAAAGTCCTCCAGTCAATATTTTTCTTTTTAGCGCTGGTTCTAAGCTTCAAAAAGTGTAAAAAAAAATCGGCTCAATGCAAGTGTATGCAAATTTTCTGAACGCGCGCGCTACCAGAAGTGAGGCTTTATATAAAACAATGTTTACACGATTGTCTAAACTCTTCTATGTTCAACTCAGGTTAATACCGCCCCTGCACCAATACTGCACGTTGTGTCACATGTATACTGAGCAGTAGCAAAAGTACATGATGCAATTATACTGTGTACTTCATTGCACTGGGTACTGCGCTGTGTACTATCGTGACATGTTTGCTACTGCACTGCTAATGTAACTAAATAGATATCCAGGCAGAATTTGCTACAATTTTAATGCATTTTACGTCTGGGCATCACTAAGTGACTGTCAATGCGCAAGTTATGATCTTTACTTATTGATCACAACCCTGCCCAATTAAATCAATATTGAATGTGTCTCCAAAGGCTTATTAGAGGATCTGTAAGCTCATCCTTCTATACCTTAATTCCGCTGAAATGAGGGCATGAGCTTGTTTGTGTAGACTTGGTACTTCCTAAAGTTTGTGTAATCTTATAGCCTCCCACATACCCATACTCATGCATTTGAATAAAATATTTTTATAAAACCGCTGGTCGTGATTTTTTGTTTACTTTATATATCTGCGTAGGTTGGCGAACAGATTTTTAGAATTGGGTTGTCTATAAAGGATGTGTGATTTTGCTGCACAGCATTTTACACATGGTATTTTTATGCAAATGTATTTAAATATATATATAAATTTATATATGTTGTATTTAGATGCCGTTTCAAAGTATGAAAAAGAACATTAGGCTCTAAGATTTTAGTATATATACTACTTTAATACTATATATATATACATATATATATATATACATATATATATATACATATATATACCGTACAGGATGAATTTATTCGCGGAGTTATATTTCGCGAAAATTGTCTTTTCATGCATATTCGCGGATGAATTTATTCGCGGCTGAAAACTGCCACTCTCTAGGAAAAGTTAACTCTATTACATCTAGCAATAGAGTTAACCTTACGCATGCGCGCATTGCGCGTTTCGTTTTCTATTTAGCTTACAACTATGGGTGGATCGTACTAAGCTATAAATTCTTTGTTGCGTTCAGAGGTTTTCACGAATATTCACAGATTTGGAGGCCTTTGATGAACCAACAATTTGTGGTAAGTAATGAGTTTTTCACATTTACTAAATTAGTTGAATCTTACTTTGGTTCTTCGGTAAAACGCAATATTCATGTTTTCCATCCCTACCAATTCATTATTTGTTTTAGTGTGAGAGAGATTTTTCATCATACACGGAAGAACAATGATTGCAAGGGTGGTGTATGTCATTTTTAGAAGATCACGAATCATTCAGGGAAGTCTGGAAATTCAGATAGAAGTGACCGCAGCTACTTACGAGGAGAATATATCTGATTTTTAAAAAAGAGCAAAAACGCCTTTACGAGCACAAATCTTTGGCCAGCCGGCAGAACTTTGCAATAGTAAGCTACGAGGAGAGTTCTGATGATAACTTCCTTACCAGCCATGTAGTAGCAAGAGAATCGCCTTTAACATCTACCCAAGACAGTGACAGCGATGTAGAGCTGTTATTACCAAAATAACTAGTCAGAGAGCGCCATTACACGCTAGTATTCACTTATCAAGACTATCAGTTTAATTTTATTGCTCTAGACAACCGCAATATAGACTAAACTGTTTATATTTACTCCATTCATCGTTTGTAAAATTTTATTTGTACACTCAAGTTTGTAATAAATTATAATATATCTATACATGAAATAAGATATATAATTTAATCATGTTTGCTGCAGCGATATCAAGGAGTTGTTGTCAATGAAGGGGTCTAGGTTGACTGGTTGCTTCTCTGCCAATATTCCTGCCTTGATGAATATTACTACTTGTCTCTAGTTTTCGTAATCGGAGTAAGTTGTTTTATTCTCAATCTGCAGTAAACACAAAAAAGAAAAAAATCTTAACAAGTGTCAAGGAAGCACAAAAACAATAGCTGAAGTATTTAATGAAAGCGATCAGTTTTTAAACAAAAGAATTAACTAATGCAGTTAATAATGGAAAAAAACGTATCTTCACTGCACATCAAATACATACCATAATGTCCAGATCAGAATCATGATCGTCCTCAACTTCGGTATTCGAGATTGATGGAGTTGATTTCAATGTATAAAGACTAGGAGAGCTTTTTTGTGATGATGAAGCCATGCCGAACTACTTGTAAAAACCTTGAATAATTTTGTAAAGTTTGCTACAATAGCAATAAAACTCGAGCCCCGGCGAGGATTTTAAAGAAGTTTTGGAACTCGGCTACGTTTAGTACTTCTGCCTAGTGGCTATTTTCGCTATGACGCCATTCTGCCTATCTTGTGACAACCTTGAATAATTTTGTAAATAAATGTGATGCATTGGCAATGGTGTTAGCTCAAAGCCTAGGCAATGATTTTAAAAATGTTTTGGAACTCACCTACGTTTAGTAGTTATATTAAAAACTAGCCTAGCGACTAGTTTTCAATTTGATGCAGTAGTTATTCTCCCTTGTGATAAAAAATAGAACTAATTATTCACGGAATTTAATAATTCGCGGAGTTGACTGTTCGCGAAATCGCGAATTTTTATATCCATCGGATATTTTCATCCTGTACGGTATATACATATATATAGATATAGATCTATATCGTGATCATAAATCGTGAACGTAAATCATGAAAATGCTTTGTGAAAACCCTCAATCACACCCTGCAGCGTTGTAGCTGCCACGTTAAATTTTAGTCATATCCAACACCATCTAGATTTAATATATAATTATATATTAAATCTAGATGGTGTTTGATATGACTAAAAAAATCTCATTCTATTGATGAAAAGACTTCTGGCCCAAGTCTTCATTGAAGCCTTCTTGCTGCGCGAATGCGTAGTCGTAGTTGTGCTAGTATTCTACTAGCTGGTTGGTAAATCAAGCACCTGTTTTAATATTTGAAACAGAGAAGACCAAGGACATGCCAAAGACAGATTGGCCATTTCCTCTTCGGCCAGTTGGATGGTGTAATCCTGAGGACCTGACACCTTCAGGGGTGGAGCAACAGATTAAGAATGGACTTCTACTTAGAGAGGTATTCCTGTCATTCAATCTCAGGCTTATAGTGCTTGCCAATTTTGGGTTGAGTTGTGCTTCATGAGTTACTGTACGTAGTCATGTATACATCGATCTCAGGTATAAGTTGATGGGTATTTCGTGATAAAAAATGCATTATTATAGGTACTAATACGCCTGGCAGTTTCGTGCACCATGAGAGATCGTAATGAGTAATCATTATGGACGCAATTATTCTATGAAGCAGTAAGACGCTACTTTATATGTTTAATATGCAGCTTTTTTGTACTTTTTATATAAATTACATTATTGAAAATAATATCATTTCAAATAGAATTGTTTTTCGATTATGCCATACAAAAATAATAAAACAACAAAAAGGAATCGATTACAGTGGACCCTCAGGATACGATGTTGATCCATTCCAGGGTTGGCATCGTATGGTGGAAAAATCGTAGTGGGGTAGAGAAGCCATAGTAATTATATAATGCAAACATTCCTTAATGAAAATGGCCTAAATTTTAGACGTGCTCTACATATTGAAAAATAATAACACAATAGTATGTTAACTTTGGTAACTATAGTTGCTTACAGTAACTTTATTAAATTTACTGAATGTAATGGTTATGATCTGCATTAAAATGTAACGTTACAATGTCTCTGAGCAGTAACTACTACCATAGAAAGCTCTTACTTTAAAGACAGACGTACGTAAAACAAAAACTTTGAATTCATCTTCAAATAAGTTTAGTTTACTAAAGACACACACTTATAGCTTAATTTTAATATGTATTTTGAACTATTTTACCTAATTTCTACTTTTCATCACTAAAATTTTATTACTCACGGTTTCGGTTTTCACATTCACTATAACTATTAGCAGGTCTATTTAAAACATTTTCAACCTAATTTGGCAAGAAAACCCAAACGATGCTGTTTTCGTAATTTTAGTGTATCAAGACTTCTGGTGGCTGGCTAATTCAAGACTGTTTTATTTTTACATTACAAGCAATATATATGTGTATGCAAGTCATCAATGATTCACCATAGTGACGATTTCAGGTGCAAAGACAACAGCACCAAGAAGCAAACATATTGCCACATTATTGCAATTGTTGACAGTATGATTCAGGTGGCATACTTATGACCCTGATACACTACAGTAATGAAGTGGATTGTATTAGCAAGCTAAGGGAAGTTGTTTGACCACCGGTATGAAGGAATCGCAACTCCAACTTTGCTACTGGTTTGAAGGAAAAATATTACCGTTTTACACCCCTAAATTGCTAAACAGAGAAAAATCTGTAATCGTGTCTCTTCGCGTTGCAAAAATATTTTTGGCGAACAGCATTTCGGTGTCTTTGTTATTTTGACATACGTAATAAGAACACCGACTGCCAATTTTGAGCTCGTGCGAAAACTTTTTTGAATTCGTATGGTGTAAAAAAATTGTATGGTGAGGTGGAAAAATCATCATGTTCCACTTCGTAAGGTGAAAAAGTCGTTTATCACGGTAATCGTATCCTGAAGGTGCACTGTAATTCCGTTTGTTGTTTTATTCCTTAATTCATTTTTCCTTTCAAGGGCAACAGTTAGCCACTAAAATCAAATAAGTGGGTTGACGTATAAATATAATGTTTAAAATACCTTTCTCTGCTAGGTGGTTTCTGCTATATAGGAATATATCTATATATGTATTGATCAAACCCATTTACAAACCTACCTAGATGTTAGGTGGAAGATTGTTCAAGTAGCTAGCAATGAAACTTTTTAAATGATTGATTTTAAAAAATTGTAACTAATATAGACATCTTAGTTCTCTGTCTAAATTTGTCTAGTCTAGAGATCTTTGTTTAAACTAGACAAATTTAGACATGATAACTTCATGATATTCAAAATTATTCTAACACCAAAGAAATAGAAATTAAGTACTATGCTATATTTGATAGTATAAATGAAGTAATACTTTTATTTTCAAAATAATTGCTATTTCACACTATAATATTAAGCTAGTATTTTTCATGGGAAGATTTACAACTGTTGGCGTAGAATATTGAGTTGTAGCCAAATGCTACTTTGCAACTAGGCACTGGCTGATTTCGAGGCAGCTCTTGGCTCTGATGTATCTCATGTTGGAGTGTGCATGAATGCTGTCATTAATAAGACCCTCGAGTGCTGCTAGAAACTTGGTTGTTGAGATCAGCAGATGAAAAGCCCCCGCGTGGCTCGTATAATTCAGTGCAGGGGTCTAACATGCTTAGTGATGTCATAGCAGCAATCACCCTCGATTGACCTTGTCTACGCACTATGAGACCCTTGTGGTTCACTTCACTATGTTGCTTATTGGTTATCTGTGTCGATTCTGAGCTGTCTACGTGAAAATATGAAAGTAAAAGCTAGATATCTCGGTATGTGATGTCTGATGACGATTCAAGGGAACTCCACTTAATTGATAGCTTATAAACTTAGTTTATAACTTTTGCTTTAAATTTCTAAAGGTGACTTCTATCTGTAGAATTGCATCGGCACGTTTACCCTTTACGTTCAACTGTCTCGGCTCCAGTGCAATAATTGCTCAACTGGTAGCAGGCTTAAAGGTTGACTTGCAACAAAATTCACGTTACAGTTATTTGGTATCAACAGATTCACCATGTCTTACTCTGCTGTGTTGTAGGTGCAAAATATGTGAAAATGTGATTACAAGCTCTTAAAAATTAAAAAACTAACAGTTAATCGCAGCCATCGCGAAAATGCCGTATATTGGAATCCATTTCCAAAACGGCTCAAATGAGACGTAGCTGAACAAGATGGCTTCTGTTTATACTTTCATGCAACCTCATTTGTTGAAATATTTTCACTAACATACTTCACGCATTCAATAAAACTATGTTTATTGTCCTTGCACGTCTATTTCATCACAATTGTAAAGCTGCCATTTAAGCACTGATAACTCAAAACCTACTGTAAAAATTTGTTTAATTTTTTTACCTTGGCTCGAAGGAGTTCATATAATCCTCTGATGAACATGAGGAGCCTGTTGGTCACCTGCGATAGTCGAAAAATGCTGTCAAAACTGTTCGCGCGATTTGGCAGGAAGTATGGGTCACATGATCAGATTACGACTAGATGATTAGACCAGGCTGAAATTGCCACCATTTTTTTTAATTAGAACTTCTCTATTTTTTGTTGAAGGTCACAAACTCACACCGTACCTTCTCCACCATTTCTTCCCAACTATTTGGTAGATTTTATTAGAAAATGCTGCTGTTTTGCTATCATTTGCCTTCTTTTTTATGTTTGAGGTGATCTGACTGCCAGGATGTTCCAAGATTAACATTGAAAAAACTTGATTGTGGTTAAAATACTCAGAAAAAAAGCGTGTGCTGAAATTATGTCATTAGTTGTGCGGCTGCCTGTTTCTGTTGTTACTCATATCGGCTTCTGCGTTCAAGTTGCAGCATTATGTGTCACTATTCTGTCAGTTTTTTTTGCAACTGTAGATGTCATAATCACACTTTCGCTTGTTTCAAGCGTTTTAGCCGTTTTTTCGATTTTTATCTTGAAACATCTTGGGCAGGCAGATCACCTCAAATATCAACAACAATTGCAAATGATGGGAAATTACAGCTACTTTCTGATAAAATCAACCAAAATTTTGTGCAAAGGTCATTTTTAAGTTAAGAACCATGTGTCAGCTTTTGTTTGTAGCTGTTATTGAAACACCAGATTTTCAGTCAATGCCGTATAAATACTCATACACAATTAGAATATATAGGAGACGATCTTAATGTCAAATATTTGGGGGTCAACTCATGTAATGTTTATGGACATGTTGTTGTTCAGTCGAATAGAATGTGAATATGAAAAGAAAACTCCATCATTATACATGCAATATACACACTGCAGTATGAAACCTTAACATACACTCATAATAATGGTGCTTCATCGTATAAATGCTAAAGCTCACAGAATTACCAGTATTAAATATCAATGAAAATACGGCATATATTACCAGTGAACAAGCTTATGACGGCACTTTCAATCGTGGCAGCCGTCATTGTTGTTTTGTGCTGCCACCGGCCGGTTTTATTGTGTTTGTCTGATCATATATACTTACAATCTTTTAGAGCTAGATCTAGGTCAATTTTATATCGCAAACAGTTAGGTAGGAGTTTGTATATTTATGATGTAGGCATTATTTTTAAACGTTCATTCAGGCGTTTATTAACATTACACAATTTTTGTTACTACCACGTTGTTGCAACACTCCACTACCTCTCTATAACACTATCACCTTACTACAACAATCTACCACCTTGCCACCACACTCCACTAGCTTGCTACAATACTCTACCACCTTTCTACAATATTCCATCACATTGCTACAACACTTCACCACTTTGCTACAACACTTCACCACTTCGCTACAACACTTCACCACCTTTCCACAACGCTTCACCACCTTGCTACAACACAGATTAATTTTGCATATACTTATTGCTCATGATAATCTGTCTCAGGGCACCAGACAGCTAGCGTACTAGTCTACTGTAATAATGCAATTTTTTGTCTTCAAATATCGACTGACTCATACATGAAATCGTATGTACATACGAAATAAAATATAGCTTGTAGGCTAGATCAGTGGTTCCCAACCTTTTTTTAGCTGCGGACCAGTTAACACTTGACAGCTTAATTTAATGCGGACTGGGGGCTTGAAATAATGCCTCGTTGTTATTTTAACACTTCCAGCTTGAATATTATTAGAAAACATTTTTATTATTATTAGAGTTATCAATTTTAATAATAAAAATAAAACGCCTCTTTCTTCTTAATTTTTCTAGATAGGTTAAATTTTGGTACTCAAGTGAGGAGAATGAGGTCATTTCGAAATATAAGACTGCTTGACTTAGACCGGACTGTGACAAAAGGGGACTAGCTACTTTATTTACAGTTGGTAGGAGAATTATCAACCCAAAAATAATTAGCGATTGTGCAATTATCTTCTGTAATTTGCATTTTTACTTAATATTTTATTCTCCCTTAGTCTGTAGATGAAGCGGTAAGTCTCTCTTTACTATTGTTCTAGACTTAGATAATAAATAAAACTAATAATAATCTCCAATTGGTTTTATGGCACCAATTAATAAGTAATGACCCCGCGAGATCCATGTCAAGGTCATCAGCATGAATTGGATAATTCTGCGATTCTTCAATTCGATCATTCACAGAAGAAAAATTTTATATGAAGTTTTTTACATTGAGATGATATAACTATTCTTTTGAGATTTTTTTGCTTTTACAACCTTTCATGAATAATACTTTGCTATAGGATCGAAATTTATGTTTCTATTGGTGTATTTGATGACAAGATGTCAGACAACGGTTATATTTTTATCAATCATCGACTGGATCGACCTTTTCTTCAATCAATTTTGCGAATAAAGGCTTTTACAGAACATTGTGTCACCAGATTCTTGCTGGTGGTGTCCTCAGACATCAAAAACAAGACACAGTAGTGGAGACTGTAGCATATGTGATCATTTTTACTTCTGGTCCTCAATTCTGTTACAGAGCTCTTTAATTTTCAGAAAGCTCTACTGGTTACTAGCTAGATTTTCTTTCTCATTCTTTCATTATTATAGATATTCCATTAATTTCATTTTCAATTTACCAGGCTTACGGGGAACAGCTGATATTGGACCAGAAAAATATTAGAGTCGTCTCCACTACATTTAGTCGAACTTATCAGAGCTCAATCGCTCTCATGTTCGGTCTGCTTGGAGAAGGTATCGATTTTGAATCTCTACACGTCGACTCTACAAACAACACGATGCTCTGTCGCTCCAGCACGGTTAGTAGCTTATAGATTAGGTTACTGTAGTTTCCACACAATTAACCATATTCTACCTTTTATTTGGTGCCTCATCTCTTTTCAAGAATATTGTATTGTTTTTTTTAAATAAACTTTCACAAAAGTTTACTAGATTTTATTAGAAGGTATCAGTATTTTTCTATCATCTGCGATTGTTTTGAATGTTTAAAGTAATCTTATGGCAAGGATGTTTCTGGATTAAAATTGACAAAACCGTCACGGTTAAAATGCTCAGACCGAGGAAAAGTGTGATTATGACATGTGTAGTAAAAAAGAGACCGACAGAATAGAGACACTTTACACTGCAACTTAGGTGCAATAGCCGATATCAACTATTGCAATAATAGCAGCTAGTAATGTCATTTTGCACGCATTTTCTTTCTGAGTGTTTTAACCGCAATCAAGTTTTGTCAATTTTAATCTTGAAGCTTGCTGGCAGTCAGATCACCTCAAACATCAAAATCAATCGCAAATAATAGAAAAATATCGATATTTTCTGATAAAATCTAGTGAACTTTCGTGCAAGTTCATCTTTGAGTATCTTTTGCTTTGCTTGCATATCATTGGTTAAACTAATAACAGTTGTTCCAATAAATAGCTTTTCCAAATTTAAGTTAAATGTTTATCCTGCTCCTCATTATAATGCAAATTTACTTGATTGGTTGATCAGCGTAAAACAGAAAGAGGAAAGGTTTGAGCGTTTGGCTATCTGAGCCGTGCCCAAGTTTCATATTGCTGTATTTATAACTCATTGCATCCCACAAGCTGCATTGCGCAGCTTGCTACAGCATTTGGGTATGGCCATGAGCCGCATGGTGCGGGTTTTACTAGGTTTGGTACAAAATATTTTGGATTAGTGAATAATTAATTAGCATATCATATCTGTACTTTAACGAAAGGAAACAATTATCCGCCTGCGTTGAGTCAATAAAAAATATGTATACAGCCCATCTTGTGCAGTTTCGCTTCGCAACTTTAGGTGTTAATTGTTTGTCACAATTCATTCTTGTCAATTACCACCGGTGTCAGACGCATTCCAGCAACCGATGGTTCACAAAATTGAGATCAATTGAAAGCGTACTCGTGGCACTGGATTGCTTCTGAGTTGGTGGAGATGAGATATGCATATTCATTTCATCTGGTTTCAACTAGTTCAGTGGGTCTTAACCTTGTTGGGTGTACAAGACCCATTAGTTTCATCTTTTCTTTACCGAACCCTTTATTGAAAATAATATAAATCTTTTTTTACATTTAATACATAGATATATGTTTTACTGGCGTACAAAATGAACTGTGCATTAACGTCACTGTTGTGTTCAAAGAACAAAATCATACGATGCATGAACTTGCAGCAAATAACATATCTTTCCATGAAGATTTGATATTACAAATAAGTTTGACTTCAACTGATCCCTTTGAGAGACCTCCGCCGAACCCCTGAGGCTGACTCACTGAACCCTTGAGACTGACTCACTGAACCCCTGAGGCTGACTCACTGAACCCTTGAGACTGACTCACTGACCCCCTGAGACTGACTCACTGAACCCTTGAGACTGACTCACTGAACCCCTGAGGCTGACTCACTGAACCCTTGAGACTGACTCACTGACCCCCTGAGACTGACTCACTGAACCCCTAGTGTTCAATCAGACCGAGGCAAGAACCACTGGACTAGATGAAGTTTAAGCTACACTGAGATTTTTTAGTCCTATTGGTTTTATGTACTTTTCGGTTTTTTTAATTTTGCCACAAATTTCATTACTTTCACCTACTCCTTGCGATGTTCCAAATTTTTAAATGTCGAATGTTGGAGACTACTTCAGGTGCTGAGTGCTAACTATTTTTTTAAATTTTAATTCATATGTGACAAAATTCATATCATAAGGCTACTGGAACCCAGGCAATCTAGTGTGCCATCAGAGATCGTCAGGTGTGTCGTGGAAAATTATCATTTAATGTTTTTTTGAAACTTCATCCATATAATATTTCTGTTCGCTCTTTCTGCCATGAAATGCAAAGAGTAAGTGATTGTGTAATTATTCAAGCAAGCCAGAAGATGATTTTATTAGCACAGATTTAAAGGTTTATTTGCAACAAAATTCACATTACAGTTATTTGGTATCAAAAGGTTCACCATGTCTTACTCTGCTGTGTTGTACGTGCAAAATATGTGGAAATGTGATTAAAAGCTCTTAAAAGCTCAAAAACGAACAGTTAATCAACGCCATCACAAAACTGCCACAGATTAGATCATTAGAATCTCTTTCCGAAACGGATTGAAGTCAGTTTATTTCTCTGACGTAATCATTCCATTTGGTTATTGTTTTGACACGTGATCTCACGTGAATTGAAAGGCCAGTAAAAGGCTCAATATAAAACTTCTCTTAGCCCTAGTTTATGACAAACACTTCGGGTTTTACCGAAGACCCCGTATCAAATATAGATGCTTTACAGTTTTGTTTCGGCTTGGTCTAATCGTCTAGTCGTAATCTGATCATGTGAGCCATACTTTCTGCCAAACAGCACGGATATTTTCTGCAGCATTTTTTGATTATTATAGGTGACCAACAGGTTCGTCATGTTTATCAGACAATGGTAGGTACTCCTTTGAGCTAAGGTTAAAAAATTAAACGAATTTTTACGGTAGGTTATAAGATATCAGTGCTGAAAGTGACAGCATTACAATGACGATGAAATAGACGCGTAAGAACAATAGACATGGTTTTATTGAATGCATGAAGTATATTTGAGAAAATATTTCGACGAATGAGGTTGCGTGAAAGTGTAAACAGAAGCCATCTCGTTCATCTACGTCCTATTTGAGCCGTTTTGGAAAGAGATTCTAATCTATGGCGGTTTTGTGATGGCGGCGATTAACTGTTCGTTTTTTAGCTTTTAAGAGCTTGTAATCACATTTCTGCATATTTTGAACCTACAACACAGCAGAGTACGACATGGTGAATCTTTTGATACCAAATAACTGTAATGTGAATTTTGTTGCAAGTCAACCTTTAATAGTTTCGGGCTGCTAAGGCCGGCTGAATGTCGCAAGTTCGAGTCTCGTAAAAAGCAATATTTCATCTCAACCTCTAAACCTGGCTTCAGGACAGACATGACTCTCATTATAGCAAAGATTGCCATAGAGGCTTGTCTGCAGTTGTTCGCGCATTGTTCCCATCCAGTTTGCTAAAGGTTTTATGTTCACAGAAGCAAGAGTGTTACTGTCCCCGGGCGGAAGTCTTCCTTCTGGAAGCGAAAAGAGATCTTGCACGCCTAAGAAAACATGATGAGAATTTCCACAAGTTTAACGATTCGATTCACAAAACATTTCAACAAGCGAAAATTGGTTCAGTTGAAGTGGAGTATCCGTGGAGCTCCGCGCATGACATGCTGGCATCTCGGTTTTGCTCTAGTGTGGGGCCATACTGCCAAAGAGGCACCTGTATTACTGGTGAGTAAAGACTGGGCCGTGAGAGAGTCACGCAACACCAAAGTGTTACTCATTCGTGACTGTCTCCAGTTTGGTGAGACATCTTGATGGCTCCGATTAGTAGTTTAAAGTTTTATGGAAATGTGTTGTTTTATCCTTCATATTGTTCATTCTTTGGTTATTTTTAACTTGCACTGTGGAATTTTTTGCTCGCTCTTACCAAATGATTTTATGCCAAAAGATTTTTGCCAACGTACATTCAGTATTTTCGCTTTAAAAGCTAGAGTTCTGTCATGAGCTTAGATTGAGAGTTTTTCAGAATTAGCAAAAAACCACACAAGAATCAATGCATTTGACAAGCAAAAGCCAAATTTAGTATTTTCTTTAATCTAGTGGAACGAGTTGCAAAAGAAAAATGCTATCGTTGTTGCAGTTTGTCTCAAAAACAGACCCCCATTCTCATTCCCATTAATATAAAAACACAGTTATCGGAAATATCTAAGGTGCAATTGTGGGAGAATTTCACTAGCAGAAATGCATTTAGGTCACTTTTTGCAATTTTTATTTCTTTTCATAAAAGCCTTTTCACTGGTCAAGTTTCTTTATTATGGTAGGTTTTTTTATTCATTCTTCCTGTGTTTTTATATTTTGTTATTTTTTTATTACATAGAAAATTTAATTAAATTGCTTTGCTGACAGGCTGTATAGTATTTGTCATGAATAGTATTTAAAACAAAATATTGCTATTTACTCCGTCGGTCATCCACAATGTATCTTGTAGGTATGCAAGCATTAATCGAAAACTAAAACAGGCTCAACCAAATATTAAACATCGTGAAAAACATTTGGTAAAGTTTTTATTAGTACCAAAGTATTTCATTGATTTGTGATGTTAACTTTTATATATAATAATAATAATTGTTCGGGTGAAATTTAATTTAAATGACAACTTTTGAATAACCAGAGTTTGATTAGTAAGGTTATTGACTTCAGTAAAAAACAACCTCAATAAAACCATTTTCTTGTGCACCTAGAAATTATATTGGCTGTTCTCTTAAAAGTTTCCAAATCTTATAAGACTTGACTTTGTTGGATTTTAAGAATCTGGATTTTTAAAATGATCTGAAAATAAACTTCTCAAATTTATGCCTTTGTTTGCTTTGAGTAGCTTTTTATTGTATTCTCGCTCAGAGCTCATAATTATCTCTCTGTATCCATTATTTTTCTTTCTCAGAAGCCCAAATTGATCTGAACTGGGGAAGCCTGAATTCTTATCATCAGGAAATGTCAAAGAATTCAAATGCAAGAGGCTGGGCTAAGCTTGCCATGTATCATTTTTTTCAGGTAAGTTATGGTCTAGCTCTCTAAGAATTAGGGTTACTTTTCCGGGTGCCACATTTTTCTTTGGTTAGTTGACTCTGTGGCTCAGCGGATGCTGTCATCACTAGGGATACGTTGTGATGAGTCCGAGAGTAGATTTTTTCTGTCCCATCATATTTTGAATTAAAATTCGGCAATGAACTGCTCATTTCCCTTATTTGAAATTCAAAACTTAATTTGAAAATTGAAAATCGATTTGTTCTGCTACGTTTTATACAATAGTTTTGCTTCTATTAGCAATTTAAACTATTGCTGCCGCTTGTTGCTGCCAGCAGTATCTTGCAAAAATACTGACATGATAATTGTTTTTACATTACATGTTAGATTCGAAATAAAACAACATTTTATGTTGGATATTACATATACAATGTAGGTTGATAGTTGAAGCACAGGAGCAATTGTGATTAGATGGCCTTGCTAACGCCTCTGGTCAAAAAACAAACATCAATGGTCCTTTTGTGATTCAAACCACTGACCCTCTGATCATTAGCTGTCATGCTAACTACTGATCTATCAATGTTCCCTGTGAAATACTGATAAGTGGAACAATGCGCATCAAATGATCGTCAGTCTTTTGCGTAATTGAATTGTCTTCTCTTTTTTACTATTTTAGGGCTTTGCAAATAGATCCCTAGATATATTTTAGTTGATTTAAAAAGGTGTACGATTATTTCTCAAAGAAAATTTTCTTGAACTCACTTAACAAATTTCCTGTTGTCTGCTTTTTTGCTTTGTTTTTGTAAATAAACAAGAAAATAATTTTCAAGATGTTACTCGACTATTCAAGGCTCAGTGGTGCCCAAATTGAGCACTTCAGTTACAACGAGTCGTCCTTGAAATGGCTGACGTCAAAATCAGCTTCAGCTGCTTGAGAAAAGGTACTTTTAACCCTTTAAAGGGTCAGTCACGCCAAATTCTAGCAATTTTTATTAGAAAAATTATATACTTTATATCATTTGTGATTCTTTTTGTTATTTCAGGTGATCTTATGTTTCAAGATTAAAATCGGCAAAACTTGATTGAGGTTAATAAATATGCTCAGAAGGAAAGACATGCCCAAACTTCTTTAAAATTGGAAGTATTGTTTATAAGGGATAAATATACGATGTCATCAGCATTGGGTACACATGTTTACACAGTGTTCAGAGGAAAACAATGGGACAATTTCTAACCAAACTATCTTCAAATCAGTTGAGACATCTATAGCAATGGATCTGAGGCTATATTTGATGATTTTTTTTAAACAATCCTGAACAAATACAAAATGAAATATATGCCAATAGAGACGTGTAGCACTGCAACTTGAATATAATAACTGATGCCATAACAAGAGGGACAACCACGAAGTACAACTACAGCTGACGTCATATTTGGAGATGTCTTTTTCTTTGAGCGTTTTAACCACAATAAAAGTTGATCAATTTTAATCTTGAAACATTCTGGCAGTCGGATCACCTAAAACAAGCAAAATCTCAAACGGTAGAAAAATATCTATAATTTCTGATGAAATCTTTTAAAATTTGGCTCGAGTGACCCTTTAAGTCATGCATTGTGTCCTATATTCACTCTGGGGTCTTGCTCTATAAGATGGTGTTACACGCCTGTAATTTCCTTTTTCAGGAGCTGGTTCAGAGGCTAACAAGGCATGCTACACATCCCGCTTCTATTAAAGACGTTTTTTCAGTGTATGCTGCTCACGATGTAACTATTAAACCTCTTTTCTTAGCATTGGAACTTCCTCTAAATCAGTGGCCTCCATATGCGTCCCGAGTTATGTTTGAGCTCTACAGGCCAACAGTTGATGCCGATACAGAGGAATTCTTGCTTAAGATTATTTATAACGGCCAAGATTTGACACGTCTGCTGAAGTTCTGCACGACCAGAATAGTCTGGTCGGGCTCTGGCTGCGCGCTTCGGGATTTTATCAATTATTTTAGGAATATGTTGCCTAGTGTAGGTGGAGACAACTTTGGACGAGCGTGTCGTGTGTAGAGCAGTAACAAAGGATATCTAACATGACATATAGTTTCCTCAAATCCTGGTGTAGCTCTATTATAAATCCAGGTTATCTAGTCTGTCTCTCATGTGGTGATCGATATAGTGCAATTCTTACATGGCTGGGTATGTTTTACATCGCTTTGCGAAATTCAGCATCACAATGAGCGAGGATTGTTAGCTTAATTTTTTTTTTTTAATTGATATGAAGAATCAGAATGTGACTCTCATATTCGCATTGTTTTTTTTTCCAAACTTTCAGGTTGCAAACTGTCTCTTAGGCTGCAAGGTGGTAATCAACCAAGAGACTAATTTTTGGGAGTTTTCAAAAATTCCATTCGTTCTGTTTTGTGCATTCTAGCGCCTTTTTTTTTATACAACATATCTCATTTTTGTTAATTGTATTGCGTTGTACTGCGACTAGTATGCAGTTTTATTGCCATAATCTATAATCTAAGTACTTAGTTTCGTATTTATCTATGGCTTGTGGAATCATTTCACACTGGTTTACTTTGCTAGGTGAAATATCTAGTCACTAACCCATTGGGTTACTGTTAACACTAACATCTTATATTAATATGTGTTAACATTAATGTCTTAATCTGCTAATATGCACGTTTAGTATAAAACTGTATCAATGTGTTAGCTCGATGTGTAAATAGTGTACCATATACCTCTATGTAACATTACTTCTATGTATAAACCACATATATTTTAACCTCAAACTAAGATTTAATTTGTTTCCTGTAGTCACATTTTTCAAGCGCTATGATGAGAATCTTACATATTATGTTTTATTTTATATATAATAGTTGAATATTGTAATACATCAACAGGAAGTAACCTGCTGCAGTTAGGGCTGAGTTGCAAAGTATATTGTGAGTTCAAGGTCATTGTGGTGTTGTGCCTAGTAACCTGTCGTAATTTGAGTATTGTACATGTATGTCTGGGGCCTCAAGTATAACTACACATGAAGGAACCCTTCTAAAACTACTTGTTATCGCAACTGAATAAGTAGGTTAAATCGCTCAAAAGAAAAATATGGGGGAAATGATGTCATGAATTGTTATCATCGCTATAGTTGATATCAATTATTACGCTAAGTTGCAGCATTATGCGTCTCTATTTTGTCGGTTTCTTTGCAATTATGGAAGTTGTAAATTAATTTTGATTTGATTCGAGTGGTTTGGCTGAAGAACTAAAACCGAGAAAGGTTTATTGCAGTTAAAATGCTCAGATTAAGTAGAAGTTAGAATATAATGTCTATATTTGCAAAAAAGGCTGACAGAATAGAGGCGCGTAACTCTGCAACTTGAACACAATAGCCGATATTAGCTATAGCAACGATAGAACTAGTGACATCATTTCTAACGTATTTTTTTCTGAGTGTTTTAACCGTGATCAAGTTTTGTTGATTTTAATCTTGAAACATCCTGACAGTCAGATCACTCTAAACATTAAAGACAATCACATAGAAAAATACCGATACTTTCTAATAAAATCTTATAGAAAAATCCAAGTCTGTTAGTATGTTCACTTAGTTCTGAGTTGTAATTGTACATAAATGATGGGAAACTATCTTGGGCATCGACTCGACATCGCGAGGTCGATCTGCTGCTAGCAATTGTTAGTCTCAATAATTTTTTTTTTGGAAATTTAGGGTTAAGATTTGTGTCGACACGAAAAAAAGGAATTGTCAATCTTAAATGAAGGTGGATGGCTAGAGTTCTTGGACTGTGCTTCAACAGAAAGCAAAACTAGGCAATGTCGGTGTTTACAATGTTTCTATTTAGCCACACAGCAAACTCGGTGTCCGGCGCATTTAGCAAAGAGCGGACAATTCTTGGACAACAGCACTGCCCTTCAGAACTAGTAACTTAATCTAATCAGGGTATATTGATGAACGGAAACAAAAAATACATATCTATCAGAAATTCACCGAAGAGGCTATTAGGCGAAACTTATTCAGGCAAGGCTGTAAATATTGATCATTAGGTGTACGCATTGTGGGTAATCTAACAGGAAGTTATCTATGTGTTAATTATATGGTAACACAATTTTATCATAATGTTCTAAAGAAATCATCGATACAAGATTCTTGGCATAACTTAATTATCTGCTCAATCAGGTGTCACTGGCATGTCGAAGGGCATTTTAGAAAGGCTCAGACAACTCCAAAAAAATTTTTATAGCATTGAACTTGGTTGTAGATATACCGCATTCAATCTAAGTATACAGATGATTTGGGATTGTGTGTGTTTAGGCTATTCTATATGATTCTTTACAAAAGCCAGTTTTAATTAGAACAAAATTACTATTAACATGGCAATTTTGTTTTTGTGTTTAGCTCAACACAGGGATGAAAAATTAGCCAAGGAATTATCAAGATGACACCTAGATTTTAAGCAATTTCACATAAAAACAGCTGTGATATAGCGATTGGTATTACAGGCATACTTTGACGTATGATTGCCCCAACATACGAGAATTCAAGATTCGAACAAAATTTTGAGCAAGTTTCTGCTTTGAGATACGAGAAAACTGAGATACGAGCTAGTTTTCGATGGCCACTAAATGGCAAGGTTTCTTTCAAGAGGCAGTTTTGGAAGACAGCATCACTTAATCTTTCTCGTTGAATCAATTTAAAGAAGTTTTTAAATGCTGGGTAAAAGTTATAGCGAAAGTGAGGCCAAAAGTGCCAAGCTGAAAAAGATAATAAAAAAATCAAAACAAAGACAAAATTAGAGTTAAGTTTGGTGAAAGATTAAAACTTAGCTTCAAGCATGTTTAGTAAACTGAATTCATTTAAGTTAAATTTAAAGTTTGTTATGTAGCATCACAAAAGTCTGGTTTACCAAACATGTCGCTGTCAAATCTCTCTCACTCCGCAGCTATTCACTTCGTCTCTCTCAAATGTAAAAACTCCACACAATACTGAAGATAGTATTGCTACATTTTATCTCAGATCATAACCATTTAATAAGTATTTGTTACTTTATTAGTGTATTTAATGCATTACAACAATTAAAAGCATGTTTTTCCATCATAATATTCTGTTTTAAGAGGTCTTTTCACAGTATAGGAACGAGTTAATTTGTATCAAGTTATTGCATATAGGAAATAGTGCTTTGACATAAGAGTAAGTTGACATACAAGCTCAGCCCCAAAACACGTTATGTTTGTACATGTACGTCGAGGTATTACTGTACGGATCTTTAAGCGGCAAGGAGCTGATTCAAGCCTCGTACAGAATGTCAAGGATGCCATACTAACACTGACTAGTACATTGTAGTGACAGTGTAGTGTTTACAATTAGTGTTTTCCAAACAGAATGTCTAGCATTTTGCCGCTGGGATCTTTTCATAGTTGATGTGGAACTATTATCTGTAATCAATATATGGATATTAACAATTTTAATTCTCTGTTGACAGCGACTATTTTTTCTTGGAATTTGTAGCAGCCTCACCTCGCAATCCTTAGCAATATGGTTTTACAAGAACATGCAATGTCGAGCCTCTTGTTACAATGTATCGCTGCCAGGATTTCGCTGCTGTTATGTGAACCACCCTAACTATCATTAGTATTAATAACTGAGCATAAAAAGGCTGATGAATGTGGTCTGTCATCTGATTCCACCGTCAATACTGTTCAATCTGTTTACTCTTTTGATACAGTACATCTTGGAATTCTTAGGTTGACAGAAGTCTTATTGGCAGCCATGAAAACCCACTAAGCTATGCAAACGCGTAGGTTGTCTGGTAGTTTCAGATATTTCACATGACTGTTTTGCTTGTTATCCTTTTTTCAAAAGACTGGTTAGCTGGCTAGCAGTAATGTATGTGGTCATCTACCCTGTATCTCATAGCCAGACGCTAAGGAATTAAGCTCACAAAATATGCTACATAAATTATCAGTAAATCCGTGTTGACCATTGACCAAAACTATTGTCCTCAAATAATTGGTAAAATATTCATTGGATACAAATTCCATACTATCACAATTAATCTTTTTTATACGCTAGACTTACTGCTCTATATTCTCAAGCTTATATACATTTGTGACTGGATGACGCAAGCTGTGGTAGAGCTCTTTATCGTGTGTACGTGATCAAAAAAATTCACTTGTGAGCCTTTGTAAAGAGTCCATTTCACTTGATTGTAGGTTATTTATATACTTGTGAGAAGATATTATTCAAACTTTCTGTGAAAAAATTTAAATTGCCGACTGCTGTTAAAAATGAGCATTTCAAACACTTAAATTATTGTAGTTGTCTATCTATGGTCTAAAGCTCGGTGGTAACAGGAATGACATCCAGCCTTAAATTGCTCTCTGCAACTGGACATGGCTCCAATCATTGAGGTTTCTCTGCCACTGGTCTCAGACGCCTTTAGCCAAAATAATGGAACCATTGTTTGTACAACGGTACTCTAAAACATGCACCGCCTCTGCTTGCAGTAAGCAGACATCATATTCAACTTTGAGAGATTGCTCATACGTAGCTATTTTTTCCTCAACAAACTTCCGTCAGACTAATTTTCATGGCAGAGGCAGCGTTATAAGATCAGGTGCCCTTCATGGCATCATCATAAGCCTTTCATGGATTTCTGGTAGTTGATCCACAACCTGTTAGAAGGCGCTCTAGGCCACAGCAACTTGGATAAGCATTGTCAAACGAAATGACTCGGGTCATGGCGGGCTAAGTTGCGTTAATCTAAATACTTGCTATTTTTTCTAATAGCTAACATTGATGGAACATTGACGACAACATAGTCATGCTGCCAGCCTGAACTAAATGCAGCAATTTCCGGCAGACAGCTCCCTCGGTGCCTTGATGTAGAGACATGGAGCCTTGGCGAAATGACAATGCGTTGACGGAAAACAACACCAATAAGTGCTGACCAGGCATTTGTCTAGGGAAAATATGCTCAAGTGCAGAGTAGTAGGAATACAATGGTATTACGGATAGTAACCTGTGACTTTTATTTTTGTTGCGGCATACAATGAGACAATATAAGGTTACTTAGTGGAGTAGACAGGGTGGGCAATTTTACAGACAAGGCTCTGAGGATCAAATGTTTATGATATTCCCACCCGCTGACAAGGTATATCAGTGCTACCTCATAGCTTGGGTCAAACTTTCGCAGACTGGGTATCACAAAAAATTGTTTAAACGTAATGGAACAGCCTCTCAGTTGGTTAAGCGCCAAGTTTACAGCTTGATGGTCGTCCTAACAAAACTTTAAGAGAAAAGATTTTTTCCATTTCATAGTCATCTACTTCAGCATTTTTAAAAGTCCACATTGGCTGGCTGCATTTCTGTGTAATGCGAAGAATGCCTTTCAGAAGCTAGGGTAAATGAAGTGTGCCAAATATCAGTTAGCAGCCAATGTTTGGCTAATGTTTTGAGACATACTTGATCTTTGCATGATGCTCATTTCTATGGTGGCAATTCTTGAACTGTGGCCAATTTGACTAGGTACTCAGCCTTGTTGGTATGGCCACCATGACAAGCGAAAAGGTTGTTGTAATGTTCACATACTTTTATAATTTTTTTACACCTGTTAGGCTGAAGAAATCGGTAGGCTTTTCTAGCTTTTGCTTGTTTACTTGAGAGCACCTGCAAGCACCTGCTAACGTAGACAGTGGTCTCATAAGCTGATAGCAATCAATAATGTATTGTCCAGCAATAGCTCAAAGGTTCACTGTGTACAGGGAAGTGTGGAATCCCACCTTTCACTCATGAGGGTTATCTCATACTTCTACTCAGTAGTTACAAATAGAGAAAGTAGACACTAGGTGTGAGTCTAAAAGCAGTTTTCCCAGATTTACGTCACTGCTTTGGCTATTGTTGCCTTTAGTAATATGTCGGTGAGGACCTACAAAGAGATTAATTGTAAAACATCTATTCGAACGTCATGACGCTATGTTTTTGGAGTCTAAAGTTACGTTTTATTAGAGGTGACGTTCAAATAAAGGGTGCCACTGTATTTTCCGACTAGCTCGTCAGAATTTTGGGAGAATAAATTGAACTCTTGACGGGCCAAGCGATGCAAATGTAACCTATATTTTGCACTCTCCTTCGTGAAGAGCTCAATGTCATCAAAAAGCCTTCAGGTCAGGATCACTATGTTTCCATGATGCGCAGTATTTCGGAGTTGCGCTCTCTCCGAATCATGGAAACGGCGTCTTCGCACTGAAATCACTGTGCACTGATCATTGCGAAGCCAGTGCAAATTCGCAGCAAGGAAATGGCAGTTGTGCAGTGGCTGCGCATAGCTCTCTTGCTGTGAAGGCAGATTCATCGAGGGCCATAAACTAGTACAAAAGTTATCCCGCTTATCTTGTTTTTTTTCTATTCTTCCAATTTTCTTTCACTTAAATTTAATTATGGTGTGCACCCACGAGGATGATGAGGTGATTACATTCCTGGACTTTGTTATTGATGCCAACACTGTTCGAAAAATAAATGGCAAGTCCTACAGTAACATTTAAATAATATATTACTTAAAAATACCTATTAAAAATATATTACTTTGTAAAAGTTGTGTTAAGGTTTGTAAAACCTTGTGAATGTGTATTGTAAATAAAAGTATTATGACGACAGAAGCATAAAAAGACCGTTTCTGACGTTCGGTATCCATGATCGATTCTATGTCTCCATCCGGCGATTCGATTTATACAATTTCTCTTCTCAGGCTAATTTGCTTAAAACCACTGCGCATCATGTAAACGTACAATCCCCTCGACTTCAGAGGGGGGCTGCATCGAAGCACTGCGCATCATGGAAACATAGTAATTGTAAACCGCATTGTGGAGGAAACTGATGACAATAAGATTGCATTTAGACCTTAGTAACTTTGAATCAGAGTGTAGTTCTGATGCTTGTGACAATCGATCTTTTCAGGTGCATGGTTACTACAACCATGGCAACCTCTACAGCAACAATGAAAAGAATTAGTTGTTATTGATCTTAACGAGTCATTATTAATACCATTTTGTGGACACTTTTCTCATGATAACTTTCTATTATGCATTTGTAAAGATCAGAGAATATCAAAGTGACGGACAAATAGAGGTGACATTCAATTAAAGGGTGACATTGTATTTTTAACCCTCTTCCTATAGGGGCGATCTATTGGAGGCGGTGTTCAAATAGAGATGGCGTTTAAATAAAGGTGGCATTCAAATAGAGGTTTTACGGTACACGTAAAATAAGATGGTCAAAAGCTTGGGTACGACTGGATTCACATTTCACTATTCATCGATATGCTTGGCAAATTATTGCAAAAGCAGCTTAGAATATCAATTGAAAAATTGAGTGTTAGCCAAACTGCTAAGATCCGGTGCTAAATAATCAGTGTTGCTGTTGAACTGCTATGATGCAAAATGATTAAACGATTTATTAAAATTCTTTTTTGCTAGAAATTTGTTTGATTAAATGTATATATTTATTAATGTTGCCATCTTCATGTATTAAGGGATAGTTTTATAGTTATATAGGATAGCTCTATAGTTATATACTCTTTAGCATTGATCCTTAAATACAGCATAGCTTGAACTAGTGGCATTTTCCAAAAAACTGTGTTGACAGTTTATGAAAGCCAAGTTCTCTATACCGTAAAACCTCTAATCCACCGCCATCTTTATTTGAATGCCACCTCTATTTGACCACGGCTATAGGAGAAAAGTAAAAAATAGAGTGCCACCCTTTAATTGAGTGGCATCTCCCTTTAACCGCCACTATGAAGGAAGGGTTGAAAAATAGAGCACCATGGCATTCAAATAAAGGTTTTACGGTATGTCAGTCTGCGTAATTTGATGATCTTGAAATTTCATTAAAATCAAGCCATGGTGCCTTGTATAACCATCACTTTCACTTGCTCCTTTGCTTTTGAAGGTGTGAAAAGAGGCAGCGGTGTCAAGATAAAAACGCCAGATGAAGTTTCTACGACCAGTAAAAAATGGTCTAGCTATTACTTGCTAAATGAGTAATAACGAGTCCATTTTTACAGATTTTAAAAACTTTCCCTTTGCGCTGCTACCATTTTTCAGAACTAGACGTAAGAATTTTCCATCCTTTCACTTATTCTTTTCGGCAAGAATATGAAGAACTTCCTTGTGATATACTGTATATTTCGTTTAGCCTTTTATCAGAAGATATTTGTTATATAAAATTTATTAGTTAGCTGTGCTTCTCTTGTCAAGCTAATCAAAGCAATAGTATGGAGCTTTGTTTGTCTAATCTGACTGGTTTCAAACTCAACTGCAGAGTTTGGAGAAGCTAAACAAACAATACTAGCGATAAGCCTTCTAGAACATTCCCTACTCTCTAAAATCGGTTACAGCAAATAATAGATCTTTTACATAGTTTTTACATTTTTATTACAGTTAAGGAATAGTTTCAACACTCAAAATATTAAAAAGTACTATAATTGAGTGTTTCATCATGATTGATTGATTGATCGATTGATTGTTGGTATAGTTGTGATTATAATACTATGGTCTTATAAATCATCTCATTTAAAAAGTTTTGACTAGTTTGACCGGCTATATTGTGATGTTCACCATTCTGCTTATCAAAAGGGCATTGCAACAGCCTTACATTTGGTATGTTCACTTATAAAACTCAGCATTTTTTATGAATCTGTAGAATTTTTGTGAAAAGGTAAAATTTTGTATATGAATGTAAGATTTTTGGTAGTTCTGTAAGATGTAACTTTGTCTAATTTTCTTAAAACATTTAAACTTCTCCTTTAGAGTATTCGCTACAAACAAGATGAGAGCTTTTCAATCACTCTGTTTCAAAGACCCGGGAAATCCTCAAGTTAGCATTATTCGCAAATTGAAAACAGTAGAGATCCGCAAGTCAAACGAGTTTTTTTACTCGAGCATTTTTTTGAGTTTTTTCATGCGTGCGAAAGATGGAAATGGTTGTTGTTAAGGATGCGCAAGAAAATGTCGTGCTAGCTATTCCATTTTAAACATTTTTCACACTTCAGTCGATCCTATTTTAAAAGTGTTCTGCTAAGCAAGACATGTGTGCTGCTATGGTCTCTGGCGTAGAATTCCTGATATTTTTTAACAAAGTGGCCACGGTTCCGCAAAATGCGAATGTTCATTGAAAGACTTATAACACCGTAGCTCAACGTGTGCACAACTCCAACTCCCCATCATCCGCAAAATGAAGACCTAGTGAATATCTGACTTATCTCTTTTGATCGCCCTCAGTAGAGAAGGGAGTGCAGGCGTCCTTACCAGCCTTTTAATTACTCGTCGTTTTGTGTTAAAACGCACCTTTGGTACATAGAATAAGATGGACACGCGAGAAGGCTCTTTCATCGCTCAACCTAATCTAACGTCATCCAATCAAACCATGATACTTGTGCAACTTATGCAATATGAGGATAGCTATTATGGGTTTTTTGCTTTGCTTGTAATCTCCGGTTGCGCGTTTAATAAATTGATATGTTAGGCAACCTCGTACCTAGTGTCGCACTCAGAAGATCGTATTTCAATCATGTCTAGCAATTCCTAATGCATAGAATAATCATATTCGTTACTTCTTATGTGCGTGGGTAGAGATGATTTACTTACATTCGTAAAGCTTATTTGGTGTTATCAGTGCGTTACCCCTGCTGCTGTGTTGATGGTTTCTTCTGAACTTTCCTGAATATTGTTTTTTGGAGATCAATTTTTATTACCTTAAACAAAAATCACAAATAATATGAGCTGTAGTTACAATTCTGACAAGATGTCGGAGTTCTAATTCTCGCTAGTTAAACGTTTTATACTCGTGAACTTACACAAAAATCTTAGTAGATTTTCTCAGAAAGTATCTGTATCTTTCATCATTTGCGATTTTTTACGATGTTTGAGGTGGTCTGACTGCCAGGACGTTACAAGATTAAAATCTACTAAACTTGATCACGGTTAGACTGCTTAGACCAAGAGAAAGTACGATTATGGTGTGTATATTTGCTAAATGGCTGACAGAATAGTGACGCATAACGCTGCAATTTCAATACACTAGCTGATATCAACTATTGCAATAATAGCAGCTAGTAATGTCATTTTGCACGCATTTTCCTTCTGAGCGTTTTAACCGCAATCAAGTTTTGTCGAATTTAATCTTGAAACTTCCTGGAAGTCAGATCACCTAAAACATCAAAAACAATCGCAAATCATAAAAAAATATTGATACTTTCTGATAAAATCCAGTAAACTTTTGTGCAAGTTCATCTTTGAGTATCTTTTGCTTTGCTTGCATATCATTGGTTAAACTAATAACAGTTGTTCCAATAAATAGCTTTTCCAAATTTAAGTTAAATGTTTAAAATTGATAAAACCTGATCGCGGTTAAAACTTTTAGAAGAAAAATACTTGCAAAATGATGTCACTAGTTCCTATCATTGCTATAGTTGATATCGGCTATCGTGTTCAAGTTGCAGTGTTACGTGTCTCTATTCTGTCAGCCTCTTTGCAACTATAGATGTCATAATCACACATTTGCTTAATCTTAATGTTTTTTTTCAAGTTTTGTCAATTTTCAGTCTTGAATTATCTTGGCAGACAGATCAGCTCAAATATAAAAAATGATCGCAAATGATAGAAAAATATCCATGGTTTTTTGATAAAATCTACTAAAATTTTACGAAAGTTCATCTTTATACTTCTGAATCTTTATCACCTGTTTCCGGTTTCATTTTCACTAAAACTTGTAACTAATTATATTGAACTGAGAGGGAGCTAGCAACGTATCTTTTTAAGGTGTTGTAAAAGTGATTTCAACAAATAGAATATTGTCTTCTTTTTATTCCGACGTATTCAGCACACCGACTGTCAAATTTGAATTTCGAGAGACATTTGTTGATGTCGTATGGCGTAACAAATGGAGGGCACAAAAAAGCATCGTGTTCTACATTGTAAGGCAAAGAAACCGTAAAACAGGGACATCGTAATCCGGAGGTTCGCTTTATATGTTTCAGATCTTACTTTCTGACTGACTCTCCTACCGATTTTACTTTCCTATAAAATTGGTGGTTCCTAATATATCATAAAACGGTAGATGCCGGCCGATATCTGCAGATGCCGGCCGATATCTGCAGATACCGGCCGATATCTGCAGATGCCAGCCGATATCTGCCGATGTTAGGGAACCTAGAGAACCAGGAAATCTGTTAGGGATCGACAAATATTAAGGATTAAAAATATGAGTAATAGCACTTACTGAACATTAATGAAGAATTAAGAATTACAATTGAAACACTAAAGGATATGATTCACTAAAATTGCTGGCAGTAGTGGTAATGATTGGTCATCGCAAAATGAGTGTTACATGTAGATACATAAATACTTATAAAAATAGTCAAGCACTATAATATCTACTGCATGTAATATCACATTACTGTCAACACTGTTTAAGCAAAGGTACAGATTAAATTTAACATTCTCTATGTTGATAATCATCATCTACCAACCAGTAATAAACAGATTGGCAGCATTTTCAGGTGTTGTCCAGAACTCTTTTTATTTCCAATCAGGTAGCCAGCAGGACTTGTGTAGATTTTCAATGGAAATTGCTACTGTAAGGTTCTGCTTGTCTTTGTTAAATTTCCTAATTTGATAGCGCACTTCATAATACAGACACCCTGTATGATTCACTGCTTCTGCCCAGAATAAATACTAGTTGATCTGTTGATCTTGGGTGGTCTCTTGATCCTGTGTGGTCTGTCTGACTTGCCATAGTGTTATACATTTGATCAGGTGTGCTTGAGGTCATTTTTCTGTCAGTATTTGAGCCAACAACATCTAGTGTTTCAGATCTGCTTTCAATGATGATACTTCTTTTATTTGTATATAAGTTTCACCATTACGCTAATATCATATACATAATATTATATAATCAAGAATTAATTAGAAGGAGAGTCACACGCTATTTAGAAATCTCCTGGTGGTGTTGTTGAGGTAAATGTTGTCTTTCATTTATGTGTTTTATTTTATATGTTACCAATGGCTTCACAGATGATCGGCTGTGTAGCTAACATACTTTCAATAACCATTTATCGACAATCAAGTTATTGTTTTATTGTAGTTTCACAGTGTTAACAAGCATAAATAATAATTTTGAATAGAATATACCCTATATCTCATCACCAGTATGTGACAACATAACTATGAACCAGGGGATCCGCTACAGCTACACTGCTTTGAGGACAACAACCCATAAATGCTTTTATTGAAGGAATTTCACCTTATGCGTGAAGGCGCATTTTTGCATTTTTAATCCGGTTAATGTTTTAGAAGCTGTTTTCTAAAGAACCAGACAGAGCTTTGAAACCAAATATTTTTAGCAATCTGGCGAGAGGCACGAAGCATATGCGTGTGAAGTTTGGATGAAATCAGACAAAATGTGGAAACACAGACTAACATACAGACAATGAAAAAGAAGGAATTATTAATGTTATGTCAGGATATCGTTTTAGACAAGTTCGCCACATTTTACTGACTATTGAATTCTCTGCTCATAAAATGCTCTAAAATGTGAAAATTTTAAAAATCTTTATTCAGTTTAAATCATTGTAGTTTGTTCTACGTAACGTCTAATACTTTATTTTAAAATTTTACCTAAAATGAAAATGTGTAGATTAGCCAGGCTGGGGAGACAGAAGATGTATGATGCTAACGGTAAATGCTAAAGTTACACCTAACATGATTCAGTTATTTTCACCGGAATTTCAAGTTTTTTGCATCACAAGCAACAATCTAGTTCCATCGAGCATTTTGAGAATTTCATAAACAATTTTCAGTAAGCATGTCGAATATCTTCAGCATTGCCTAAAGAGACAACGGTCGTCACTGTTGGTAAGTCAACTAGTGCATCCCACAAGTTTTTATTTTAGATTTATAAGTAGTGAAAGCAAACAGGCTATATAGTCCTTGAGCTGCACGTTTCATGACCAACCTTGTTGGAGAACATAAGTCGAAGCTATGTTTTTACCAATTCTGCTATTTGCTCCAACATATGATAATTAACTTTTCATGTAGAGGTTTAGCTGCAATTGAAGATGAACTTACACAGGATTTTAGTAGATTTTATCAGAACGTATCGGTATTTTTTTATGTTGGTGATCGTTTTTTATGTATAAGATTATCTGAATGGCTGGATGTTTCAAGATTAAAATCTACAAAACTTAACTGCGGTTAATGCACGTAGAAGGAAAATACGTGCAAAATGACATCACTAGTTGCTATCGTTTCTATAGCTGATATTGGTTATTGCATTCAAGTTGCAGCATTACACATCTCTATTCTGTCAGTCTCTTTGCAATTGTAAATGTTTCAACTACACTTTCGCTATATCTAAGTGTTATAATCGCGATCAAGCTTTATAAATTTTAACCTTGAGCCATTCGGGTTATCAGATCACCTCAAACATAAAAAAACGATCACAAATGAGAAAAAAATACCAAAGATTTCCTATAAAATCTACTAAAATCTTGCGTAAGTTCATCTTTAACTGCATTTAAAATAAGAAAGACATTTTTAGTCCCAAAAACAAAAAGCTTTCCGTAAGTTTCCCATTTTTTCCTTTCCAGTTTTTCTTAAAGTTTATGACGCGAACATACATGAGTCCATTTTCATTGAAATTTAGGTCTATTAAGAAAATGAAGGACATAGAAACAATTGTATAATTTCTTTTTCGTAGCATTTTTAAGCGTCTCTCTCTATTTTTCGAGTGATTTAATGCTATTTCGACTTACAATAACAGATTTTGTGAAATTGCGAAGAGATACTCTTAGAATGATCTTTCAAAATCTTTGCATATTTGTACTTTACCTATGCTAAATACTTATTCCATGTCAATAAAAGGATTCAAGATCTTTCATGGTTTGTGTCCTCATTTTTACATGACAAATACAGGTTTTCACCTCATTTCAACTTATGTGATATGAACAAATTACATACAACATCTAACAATTATAATTATTTTGAAAATATCATTGCTATAACTGCTTTAACAATCTTCCACCTAATATCTGTTCTCTTAACAGAGAAAGGTGTTTTAAACACTCCTTGTCAAACATTTTATTGGCTAACTGTTGCTCTTTTTCCTTTTTTCCTTGCTTTATGATTGTTACACAGCATAATTTGAAATACATTTCTGTCTGAAATGAAATTACTGTCAACCAAGTAAGATGCTCTTGTTATAGTACACTTGTCATACTGTCTAAAGTACAGTTGTAGCCCACACACACTGGCACTATTCATGGCGCGCTAAACGCAACATATTTTGTAATCAGACACTGGACTGTTGACCAGTTTGGAGTGAGACTTGGTATAGATATAATCGTATTTTGTTACATTGTCTGGCGAACTGGTTTGAGGAAATTCACAGGTATGTATCATTTTGTTCCCCTCATCTATCCTCCCACTTGAGATAATGGTAATATCTGTGTATATGCGTGTACCTTCACTTTGTCAGTTTTTAACCGCATTCCATGATTAAAAAATGGCACATTTTGAAATTGTTGAACGCTGCTATTTTAGCCTTGACAGCGTCGTGGTCATGTTAAAAAACAAAAACATGCTTAAGTGAAAATGGATCAAGACTCACTTTGCTACAGCCTCTCTCCTATTTCTATCCTGTATCGGCACTGCAGATCATTGCCCTTTCTAGGTCACACCAACATTTTCATCTCTTTCATTATGACACATTAAGAATTTGTTTGCCTTTTTTTCTGTTCTCTGTTTTTTTCTGTTCCGTGTGAAGTATTTGTGTCTATGAATATTCTCTGTGTATGTGGTCAAGCTTACATTCTTGTGGTTGTTTGTTACTCTTGGTAATTATTTCGTTTCGTAAGGAAGAAGTGCCGCATCTGGAAGGATGGAAGTCTCGTGTCTGATTATACCAATTCAAATGGTGTGGGCAGTTTCCCACAGGTGGTCAGTATTTTGAAATACTCATAAATCGTTCCTAATCATAATTCATGTCACCCACTCATTGATCTTCCCATTAGTTAATAGAAAACTTGCAGTCTTTTTGCCAACTAAACATGCTTTTCTGTTTAATTTGCTCATACTTGTTTCACAATTTGTATCACTGCTCTCTGCCAAGCATCGTGTCTTTTTAAACAGATCTGGTTCAACTATTTAAATAAATAGCAAACGTGTTGGCTCCTACAGCAAGCAACATATTAGCAATATTTTGACATGTAATTTATTGCACATAGAATATGCGATAAATAACATGTTAGCATATTACATCTGATACTAAAGTATGTTCTGGGCTTGAACATGCTGAAATTTGTGATGTGTGTTGAAATATTGAATATAATTATTGAACATAACTATTGAATATTGGTATTTGTATTAGATGGCTTATCAATACTGTATTGAGCATTGATATTTGTATCAAACGATCTATCAATACTGTATTAAATATTGAAATTTGTAGCAAATGATAATGATTCGTCAATACTGTATGGAACATTGATATAATTATATATTAGATGGTCCACATACACCGCATAGGACCTATGCGGTGTATGTGGACCATCTCGACCTACACCGCAATGATATTTGAATCAAATGATCTATCAATACGGTATTGAATATTGAAATGTATATCAGGTGGTCTATTAATATTGCATTGAATATTAATGTTTGTATCAAATAATTTCCTAGTCCATCTCTTAGTATTGCACAATGCGTCACAAAAGAATTTAGCAAAAGCAACATGAGTTTGCTACTGAAACTTGACACCTGCTTGACCTTAATCTCAAACATGTATCCAGTCTTTAAACAGTTTAATCCTGTTTGCACCCGATCAATAAGCTTGCGTGGGAGGTGAGGAAGTATTAGCCAGAAATAGAAGGGTTTAAGCTAATAGTTATGCTATAGTTAAGTCCATTCTATTATCTAAATGCTAGAAATTTGTGATCTTGTTGAAAACTTTGTATAGAGCCGTGAGTATCATAGATTCTAATGTCTCATCTTTTGGTAACTGTTAATAATGCTTTACCAAAAACAGGAATTTTTTGCTAAATTAATGGAATTGCAGCAGTGAACTGAAAACACCTGTTAGATACAATATGATCAAAAAATTCATGGACCTCAGCTTTTTTTTACACCACGCATATTTTTGCTTACACAATATTTTTGTTATACAATTTTTCTTTTTGTTTTTGATCATTTAACGTTTGCTATGAGTAAACTAAATCTTTTTTTCGAGCTATTCCTGTAGTCTGATACTTATTCTCTTTACACCTTCCATGTACCGATACTGCTGGTGTTCACAATAAAATATTCCAAACTGTTTATTTATTCTGAATCAGAGCAACTTGCAACTATCATTTGTCAAATATTACTCTGCTACTTTTCTATTAAGTTATCTTCTGGAATGAAGTAGTCTTTTTCATTCCAGCCCCAGTAAGAAGGTCATTACTGTTTTAAAGCTCGCACTGTTTCATTGTTGTGGTTTTTAATGGCAGCAGAATGTAAACCTTTAGATAAGTAAACTACATAAAAAAGCTTCAAACTATAGGGTCTTGACCTGTACTGTAGGTTACTGAGACCATCAACAAAGGATTTTTAAAACACTCAAATCTCTTCAATAGCTATAAATAAATGGGGAGCATAGAAACTCTGCATACGAGATCTTTTTCAAATTACCACCTTTAGTACCCATAGTGATGAAAAATATTAGCTGGATTATGAAAGTGAATAAATTTATCCAGTTCACATGAAAAGGTGCTCAAATGCCTTCACTATGGCATCCCTATCAATGAGGTTGTTTCTTTTTATCCTTCAAGTTTGCTCTGCCAAGTCAGACCTTTTGTCTTGGCTGCCCAGTCACCCATCCATTCCTCTCCTCCTTCCTTAAATTCTACATTGAATGATTGAACTCCTATACCTGCTTTTCCATTCTGTTAGGTTAATTTCAACTTTATCTGGTTCGCATCAACAGATTTAAATATATTTATATAGGGATCATATTATGCCAGATGAGAGCATAATATGATCCCTTTAGTGCAGCATTAGAAATCAACCTAAAATTTATTTTAAAATTGTCTAGAAATTCAGTAAGTGTCAACTTCAACTTATGCAAAAGTGAGTAGAATTCTTTTAATACATTCAGAGAGTTCATCATAGTTATCTTGGAACTACATATATTGGCCTACTCAATGTCTAGTACTATAACTACCATGGGCTAGTCAAAATCCGGCCTTTTAACTTTCTCTGGCTATTCATTGTCAGGTACTATAACTATCATTGGCTAGGCAAGTCTGGTACAATAACTATCATAGGCTCGTCAATGTCTGGTACTATAATTATCACTGGCTAGTCAAAGGCTGGTAATTGCATAAATTTCTAGTTAATATTTTATGCTCCCATTCGATTTGCTGTTCTATACAAAAGGGTCATAAAACCCAGGTGCCGTATATTCATTTTTAAATTTCCAGTCTTTTGATTTGTTCTTAATATATCAGTTATGCCGAGTCATGTTATGTTTTTATTACACCAGAAGCAGATTGACTTTCTCTTATCTTCTCAGCCTCAAACTGTTTGTTCTTCAATAGTGCCCTTGTCAAGCCATAAGACCTTATTCAAGCCTTTCAAAGAAGCTTAAATGTTTTTTTATTAAGAGTTAGCTCCGCTATATATTTCCTGTTGGAGTTACTTCCCTTGTTTGATGATTACAATATGTGACCTCTCATGTGAAAATCAACCAAAATGAGGGATTTTCAGATTTTTAGTTAGTAACACAGCCAGATGCAGAATTTTGTGGAGCATTTAAAGCATTTTGAATTTTTGAGTTAGCTTAAGTAGTTCATGAGATATTGCAAATTTTTGGAAGGCACGTCAGCCAAAACTCCCAAAATCTGAAATGGAGAAAATCGCGAATAAAGACGCGACGCACAGAAATAGGTTGTTTGCGTTAGGTTCTCCTTGGATACGGCCATTTGTATTTCACTGACTGAGGTGGAACTTGGTCTATAGGGTAAGTAAGCATGCTGAAACAGCTGGTGTACATCATTTTAAGGCCAGGACAACAGAAGACTGGTAAACCCTGCTCTCAAATTGAAAAGAATTGTCATTTTTACGCTTTCGTACTTTACACTAACCGCACATTAAGAATAAGATGAGAAGCTCCTAGGTATATCACCACTAACTGATAGGCTTCAGGATTTAACATCACATCTGAAATCCATACTGAGGTTTATTTTGCCAAAACACTGAGTATAAAAACACATGGGGTATCAGACCCAAAACCACGATTACATTCCTACTCACATCTGACTCAGAAAAAGGCTAAAATTCATGCTATGGTCACGTTCTATGTCTTTTACCACGAGGCTTCAGGCAAACTAAACCCTCAGTGCCAAGACGGCAACATTCTCGAATGTTAGTATGCAAGTATTCTTGGCGGTCGTAGTCTAAACCTTCAGGTTTTATTACATTCAGCAGTCCATTGATACCTTTGAGTCTTACTTCATGGCAGGGAAGTCTAGATACGTCTGAACTTTTCCTAAACAAAACAAAAACATGGCTGTGCATCAAAGTGACCCTGGTAGCATGGTTAGCAAACAGTACACACAACAATCTATCAGAATAACCTGTCATTGTACCGGGGTAAGCTTGGCTGATAGAAAACTTGTGAAAGCTCTTAATTCCTTTAATTTAGAATTAAATCCTTAAATTCCTTTAAATTAAAATTAAACTCCTTTAATTTAGAGTTTCCTTTAATTCATAATTAATTTAGAAAAAAATCTAAAGAATGAGCTAATGAGGTGATTGGCAACGGATTTTGACTCTGAGACACTTTTACGAGTAATAGACTTAGTGGCCTAGTGATCGTGTGACGAAGGGATTGGTTGCTCATGCCATAGGATTAATGCCAGCAGGCAAAAAAGTAAACACACAAGCATTGACCCATTGAATAAGTCATGTGGCAACTGTCAATCAATTATGAGTGAAAACATACCTAACTCAGGCCAGTGAGTACGACTGATCACTGAGTCATGTATTGCATGATGTAATTTTATGTGACTCAGGGAGGCATACACTGGGCCAGCAACTAGTAGGCTACTACACCTATACTATTACTACCAAAAATGAACAGGGTTGATCAGAAAAAATTCAATAAGACCCACCATGATATTTAAAGTTGCATCTAGGCTTTTTTCTGATCTTCTCCTTATGCTCGAAAGGTTTTGTGGTGTTTCCATCATCCACACAAGTAGAAATTCGGCCCATGATAATCAAATCCAACTCTGTCTTTGAAATTCCTTTATTATAAGTCAGCTGACTGAAAATCAGATTTATATCAAATTTTTTGATGCAGTCACACTTGCAACTGAAGCTAATAGGTTCATCAGGCACCATAGGATGAGTTGGTAAGCTGGCAGCAGGTGATTCTGAGTCATTAACCGGAGTACTATACGAGTGAATAACAGTTAATCCATCGGTAGGTTCAACATCGTCTTTTTCATCATTAATAAATTCGAGCATCCGAGCTTGCAGGTAATCAGTAACATAAAAATCTGTATCTCTAGACATTGTTTCTTCATATTCAGCATCAATATCATCGAGCAATGTGCCGATTTCTTCAGATTCATCAGATTGAAAAAAAATTCGAAGTTTTAGAATCTTCACGAGTCGCCATTTTGATGACGTCACGATTGCATAGCAATGACTATGATCGCAAAATTTTGGCATAAGGAGCCAATGAAATCACTTTTTGACTTCAGAAATGAATTCCTCACACTCTGATTGGTCTAGGGTAAAATAATAAACAAAGTAGCCATGTGCTCCCCAATAAACCTAATTCAAATTTCGAAGCTACATTACTAACGATAGTGAATGCCGACTTTTGGTCGATTTTCACGCGAGAGGTCACATATTTTTATAGCTCAGCAATGAAGGGATTTTTATTAGTATTGTTTCTCTTGGCCATTTGGGTAATTACCATATTGGCAGCATTATCACAGGATTTCACTAAAGGTCAGCCAGCTACTAGCGGCGTCAGACCCAAAGCTGATATTCATAAAATCCGTTAGCATTCATCCAACACTAGCGATAGCTTACAACAATTGTTATTATAGTATTCTCATTCCTGCTATGATACTAATTATTATTATTCATAGGATTTGCATGATAGTGATGGGTATTAACCTAACCGGAATGGTAAAAAGGATATCAATAGGAAACTAATTTCAATTGCAACTATTATTACCAAATATATCACCCATTGTTAGTACTGCCTTAATTATTGCTGTCTCTAGTTTTATGATTACGGTATGCAAACTATATATTATTACTACTATTACTACTAGGGTACTACTAAAAATATTGTTATTATTATTGGTAGTTTTATACCAATCCTATTGTCACTATTATTACTAATATTCTTCTATTACCATTATTAGCAATTGTCTATTAGTTTTATTTCCCAACCAGCAATTAAAACTAATTAGGGCTTGAATTAAATAACTTAAAAAAGCTTATCTTATAAGATTTACAATCAGTCCAGGATATTTCGCAGCAGAGATTTATTATTGTAACATATTTTTATTTCCTTTTATAGTATTTTGCATTATGGTTATTATGCTTGATAGCTTTATTGACAGGCTTGTTTAGTTTGCACATACGGTTTTTTGTATTTGGGGTATATATCACTATCAGTATGATTATTGACGTTATATTCCGATCAAATTATACTTTTCATTTTTTATACCTTGCATTATTGTTTGCTCTACAGGCATAGAACATAAACATCAACTAGCCTGGAAGTATAGCTTGGGTTTCTTAGACTAGTACAAAAACAGTATCTAGGAAACGAACAGGGCATTTGCAAGTAAATGCATTAAAATGTTCTGCAGTTTAAACAAAAAGTGTAAGGTGAAAAGGAAGTTGCCTGCTCTTCACAATATATGAAGATTTTGATATGAATTTGTGACCTTTGTAAAGCACGTAGAAGAAGCTTTGCAAAGGAAGAATTTTTTAGCCTGAAAATTTGAAATTAGCGAAATGAATTCCAAATATGGCTTCAAAACTCAGCTAAAATCGTAATGCTTAATTTTTCATAATATATTTATTATCTTTAATCAAAAAATATACTAAAGATGAACTTACAAAAATATTTACTAAATTTTATCAGAAAGTATCGATATTTTTTTATCACTTGAAATTTCGTTTGTTGTTTGAGGTGATCTGACTGCCAGGATTTTTCAAGAGGAAAATCAACAAGACTTGATACCAGTTGAAACACTCAGAAGAAAAATACATTCGAAATGCTGTCACTAGTTGTTATCGTTGCTATAGTTAGTATCGGCTATTGTGTTCAAGTTGCAGTGTTATGTGTTTATTCTGTCGGTCTCTTTGCTACTATAGTTGTCATAATTGCACCTTTGTTTGATCTGAGCGGTTTAACTGCGATCAAGCTATGTCGATTTGTTTCCTAAAACATCCTGGCAGCCAGATCACCTTAAACATCAAAAACAATCACAAAATTATAGATTAGTATCAATACTTTCTGATAAAATCTACTAAAGGTTTGCGCAAGTTCATCTTGAACTCAATGTATATCATACAAGGATATCATAAGGATCCCTCTCTGTCATAAGCAGCTAAACAAAGCAAAAGTTAATTTTCTATTCTTTTCCTACCGAACAGAGCTGCTGACGCCTTTATACTGACCTTGCCTCTTCTTTATGCCAGCACTCAGTTTCCTTACAAGCTGAGTACCTTCCCTACATGCTCAGTTCTCTATAGTCCGAAGATCAAATCATATTAACTCAGTATATCATCTTTATTTGCATCCTGGTGATTTGATCGCTTGTTCTGTTTCTCCTGCTCAGGTAGCCTTGCCTATCCTGTTGCACCATTACTTTTTATCTTTGCTCGTGCTCTTCTGCCTGCTCAAATTTCATTCCTATATATTTCAAGTAATTTTCAAAGTTCTCAATCCGGATAAACTTAGTAACGCACCTGGATCTTTTCAGTTTAGCATATCAAGATTCTAAGTTATAAGACTGGGCTGCAGGTACGCACTGCCTTGTTGTTTATTAATATTCACTTCCGTGTGGCTTGCTTCTCAGGCCGAGCTTATTGAATGCGTAGTCAGACGACTCACGGGACGCTGAATTACTGCTAAATCACAGCATTCTCAGCTCATTAACTTTTGCACCAAACGCACTCGTAATCAGTAAAACTATGCAAGTAGCTAAATAGCCAAATACGTTACGTGGTTTAGCTGTGGAGTTCCTCGAATACTTATTACATATTTGAGTAATTTCTGTTATTTTTGTCTGGTCTGCAACTCGAGTTATGCAGAAACATTAAAGTTTGTTAATCCGTCTTCTTAGACTAAACTAATTATGCCTTCTTCGCCTCAACCAGCCTCCTAATATCGCATAAATCCACCATTTTTTTGCCTCATTACGAGATGGTGGTCGATAAATACTTGAGCTAATGAATTGAGATGGTCAGTGGCTTGTGACTGCGACTTTTCCCCCACACAGAATCTACCGAGTGAAACTTTTCTTGTCGTAAACAATCAATTCTAAAGATTAGAAAGGTGAGAAGAGCTCTTGACTCCCTCTATTGTAACAATAGGCAATGAAAGCTGTGTTTGTGTGTCATCAAGTAGCTTGACCCACTAAAACCACAGAGTAAACCTCTAGAGGTCTTTCCGAATAGCTCTTTTCTGCAGTATACTTGAGTCGAGGGTCCTGGTTGTGAGATGTTTTGTTTAACATTTTAACTGGCAATCTGCAGAAAGTATTTAGCCACAATACTATTTTTAAATATTAGCTAAAAAGTTAACATTAGTCTCTTGCAAGAAATTTAATGAAAATTCTGTTATCAAAGTATGCCAAAAATAATACAATAACACGGTATGCAGAGAAAAAAATATGCGTTTATGATTTTACGCCAAGCCCTTTGTACCAGTGTATTAAGTTTTTATGATAACATAGCAAGGATGTAGTTTTGAACGGTTTTGCAAAACGCACGACATAAATCACTCAAGTACCTTTTATTGTGAACCCTTCAGTTAGTACGAAAACAGCGTAACTATTTAATTTCATCGCATAGTTTGAAAACAGCTCAGGTTCCACCTGCCCCTGCGCATTAGTCCTACACTTTGAAGAGCATATTTAAATTTTTATCTTCCTATCATACAATACAAAAGTACATGGACTTAAACCAGTTACTGTCTTGTTTTGTTGGTCTATGTGGCTTTCAAGTTATGAAAAACAATAACAATGATGCGCATTAGCCTAATTCCATAAGCAATGATTTAATAAAAGTTTTGTTAAAGCTTTCTGCTAAAAAAAACCATTTAAAAAAATACAAATCAGCAGTCTTTCAGCTTTTCTCAGCTCACATTCGCCTCACTTGCACAGTTTTCAGTTATCCAATATGTAGCGAACTGCAAAAGTCGCCAGAAGTGCATACCAGTGGCAACAATGTGTAGCTATTGCCCAAATTCTGTGCACTTGTCAAAATATTGCAATCGAAAAACTTAGTACAAAAAGTGCACGAGTAGCATTCTTGAACAGTTGCTTTATAACTCATAAGCTCACCGTTGTTTATAATTTATAATTTAACTTTTTCAAAACTGCATTTTGGGTAAGTGTAAAACTTTTCGGTTCAGTTATTTGACTATATAAATTATGTTGGCAAAGAATGAGCTTTATCTTATTCTTAGTGGCTTTAATTTCCAGATGTATATTAATATAATATATAATAATATATATAATATATATTAATCTGATCGTCTGATTTTAATTAATCAGTTTGTTAAATACCGGTAATAACTAAAAAATATAGTAGCTTATTTTCTTCAGACCGACTTGAACTCACTTAAATTCATTTTATAATCTTTTTTATAAAAAATAATTAAATATATTCCTTGTTAAATTTAAAGATCTATCAGCGTGCCTAGCTTATGATAAACATTGTTAAATTTTCATATCTTTTCACACAAAAAAGCTAGAAAACTAGGCTTTTGGGTAACAACGAAGAAACATGTTTAACTAATGAAATAATAAGTGAGTTGTGGTTGATGCAATCCATTGCTTTTTTGGCAATTATCAATCACTGATGACCTTGGATGAAATGAGTGAAGTGCCAACTAAAGGTGCAAACGTGCCTCTCAAGTGAGTATTTGAGGAAGAAGTTTAACGTGCTGTCTGACATAAAACAAATCTCACATAAGGGAAATCACAACCCGCAAACTTTATTATTAAAACTGGCAATTAACGCATTTCCAAACTTCAAGTGGGTTTGGAGTTGCTTCCACTTCGAACCATAGTATCAGTATAATCCAAACTCATTAGACGCGATTTTGTTTTGCTAAATTTGTGTGAAGGCATTTGCAGCGAAAAGGTGAGTCTACTTTAATAAGTTTTTTTTTAGGGATAAATTGTCAATCTAAAAAAGATCTATATTGCAACTACGAATCATTGAAATAGATGGGCGCGAACACATTAGTAGCGAACAACTTCAAACCAATTCGGAGCATGGAAATGCAGTGATTGAAGTTGGTTATTAACAACTCTTGAATAAATAAAGAAAAAAGCATTTGGTCAAAAGAAGTTCACATTATCTTTGGTGCTCAACAGCTCACTAGTAAGAAAGAATAGTGTAGCTCAATGTTTATGGGTTGGTACCGCTTGATAAGCCACCCTTAAATGACTCTCTTGAAACTAATAAAATAAGTTAACGGCTCTTCCATAATTGAGATGAGATAAATATGGTTGCTACAAGCTAACTGTGCCACAAATTGTAATAATTTTACATGGCTCTGGCAGCTATGAAATCTAAAGGAAGTCACACAAGTGACCTTCAGATATGTTTGTCATAAAGGAAGCAAAACCACGTACCTTGAATTGATTTTATCATAATAATGTCAATGTCTTTGTCTTGTTTCCTTTCGGCTACTGAAACTTTGGTATTTTGACCATAACTCCATATGAAACTTAGTTTGCATTTTTCTATAAACAGCCTTAGAATCTAGAGAGTTACGAGGCACATATAGAGTGGCACGCTAGCTACGCACCTACTCTGGGCTGAACCAAATAGCCGCCATTTCCAGGAGCTTTCATGAAAAATATTTTTCTCACGTGGCCGAGTCATTATCGCTTCTGAGCTGGTTTATCTGCAGTGGTATCCAGTACTCTCTAGTAAGTACACCTATGTGTTTTTTTAATAGTTTTTTATGTGTTTTTTTTTATTAGCCGAAAAGTAGAGATACAACCATTGAATCTTGTTTAGTTATGTAAAATGGCTTGGAGGACATTTTATGGACGTAATACCTTTTGAAGAAAAAGTCTTGTAATAAAAGTTAACACGTATTGTTTATTAGTAGACAATTTATCCCAGCTTACTAGCAGGTTTAAAGTTTATGCTAACATTAAAGTTGTTGCAGATGTTATTTTCATTAACTTATGTATGATTTTCTCAGTGCAATTGTTCTCTTCACCCCTCACTCTGTGAAAACGTATGATGTTTCGGAGATTAGCAAGGAAAGAGTGAGATTATGACTTGGCTTATAAAACCACAAATGGCAGGCGACCATCTGCAGATGGCTTCTGGATGCATTTTGAGAATCACTTATTATTCATGCAACAAACCAATAATGTTAAGCATATTTCAGGATCTCATGACATCATGTGCTTGTTAATTATTTGTTACTGGCGTATTTTTTGCACTTTAGTTTGTTGAAGTTGCAGGATATAGTAAATTACATTCATAGATACTCCAAAAAAATGAATGTAAACAGTCAGCTTTTGCCTTCCTATCTCATTTTTTTCAAGATTAAAGAGGTGAATATGCATTATTGTTTCATGACCTTTGACCTCATCTATTCTATACACATTTTTGTAACAGTTTTAAGTCGTGCGTTTAAATGAATTTTTATAGTTTTCCAATGCTAAAATTGGTTTTATTAATCAAATTTTGTAATATAAATTTTCGATAGGTTTACTTACCTGAACAACGCTAAACAATTTTTCTGGTTTTACAGTTCAAACTTTATAACATGAAAATAGTTTATCTGACAAAAACAGTCTTCAAGTCTTTGATTTTATATGCAGTTTTCATACATATGCTGGGCAGAATATTTACCATTTAATCATAGATATAAAATAAATAATCAAAATATATGTTTATTGTCTAGTATAGATTGCAAGACATATGATTTAACATTGTTATAAATGGCAGTTAAGCACAACTTCATTCTAGGCAGTGCTTCAGCTGAATTCAAACTACGTAACTTCAATGTTAACTTATTTGAAGGTTTTTTCCAAGTTTTACATCTTGATGCCTTTTTATTGCCAGAAGTCAAAAAAGATAAATTTATTTTTTTTAGTTTCTTTGCTAGCCAGACACTTTTCTGCCAAATAGAAGTTGAAGCTGCCTATTCTACATGCCAAAAACATTTTTTGTTCTCAAATAGAAACTGATTTTAGAATGTCCATAATTTAGTTTTTGATTCAGCCAGACTCAACAGATGAGAATCGGCAGTTTGTTGAAGGATATTGCAAAAGTATCCATGATGCGGATTGAACCGTTGATGCGCCTAAAGAGAGTCTTGCGTGCTAATAACTGACTATGTAACACTAATAACGCCAAATAAATCAATACAACTGTTATCGCGTAGTTTTATCAAGTAAAAAGTTAGTTTTTATACCACTCACGATTATCAGAGGTCTTGCTCAAGTTTAGATATTAAATTAGGAGCGTCGTTATTACTCAAATGTTTGAGAAATTTCAACACGAGCTATAAGTTTAGGATCATTTATGAGTCAGAATTTTCTGAGAGCAAAATTCGAGTTTGCTCACCGGTTTGATTTTTGTACAGAGAAGACTTGGTGAAAAGGTCATTCATTGTACGCTGCCTCTAATATGTTATGATTCACACTTTGGTAGAAAGTTGTGTTAAAATACATCAGAAGGAAAGAGTCCAGCTGCAGGATATCACAAAAGGGAGGTTCCTTTTCTAAAACTAAAGGATTAGCAAATTGAATCAATAATATTCAAAGTGCTTTCGTCAGGCTGTGTTTACCGATGTTGTTCTCCAGACAGGGAGTGGCTCTTAAGCCTGCTATTTGCTAGCGTCTCTATGGAAACTATCTTCTGTAAATCTTTCTGTAAAATGTTTTGTCTATGCTATTGACAAATACGGTTAATACATATATTTACCTCATTTACTCATATGTTCTTAGAAGGTTGCAATGGTTCTACATGGCAATTTCACTACAAACAGCTCAGGATCTGCAGTTTATAGATGTGTATTGCATTCATTGGTGTACGAATGCGACTTTAAATGAATGCGACTTTAAATGTTTTGCGATGTACTTTATTGCAAAACATTTAAATATGTAATTTGTCATTTTGAAATTAACTTTTATAATGTATTTTAGAATTAAACAACATGAGTTAAAAAGTGCACTTAAATATAATCTACCATTGCTAACTTTTTGCGCTTGTTTACCTATGAAAATCATTAGCATCAGCTCAAAAGAACTGACTGGTTGCTAAGTGAATCTTTTGCAGCAAATCAATATGATTGGATCAGTCTAAACTTTTTTCACAATGCAATTTATCTCTAGAACTGGACTGCATATGTTTGCTGTTTAGTATTCCAACCGTATGCATGTATTTACGTTATTGTAATAGTATTTGAGACCCAAATTGTGCCGTTGTACATTTTAGTACTCGTGTCCTTTATAAGATTATATAACATTAAAATTATATAAGACAGCAATTGAAATCTGCTTTGTTGGCATATGTTGTTTTGGTACGCATTTTTTTAAATATTTTGCAATACTTCTGTCTCGTTTTAATCTCTGTTTGTTTCCAGCTTCCTTCTATTGGGGTCAGGGTGGTACCGGAATTGAGCATAAAATTTTCTCTTCTCATCACGTACTCTTGTATTTCTCCCAGCAAACATATGTAACTAAATTAGGTTATCAATCTAAAAAATCTATTGCACTATTTCAAAATGCCACAAATACCATATTTTGAGTGTCTAGAGAGTAAATCCATTACGACATAGAGCTATTTGAACGCCTTTGGTCGCAAATGAGTTTGATCAATAAAGCTAAGCTTCCACTACATACTTGAGGGGAAAATGTGGATTAGTCTTCCATTGCTTTTCACCGCAGACATACATTCTGAGGTACAACTCAATCTTGCCTCCACCTTAAAATCTCTAAAAAAAACATTCAGATTAACAAGAAAAATGTGATATTAGTAAACCATTGATAGATTTATCTGGAGAGCATTTGTCATTCGGTTTGAAATTTATTTTCTGATTTTGCTATCAGTCAATGATTAAAAAAAAATTTGACAGTTGGCAGCTGATTAGCTCGCCAAAAAATTTGATGGTTCTTTTAATTAGCTGTCCATTTTCTGCCATATTTCGGCTGTATATCAGCAATATACAGCCCCCCCCCCCCCCCCCCCCCGTGGGGCTGTATATCATTGATATCAGGCTGTAATTTGACAAAACTAAGTCAGTTTTATGACAAAACCTTGTCCTTGATAGACTTAGCTTCACTGTAATATTTCTATAGAAGTATTTTATCTCATTTGATACAAAAAAATTTCTATAGATGTATTTTGTCTTATATTTTAAAGTTTGAAAAAAATATTTTAAAGTTTAAATCGATCAAACTTGATCGCGATTAAAATGCTAACATCAAACAACAGTGTGATTATGGCGTCTATAATTGCAGAGACCGACAGAATAGAGACTGGTAACGATTCAACTTGACCACAACAGCCGATATTAACTATAGCAATGATAACAACTACAGTATAGTGGTGTCATTTCGCACACATTTTCCTTTGGAGCAATATAACTTCTACCAAGTTTTGTCAATTTTAATATTGAAACATTCTGGCAATCAGATCTCCTCAAACAATAAAAACAATCACAAATGATAGAAAAATACCGATAATTTCGGAGGAAATCTACTAAAATTTTGTGTAAGTTCATCTTTAAATAAAGTTACGGTACTTTTTATATATCATGCTTTGAACAACCAAAGAAGAAATAAAGAGGTCAACTCTAACAAGACTTTAGTACAATATACCACTATTTATGTAACTGAAGTTATTGACAAGTTATAAAGCCAACTCACATAATGGAACATCAAACGGGGTCCCAGAAAATAGAATATACGTCACATCTCTTCGTTTCTCAGTATGCTCTGAGGCAAATCTTATATATATAAATAAACAGTTTTGGTCATCTAACCCATTATCACAGCTCATGTAAATTTCAATCAGGAAATTGTACTATCGGAAGAAGAACGTTACGAGTTGGTTCTAAAAATATCGAGCTCTATTTTTAAGCAGATGTGCGGTGAACAAACTAAATGGTCACTTCTTCTCTGTATTGATTTACAATGAACTTAAAGGAATTCCTTAGACACCATCAATAAATGCCAGGCTGTGAAACGCACTCGTGACACTGTGGAGCTTGATTACACGTGGCCCAATTACCTGACCTTGTTCTTTGGGCTGTCCATTGACCCCCACCACATACCATACATATTTTTGAATATTGAAACATGACGCATTCTGGGAAGCTTCCTGTCATCAATTTTTATCTATTAAAAAATCAAGTGGATTGGAAACTATTTTAGCAAACTTGAATGTATTGATTTGTGGGTATTATTAAAGCGTATTTAATGATGTTCAAAGAATCCCAACTTTACTGTTAATTATTTTGTCTATACTCCGTACCAAACATCAAAATGAAATATATTTCAAAAGTTAAAAATCTTTTAAATAAATATCTATCTTATACATTTCTGCACTGTTTAGAGAAATGAGCTACGATAGTGCTCATACTCCTTCAAATCATAAAAATATGGAATCTTTAAAAAAGTAACAATTTTTCATTGACACGTAGTCATTAATGCTTTCATTTCTAGCTGCCTTCAACCAAATATTTCCATGGTGTATGTAATAGGCTATATCAAGTACAAACGAGTCTACCATGTTGTAAATAACTACAATAATAAGGCTCTGCTCTCTCTGACAAACAAAAGCTTGTCATAGTTTATCATAGAGACATAGACCTATTAATAATATATAATAATGTATATAATAATATATATAATGCATAGTTAATAGGTCTATGTTGTTTATACTGCACTATTACTATTACCCTTGTTGTTCAGTGTGCTGTAAAAGACCATCATGTATAATAGTTCCATGTAAAATTCTTTAGACAGGTCAAAGGGTGGTCAAATGGTGAAGTTATGAAAGCTCTGGCCCACCACGCTGAATGCGGCAAGTTCAAACCCTGTGTGATGCAATCTTTTTCCAAACCTCCAACCGTGGCTTTGGACAAACAGCTGGACACGACACTTGTAAGAAAGACGGCGCATAAACATGGGCTCAGAACACAATAGGTAAGATATATGTTCTGTATTTATCTATAAAGTATAACACACAGGGTAAGAGATATGTTCTGTGTGTATCTATAAAGTATAACACTCAAGGTAAGATATATGTTCTGTGTGTATCTGTAAAGTATAACACACAAGGTAAGATATATGTTCTGTGTGTATCTATAAAGTGTAACACACAAGGTAAGAGATATGTTCTGTGTGTATCTATAATGTATAACACACAAAGTAAGATATATGTTCTGTGTATCTATAAAGTATAACACAAAAGGTAAGATATATGTTCTGTGTGTATCTATAAAGTATAACACACAAGGTAAGATATATGTTCTGTGAATCTATAAAGTATAACACGCAAGGTAAGAGATATGTTCTGTGTGTATCTATAAAGAATAACACTCAAGGTAAGATATATGTTCTGTGTGTATCTATAAAGTATAACACACAAGATAAGAGATATGTTCTGTGTGTATCTATAAAGTATAACACGCAAGGTAAAAGATATGTTCTGTGTGTATCTATAAAGTATAACACTCAAGGTAAGATATATGTTCTGTGTGTATCTATAAAGTGTAACACAAAAGATAAGAGATATGTTCTGAGTGTATCTATAAAGTATAACACAAAAGGTAAGAGATATGTTCTGTGTGTATCTATAAAGTATAACACAAAAGATAAGCTATATGTTCTGTATGTATCTATAAAGTATAACACACAAGGTAAGAAATATGTTCTGTGTGTATCTATAAAGTATAACACAAAAGGTAAGAGATATGTTCTGTATGTATCTATAAAGTATAACACAAAAGGTAAGAGATATGTTCTGCGTGTATCTATAGCGTAGTGTATAACACACAAGGTAATATATGTGTTCTGTGTGTATCTATAAAGTATAACACACAAGGTAAGAGATATGTTCTGTGTGTATCTATAAAGTATAACGTACCCGCAATGTGATGTCACTAATTAGTTTGTTGCTATAGTTGATATTGGCCATTGCGTTTAAGTTGCAGCGTGACGTGTCTCAATTCTGTCAGTAAGTTTGCAAGTATACACTTGATAGTTGTGCTTTCTTTTGATCGATTGATCACAAGTTTTGTCGATTTTAATCTTGAAACATCCTGGCAGACAGACCACCGCAAACATAAAAAAAGATTGCAAATGATAGAAAATCCGACACTTTCTGATAAAGTCTACCAAACTTAAAGTTCATTTTTAAACAGAGACTAACATGAGCATCTGACCATCAAACCTAGAGCAATTACTTGTACACTATCTTTAAGCTTTAACCTCAGAGTAAAGCAAATACGGTGTTGGGTATCTCATGAAAGGGCATCTCATCTAAAATTACATTCATGGTAATTTGATGTAGCCATGCATAGAGAGCATTATTATTATAGTATGAACACCTTTAATTTAAAATATACCTAAGGATAGGAACAGACTGATTTTCAGTAAACATCAAAGTTACAAATAGTCATTTCAAGAACTATTGCAGGGGTAAAAAATGTTAAATAACCCGAATTTACTTTCTGTGTGAAGTGTAACATTAATCTTTACTATAATCTTTTCTGCAATAAGAGCCATGTTTGTCTGTATGTTCGTCTGTCTGCAGCCACAGTTAGAAGTTTAAAAAAATCACATTCGGGAATCAAACACGCAACTTTTTGCACAGCAAACCAACATACTAACAGCTGCATCATTCGCCCGCTGACAAGCATTTCAGAAGAATTTGACGCATAGTTATTACACCTAATGATCTTTCATGGTCCAAGGTACTGCCACGGTGCGTGTTCTACTAAAAATAGTCATATACAATGTACTAGTTAGAAATTATCTTTAAAAGTTCCTTATTTGAAATGCTGAGATTGCTTAAGAGAACCTGCCTACCATATGAACTAATTTACCTTCATAAAAAGATAGAGTTGAAACTTTGCAGAGTGTTTATGAAATACCAGCTTGCTATCTCAAAGAATCATTGTGTTTGATTTACCAGTTATGTAATCCTAGTAAATGGTAAACACAACTTTTATGAGTTGAAACACGTTTAAAGGCATTTATTCTTTTGGAAGAAGCATAATACAATAACAAAGCTAAGCGCTAAACCATAAAACGAACACTATTTAAATTTAATAGAAAACTTAAACTAAATTCACTGAATAAAATGTTCAGATCCTTTTGAGAGCTTCGCAACTTTTTAGCCAAGATCCACATCCTTACAGCTTGACCCGCAGTCTCTCATCTGTCTGCAAATTACTTTGACAAAAGGCAATTACTCAAAATCACTGATCATCTGCCAAATCAATACGGTTGTAGTCTAGTGCAGTGGTTATCATCTTAAGAACATCTATTATCATCAGCCACTGGTGGTCTATCTTCCTCATACGGTAAACAGATTATGCTCAGTTTTAAAAGTTGTACTTTAATGTACCAAACGGAAAGTAAAAAGTCCAAATTATCTCACAACTTTAATTTCGGAAGGTTCTTAATTTCTGAAAGTTCTCAAGGTTCCAACTAACATTTACATTTTGTAAATCCAAACAATAACTTTGAGTTGATATTTTTTGTAAACCCTGATTGCACACAAAAGTCATGATTAAATGAATCTATCACTAGAAGTTACAGATGATTATACTTTCAGGTACATTTGAAAAGAACTAATGACTGTTTTTAAATATTCTGATACAGCCATCTGGAATATTCAATATATTCAATCATTCAATATGTATCTTGTTTAAAGAAAATTTATTATATTTACTTACACTACTGGTTTGTTTTGTTTTATGAGGAGTAGCTACAAATTAAATATTGTATTGAAATTACAGCAGTGTTTTAATATAGTGTTTCTATTCATGCCTTGGCTTGACTAAACATACACCTTCATATTTTCTTGACCACAACCTGCTAAAAAATCGCAAACAACAATACTATATGTATAGTATATTTAGGTAAGGTTCAACAAAGAGGTGACCAATAGAAAAAAGATGTCTCATCAAAGTTTGGAAGAGTTTATGTAGAGTTTTATAGAAACTCCAAACTCATATTTGTACTCGGATTGTTAATGAGAGATTTGAATCACTGATGTTGATTATATTTATTGTTAATCATATAGGGCTGAAGCCTTCACACCGTGAAACATGTGAAATTACAGACAATTATTAAGTGAAATTAGCATTGGTTATAAATTCATAATTGACAATACATGTGATATCTTCAAGAAATTTATACTTCAAGTAAATTATCCAAGTGCAATCAGTCAGTTAAAAAAAAACAAAACACATATATAGTTCAAAACTGTTATTTAAGATAGACTTACTAACCTGTGCCTCTTTGAACAATCCAAGCTATAATACAGGATAAGTAGGTTTACAACTTTACTAAAAGAAGGTTACATTATGTAGTTGACTGTGTGAAAATTGGTGAGAGACTGAACAGGTCAGGTAAAAACATCATCTAAGGTCATCAGGTTAGATTGTCATTGGTCTAGCGGCATATTTCAGTTACTCAAAAATAAAGATAGTTCAAGTTACTTCTGCTGGTGGTTACCTATACCGGCCACAAGAGCTGAGCACAAACATTTCATTATTGCTTCACTGATTATAAAAACATAAACTGCTGACAAGCATCCTAGTAGGTAGCTCAGAGGGCAAATCTTTATTTCACTACAGTTTATAAAAGGTTTTGTCATACACGAACCAACTTTGAACTAATACCAAAAAGTCATTTCTAAAGCTATAAGTGTTTGTTTACTTTACGGTTGATAGAATTAAATTGGACACTTTGATTCAGATGTCAATCTTCAAAAAGTGTTGTGACATATTAAGGTCAAAGTGTCAGTTGAGAAAAATATGTTTTCGTGGGCTCATTCCTGGCATTTGCTGCTAAGCATCCTGTGAGTAGGTCTTTAATTTTTTAAGGATCCCCAGGTGATTTGACATTGCAAATTTGCAAAATCGAATCGCATTATGTCACGAATTGTCTATTTATAGACGATTCACGATATATTGTGCGATATTATTATTAAACAAACGTGAAAATTTTGTTAGTACATATATGTATATTTTAACTGAAAAAGAAAATTTTTTATGTTTGTGATAGATGAAAACATTTATTTCAAGAATGTCAGGGTTTGTGGAAGGTCATGGAATAAGCGTATTATAAGACTAAAAAACTCGTGCGTTTTAGTTCCAGTATCGCTCACTCTTAAAATCACCAGGTATAAAATAAATTGCCATTACACAATTATATTAATTATACGATTAGCAATATCTTTTTAATTGGTGACAATTTTCAAACCATCTACCTTTACAATTGCCACCAAACAATTAAATTGCCATACTGTAAAGCTTTACCAGAGAGTGGATTAATACCATCACAACATAGTTGAAGAGATACTAGAAGGTAAAGACTTCTAAAGCTCCATTTACAGTTTCGTATGACTTTTAACATTCAGTACAAGTTGCTACAGCCTGTGTACCTTGTACCACATCAATTATCTATGTGAAGTTAGCTCACAACCCCTACTTTCCAGATGAATTTTATGCAGTTTATATTCTTGTTAATTTTCAAGCATTGCTTTGCTTATAAAATAATATATAATTACGAGCAATAGTTAGAAGCTTAGCCAATTACAGAGAAGTAAAAAAATGAAACAAAAAACACATCAAGACTGTTTTACCATTCTAACTCTATCAACAAATTTATTTATTTTGATAAATTCTATTCATCTGTTCAGTTAGAGAATGAGCTTGGCAGAATACAATCCCCGAGGGCTTTTACTTCCACAGCCATACGAATGCATACAATTGCTACATACATGTATAATGCTACAAATGTGCCTGTTATCTGGATGCATGAGAGATCTTTCCTTCAGAAGAAGTTTTATATACATATTGAAACAGATAAAGAAGTGTACCACTCATAAAGAATAATAGCAAAACGCAATATTACTTTTTAAGTTATAAAATAGTTTTCTCATCAAAAGCAAGCTTTTTTAGCTGGAATCATCACCAAAGGACCAGATTTTCAATTTACAAAAGAAATAGTTCGAACGATATTTTACTAGCGTGAAGGAACATAAGCTAAAGTGCATCAGGTCATGCCTTACCTTTATAACAAGAATTTTTCTATGTCAGCGTCATGCTTGTTTAAGATATAATATTGGCGGTGGCTATTGAGATTTCTTCATTTATGCGCACAATGAACAGAACTACTAGTTGGTAAGTCTCTAAGAGTCTCTAGTAACAATAGCGGTTGAGATTTTAGGATTCATCTGTTATAACTAAAAAGTGTATTTAAACATTCTAATTTTTAATTGAATTCATTAACTCTGAAAAAAGGGTCGCTATGATGACCTTCATCTTTAAAATGCTGTTTGTTGTTATAGATATATTCAAAGCAATCTCTAAGACTAAACATTCAAAGGAAACCCCACTATCTGTATATGTAGAGAACGGTATAAGGGCATAGATGGCACCAAATTTTTTATCAGGTTCAGAGGGTGTACGAAAATTATAAATACTACATTAAAACATATAAAGACATGAAAATGAAAATCTATACTAAGACATTTGTACTACTTATCATGTATTCCAGCCTACCACACTTACACCAATCACATCACAAAAACTTTGAACATTTTGCCTTATTCCAAAGCTTACTTGGGACAAAAAATAATTAAATTCAAAAATCTGTGTTAACTACCATCAGAACATTTGCATGTATCGTTCCACACATATGAAAAACATTGTTTTCTATTTTGTAACATCAACATACCACATCTACCTTCTTATATTTCAGTTTATAAACTTTCTGTTACGACAACCTTCAATTCACTAACGTATTAATATTAGATTATTACCTTTTAAAACAGTTTTGGTGAGAATCACCAAAATAAATCCTGAATCCTCACTCAATAAATTCTGATTTCCGTTTTTCATTTTTTGTTCTTTAAATTGTAAGGAAAAACATCATTTGGTTGATGATCACCAATGCCGATACAAAGTTATTCATTAATGAATGGAATACATGCACAACAAAAACTTTCATAAATTTGATGTATAATACAACTCTTCCAGCTGTTCATTAAACTTTGCATAAACTGTAAAACGGTTAGAATCTGTTAAAAACTAATATTATGTACTAATAAATGATGCATGCTTTTTTTAGATTTTTCTGCTAAAAGTTTTTGGTCAATTTTTCAATTACTTAAACTCTTTTTTAAACTTTCCAAGGAAAACTTTTTACTGCTAAATGTAAACTAACCAACACAATATTTTCACTAAAGAACAGGTTGTTTCAGAAAAAAAATTCTCTTTTAATTGGTTTCAAAATTTCTTCGGATTATTACTAATGAAACTCTGCAGAAGCAGAAATAGATCTGAATCCTTTAATTCAGTAAATTAATTGGTATTTATATGCTAAGTAATAGCTGAAGCAATGTATTAGTTCACTCATCAAGTATGATAAGTAATCCATTGACAAATGAGTTCTCAACAATTACAGTCAAACCTTCAACTACTACAGTCAACCCCTCAACAATTACAGTCAAACCTTGGTTAACAAGGTTTTCTGCATAAAAAATTTTTGACAAGTCCTTATAAACTTTTTGTCGTGAAACGCGATGCAAGTTTTATGGCATGATGTTATTTATTATGCCATGTCCAAAATTTTTCAACAAATGTTTTATCAAGTAAGAATAAAAAAGCCCGGAAAATAAAAAAATACAACATAAAAATAGTTATATATGTTCGTTATATATAAATTTCGTTCATTTTAACTGTTTTTAGTTTAAGTTAGAGTATGTTATTCTGTGTATTTTATCACTTACTCCATCCCTAAAGTTATCGATTACCAAGTTTACCCTGTTATTTAGGTATCTCTAAAGTAACTTACTAAAACAACATCTTTTATTTGTTACTTTGTTTTCTCAAATGTTACATACAATTTAGGTTCTTTGATTTAGCTTTTTTATATAGTTTATTTATTGCATTTGTTTTATGTCATATGCAACTACCACAAATATTTATTTTTGTTTTTAGGCTCTATTCTAACTTAAACAAAACTCAACCTATTCATACAAAAAATTTTCTTCAGCAGACAATGGTTTAGGTTTTTTATGCAAAGATCAGGGGTTTTACTGTACCAAAATCGCACCCCTTTGATCTCTTTCTACGGTGTGTTAATCAACCTCTTGTTTTGAATATTTTCATGAAGCAAAAGTAACCATAGAAATTGAAACCTTTGATTCTTCGAGTTTGATAGAAATTCTTGTCTAATGATTTTCCTTCTCTACAACTGATAAACATACAGGTGGGCGCTGCGTAAGAGACAATTGTCTTGCAAAACCTTTTTTAAAAATGTAAAAACAGCCAGAAAAAGCACGCAAATCGTTTGTTATCAGACAGAATGTCTTCTGTGGAAGTAATCAAGCAATTCCATTAAGTGCAGTTCGCACAGTTCTTTATACAGCTTTATTGTACAAAATAATAATAGCAAAACTTTATATCCATAGAATTATATTATTTGGCAAGGACTATCAATTTCAACATTTGCATGAGAACAACGTTTTAGAAAATTTGAGTCATAATAGCGACAGAGCATTTGATCGCAATAGCGGGATCCGTTTCTTGGGTTGCCAGAAAGGTGTTTGTTAAAGCTTCTAGCCTCTCATCAAATGAGCTACCAGCAGCTTCTTAAATATCTATCAAAGCTGGTTTGTTATTCACTAGCTTATGAGCAATAAACAAAATTGTAACAGTATGAAAACAAAAGAGCTCCGAATAATAGCCGCACTCAAACAGGAAACTCACAAAAGTATTTCAGAAAACCTCATGAAGTCATGTTTTTTGCAAGAAGCCAATTGAGAATAAATCAATCGATCAATAAGTCAAAAAATAAATAAGCATCAATAATTATCTCAATAAATGTTACCACAGACTGACAACACTCAATATTTCCTTCAACTTAAAATCTTTAGAGAAAACTTTCAGATTGACCAGAAAAATGTGATATTAGTAAACCATTGATAGATTTATCCGGAGAGCGTTTGTCATTTGATTTGAAATTTGTTTTCTGATGTTGCTATCAGTCAATGATTAAAAAAAATTTGACAGTTAACAGCTGATTAGCTCCCCAAAAGAGTTGCTGGTTCTTTTAATTAGCCCTCCATTTCCTTCTAAAAGTTGCCAAAATGGACCAATCAGATCAAAACTTCAAGTAATAGGTTTTATACAGGAAGTAATTTCATTAGGTTTTCCTAATCGCCCCAAAGTTGTCAAACTTTGACAAAAATTAAACCAACAGAGATAAGGTTGATGCAATTTGAAGGATCAACTCCGATGGGAAAATCTTGCTCATTGAAGTCAGTTCTGCCGAAAGAAGCTAAATATGCCTGACATCTTGCTGCCGAGTCATGTGCTGCTGCTATCAACATTGACGCACCTTTTGCATGATCGCTTCAGTTGTTACTTTGGCTCTCACTAAAGCAAAGAATGATAAACCATGGATTGAGTTGAAAAAATAGACCAAATCATGAACCAACTGAAAAATATCACAACTTAACATTTGATAAAGATCCATTTTTCCAAAGATAAAATTTCATTTACGGGAATTAGTTATGAGATTTTTAATAAGAAATAATTTTATGAAAGAGAATAAATATTTTTCAATCTTTTGAGATTTGTTTTGTTGCTTCAAATCATAACTGCCACGAACAACTTTTATTGTATTTACTAGGTAAATCAGACACGCTGATTCCGATTTTGTAATCAAAATAAAGATTAGGCCACTAACTTTCAGAGTAATGAAGGATTTTTTATAGCGTTTTAATATCGGTCTCGAAAACAACACGATCGGCATAACAAGCTCCGCCCATAAATACGTGACGTAACCTAGCTTTTTAGGAACAGAAGTTACGTAGGGATGTTTAGACTGATTTAGAATAATAGAGATAGGTGTTTTAAAATCCATTAATATCTTAATTCAGCCTTAAAAATAATATCAGTCTTTTCTGAAAGGTAGATAAGCTATTTAGCATTGCATATTTAAAAAGCGCGATAACAACGCTAGCTTGTGATAAAACCACGCTTTTTGAGCTCATTTTTCTTGGTGTCCAGTCCATTTAAACGTCATGTAACAAGCTGCAAGCAATTTTAAATAGTTTATATCCCTTTCATAAAAAAACTGAAATTATTTTACAGGCTGGATTTAGATAATAATGGGTTTTAAGACACCCATCTCTATTATGCTAAATCGGACTAAACATTCCTAACTTCCGTTTCTGAAAAAGCTAGGTTTCGTCACATATTTATGGGCAGAGCTTGTAATGCCGATTGTGTTGTTTTCGAAGCGGATATTGAAACGCTTTAAAAAAGCCTAAATGACTTTGAAGGTTAGTGGACTAATCTTTATTTTGAGTACAAAATCGGAATCAGCGTGTCTGATTTACCTAGTAAATACGATAAAAGTTGTTCGTGACAGTTATGGTTTAAGGGATCTGACTCCCAGGATGTATCAAGATTAAAATCCACAAAACTTGATCACAGTGAAAATCCTTATAAGAAAAATATTTCTCCAAAAATGCCATTAATAGTTGCACTTTCTGTTTGTCTATCTCATTATGACATTGGCAAATATGTTCAAGTTGCAGTGTTACACGTCCCTATTGACATATATTATATTTTGTATTTGCTCAAGATTGTTTTAATAAAACTTTTAATACAGCCTCAGATCCATTGGCATAGAATATAGATGCTTAAAATGATTTAAAAAAAGGTTGTTTGAGATTTGCCTCATTGTTTTTCTCTAAATGTTGTGTAAACACATGAGTACCCAATGCTAATAAGACCATATATTTACATTTTATAAACACTATGCATGACTTCTTGTATCATTTTTGGGAAAGTTTTGGCATATCGTCTTTTGGGCATTTTAACTGTGATTAGGTTTTGTCGATTTTAGATTTGATACATCCTGGTAGTCAGACCACTCAAAGCAACAAACAAAGTCTCAATTGATAGAAAACTATAACTTCTGATAAAATATTTTTAAACTTTGATGTGAGTGACCTTTTAAAGGATACCACGTAGCAATGAATTTCAAATTCAATATAATGATGAGCTATATATTGACTTGAATAGAAAAACCTCTATTTGCAGACAAGATGAAAGGGTAATATTAACAACATTGATAAGCTAGAAAAAAATCTAGAATGCAGGATGTGGTGACCACGCACCACGAATATATATTGCATAAAATATAATAAAACAAGTTGTGTCATAGGTAGCATAAAAAATGCAAAATGACGATTTACTGATGGAGTGTCAATGTGAGTATTTCATGACATTCTCTTTTTTCCTGATTGTCTGCGGTCCTGGTCAACAGGACCGCAGACAATCAGCTGCCCTAAACAGTGAACAGCAGCCCTAAACAGAGCAACACCAAACTTCAAGCCCGAGGTTGTAACTGTCGCAGCTAAATAACAGCACCTGCCATTCTCTGATAGAAGTTAATAGTTGAGTTAACGTCTGACCAGGGCTCTGTCTTTCTTATACCAGAATAACCGTTCGTTTGTCATGGTAAGTAGATTGCTAAAAAGTAACATTTTATGTGCAGATGAAACTTGCCAAAGCGCAGAGGAGTTTACATAGCAGGCAGTTATTCTCGTCATCTCACACTAGACAGCTTGAACGATAAGTAGCTCTGAACCAGCTGCATGCCTCCACTACTGGGTGTAACCACGCTGCGGGCAGCTAAGTGCAAGCCTTTGTTATGGTTAACCAGCGAGATAGTTTATTGCTGCCTCTCCGCCGATGCTGTCATTCTATTGTCATAGCCTTTTGTTTTGATACTTTCGACTCAATTATTCTCTGAGATGAAAGCTATTGTTCTTGGTGACTAAACCTTGAAACGCAATTACCAGCAGTGGTGTTTAGATTGCTCATCTAAATTTAGTTCAGCCGATGTTGAGCCATCAGTTGAATAGATGTCCAGCTAAGAAGGAAAGAGCTTAATTGATCACCTGAAAAATCCTTTTCAATTCAGAGAGCAAAGATTCAATGATTAATAGAGACACCGCATAATGCCCGCAGTTTGACAAAAAGACGCTTTTGATAAATAAATAACATTGAATATTCAACTGTGGTGGTTTTTGATACAGTAAAGTCTATGAAAGATTCCGTGCTAATGTTACCGCAGGCACGCTTTTTATTGGTTTGACAATCTCTCAATAACAGGAAATAAATAAATAATGATAATTATTTGGAAAGTAAAAGCGTTTTTGAACTCCCGACTCGTACCCTAGCAGCGCCAACGTGACAAAATGTCAAAGTAGTATCTGGAGTAGAATACGTTATGGGGTAAGCATTTGTTTTGTCCCAGACGAACCTAAAGCTTGGAGTTACCTTCTGCATGCTGATTTCATCAATAAGGGACTGACCCCGTAATAACTCTATTGAAAACTCACAAGCGCAACCAGTTAAACATTTTTTAGGAATTCGCCAATTACATTTGATATAAAACAAAAGTTTGGTTATTCAATGCTAAAAACATTAAAATACAGTCAGTCATACTCTGACATACGAGCTCATTTTGCTCTGGAACTGAGCTTGTCTGTCAATTCGCTCGTATGTCAATGCAATATTTCCTATATAAAGTAACTAAACACAAATTAATCTATTTCCATGCTATGAAAAACCCAGCTAAAAGTGAGAGAATACGATGGAAAAACATGTTTTTAATTGTTGTCATTCAGTAGTGATGCTCACCAGCTAACTTATTTAGTGGTTATGATCTGCACTAAATTGTAACATTATCCTTTATAGTACTGCATAGAGCTCATACCTTTGAGACAGATGTAGTGGCTAATGGTGGCATGAGAGAGATTAGGCTCTTTGTAACATAGCATAAACTTTGAATTTTACTTGAAAGAAGAATTTAGTTCAGTAAACACACGCTTAAAGCCACGTTTTAATCTTTTATAAAACTTGACTCTAATTTTCTCATCAGTTTTGTCATAATAACGGCCATCGAGAGCCAACGGCATGCTCGTTTCTCAAAGGTTTCTCATACTTCAAGGCAGTAACTTGCTCAAAATTCTGCTCGAATCTCAGTTTATTTTATTTGTTGGAGCACTTGTATGTTCAGGTATAACTGTATAATGATTTGGGGCTACGACTTTTGCTGATGCATCACCACGTAAACTTTTATCTTCTGTTAATGGAGTCTACCATACTCAGTTATCTTCTAGGATCTACTACAATCAAGGCGAAAATGAACCACATGCTTTTAAAGGTTGACTTGCGACAAAATTCACATTACAGTTATTTGGTATCTAAAGATTCACCATGTCTTACTCTGCTGTGTTGTAGGTGCAAAATATGTGGAAATGTGATTACAAGCTCTTAAAAGCTCAAAAATGAACAATTAATCGCCTCCATCACGAAACCGCCGTAGATTGAAATCAGTTTATTTCTCTGACGTAATCATTACATTTGGTTATTGTTTTCTCACGTGATGTTCTCACGTAAATTGAAAGGCCAATAAAAGGCTCAATATAAAACTTCTCGTAGCACTAGTTTATGACAAACACTTCGGGTTTTATCGAAGAGCCCTTACCAAATATAGATGCTAGCTAGTTTACAGTTTTGTTTCGGCTTTGGTCTAATTGGCTAGTCGTAATCTGATCATATGACCCATACTTCCTGCCAAACAGCGCAAATAATTTTTGCAGCATTTTTCGACTACCACAGGTTCGTCATGTTTATCAGAGAATGATATGCACTAATTCGAGCTAAGGTTAAAAAATTAAACAAATTTTCACGGTAGGTTTTAAGATATCAGTGCTCAAAATGACGGCATTACAATGATGATGAAATAGACACGTAAGAACAATAGACATGGTTTTATTGAATGCGTGAGGTATATTTGTAAAAATTTTTTGACGAATGAGGTTGCGTGAGCGTGTAAACAAAAGCCATGTTGTACAACTACGTCCCATTTGAGCCGCTTTGGAAAAAGATTCTAATCTACGGCGTTTTCGTGATGACGGCGATTAACTGTTCGTCCTTTAGATTTTAAAAGCTTGTAATCACATTTCCACATATTTTGCACCTACAACACAGCAGAGTATGACATGGTGAATCTTTTGATACCAAATAACTGTAATGTGAATTTTGTTGCAAGTCAACCTTTAAAATTGTGTTGGGTGCGCACCTGGAATTTGAAAGCCTCATGCTTGCCCTTTGGCGTACCGTGATAGTACATAAACTTAGAAAATATTAATATTTATAAGTTGCTGCACTAAAAGTAACAAAAAAGTCATAATGAAACTATTTTACTAAAAAGGTTTTTAGTAAAAAACTTTTGTTTTTAGTAAAAAAGTTTTTTACTAGAAACATTTTTACTAAAAAGGTTTTTAGTTAAAATTTTTTTTATCTAACGAAAATGTTTGCTTAAGCACTTTTTTACTAAAAATGTTTTCAAGCAACCATTGTAGTTATATTTTTTAGTAAAAACCTATTTACTAAAGAATCTTTACTAAAAAGCCTAATTAAAAACTTTGTTGAACAATATCAAAGTATTTCAGAATAAACAGATGCTACGCCCTTCATCTATCACTCAAGGATACTTTTCAATATACAGTTAGGTGCATAAATTTACCAATTTGTTGGTAGGTTTGAAAATCTAATAAAATAATAAAATTTGTAATTATTATAATATCTAACAAAATAAGGTTTGGGACTCACTTGATTTTGCAATTAATGTCATTGCCAAGTTTTTTCGACTCGTAGATTCTAGACCAAAAAAAATTGGACAAATTTTACGGCACAAAGGCCATTAATAAATTTTAATCTTGTTATGTGTCTGCCATAGAGCTATTCAGATTGCAATTGAGACAATTAGGAGAGAATGTGCTATAGCTTGTGTTCTATCATAATAGCATAGCATTCCTGTTTTTGCTATTCCTTTACACATTCATAGATTTTTATCCTTTTATTATGATCTCAATTAAACTGCTCCAAAAAATAAGGACAAGCAGCACAATTGTTTTTGACTTGGAGTTGGCCACTAGTGGTAAACCTCAAGCCAGATGGTAGATCACTTCAGAAGCTCTTAAACAATTTCCTCTCAGAATCTAGCGGCACTCAGGCTCATTTTACCACAGCAAATCTTTTGCAGTTCATCAGCGGGTTCTGTTTAAGATTCTCTGAACAGCTCTCAAATACTTCAAAGAAACCAAACTAGAAATATAGAATAATAATATAAAAAACTTTAGAGATAAGATAACTTGGCTGTTGAAACATAGTAGAAGATTTTGAAACAAAATCAGGAATTGAAGCAATTACTAGCACCAAACATAAGATAATGCTCCTTCACATATTGGAAGGTTGATTTCTTATGAATTCGCAGACTGTAGCACTGTTACTTAGCATGTGGAATGTTATATCAGGTAATATCCTACACATAGCTTCAGGTGATTTCATCAAATACCAATTAATGAAATAACTCAAAAACTCTTGGCGTTCAAGACTTAGATGATTATGTTCAAGCTATCCAATAGTCTTGAACAACATTCAATTTCTCGCGCAGTTAGTGCTGGTCTGTGATAGCAGTTAGTAATATAGGGAGTGTTGTCCATAGGTCTATCTCTCCCTCTCTCCTTCCCTCTTTTTCTTTCTCTTGCTCTCTCTCTCTCCTTCTCCCTCTCCCTTTCTTCCTCTCCCTCTCTATCTCCCTTGCCCTTTCTCCTTCTCCCTCTCCCTTTCCTCTACATCTCTCTTTCACATTCTCCCTCTCTATCTCCCTTGCCCTTTCTCCTTCTCCCTCTCCCTTTCCTCTACATCTCTCTTTCACATTCTCCCTCTCTATCTCCTTCTCCCTTTCTCCCTTCTTTCTTTTCTCCTTTTCTCCCTCTCTCTCCTTCTCTCCCTCTCTCCCTCTCTCCCTCTCTCCCTCTCTCCTTCTCTCCCTCCCTCCCTCCCTCTCTCTCTCATGATTATTGCTTCTAACTGCGTAAAGTAGAGGCTGAAGCATGCTGGAGAAATATCAAGTGAATTTATTGTTGAATTCATTGGGTGTTGACACAGCAGTTGACGACGAGGATTGTTTTCATGTATAAGTAATGTTTGATATTTTCCTGCTGCTTTGTCATGATTGGCTAGCTGACCATCTGAAAATGTGGTTTACAACAAAACTTGAGACACACAAAACAATTCTTGTGTTTTTAATAAAATGTATTGCTATAAAATAGTATAGCACCAATCTAAATAAACAATGGTACAAAGAGAAAACTTTTAAAAATGAATACTAAAAATATACAGTAAACTCATCATGATGAAAGTTTTCTATACCAAAAGCAATTTAGCTGCCAGTCATTCTACAAGCTGTCATAGAACCAGCCAAACACCTTTTGCTTTACCTATCTCTCATCTGCAGCATTTTATGTCCTAACCTTTGAAAAAAAGGTCAATAGGTCAGCATTGTATGTACGAATATGTCCTTCATCTTTACGAGTGGTAGAAAATCCTATGCTATAAACGGGCAATAAATAAAACCATAAATTCATGATTGTCTGAATATTTGCAACAGAATTAAAAAATTAAAACTCAACTTTAAAAATCTGCCAGCACCTCTTTATTCAGCAAATCAAAATTCTGTGAGAAAGTATGTAAAAACACCGTTCTTCGCAGTTCTTTACGCACAGTTGTTAACAATCATAGCTGAATAGATCATATCCTTTTAGGAATCCACATGCCAACATTTTAGGAAGTTTCTGAATAAGTCTTCGCCGATGAAAATATTCGCGCGATGCACTCAGCTACATAATTGTCTAGGAAAAGCATTCCTCATTTACATAAGAACGCGAGCAATGTTGCGTCCATTATATGATAGACCTAATTCATAATAGTTATCACTTTTACAACACCTTCGACTATCCACTGCATGTCCAACAGCTGCCTAATGTCCATCTCTGACACGCTTAGTCCAGGCATGATTTATATTGTATACCGCAGACGCATTCATATTTTACATATCCAACGCACTGCTTCAGCTCGGATCATTGTTGAAGCTAACGCAACCAATTATAGTAAATGCATACTCAACGCGTAAGCTCCGCCTCTTTTTCATCTACCAATCACGCGGGATGTTATGGCATATAAAGATCTGGTGTTACGAGCTAAGATTAACAGTCATTGGAAAGCATATCAAGGGAAGATTTTGAACTGAAGCTAGAATTATAATTTAATTTTTGCTGACCAACCTCGAACGCATAACGTCAGCAAACTGTGAAATTGACCGACCCTCTCTCCTCAAGGTCCTCAAGGCGCACCAGAAGTCAAGAATTTTACAGACTAGAACATTTGATATGGAGCATTCTGGGAAGACTAAACTATTCTCGACTATCTTAATGTTATTATCCTTGGGACTTTGTTTGAAATATTCGTCAGCAAATAAATTAGAAGAAATTCCACTCGTGGCAGACAGGCAGTTAGAGTCCTTCTCAAGTAATGTTGGTAAGTGACTATTTTACTTTATTTAAGTTTTCAATAACTAATATCCATTTGAAGTTTGGCTTAAAATCGACATGAGAAACAAAGTTCACAAGGGGTCTCTTCTCGAGAAGTCAAGCGATAGGGTTGAGCCTGATTCACTTGCAAGCTAAAATTTCAATTGATTGTCCCGATTGCTTATAACCCAGCTAATCTTTTAGTATCGTCATTAAAATCAAGTCTCCCTGACTACAGTTGCTGCAAAACCATATTGAAATAGATTCCTTGTAACAAAGTCCACCGCGCCTGCTGTTGCCTGCTTCCATAGTCTTAACAATAGAGCTCAGATCATTTCATCTGATAGGCTCTGCATTGACTGCTAGTTACTGATCAAGTCTACTGTGAATTTTTTGAGAGACCAAAATACTCACAGCCCATCAATAGCTATAGATTGTGCTTAACTTGACTCGACACTACGAAGCAGGGATTCAGTTCTACTAATTATCAAAAAGATTTAAACTTTTATGGGATTTAACTTCCAATAATTATAACGATAAAACAGTTATATTAGTAACTAACTTATCACAACCCTAGAATTATTAAATGCATGACTTTGAAAAATAATTTTTAAAGATTGAATTCTATTTTAATTTAAATAACACTTTCATTAGAAATAGAATTTGATGGTTAGGAAATTTGGCCACTACTCAGGTGTATGTACTTTTATATACTTATATGCTTTATATACAAACATCTCACACCATGATTAGAAGCAGATTCATTCAGTTATTAGAAAATTATTACTTGTTATTACTTGGCAAGTTGCCAAGTCTGCTAGTATATTTAGAAACAAAATTGTAAGAAAACCAAGTTTTATCAGATTTACAAACCTTTATCATAGTGTACACATTGTGACAATGCTTCGTATCACATTGATGGCTTGTGCTGTCTTCGTTTATTTTGTCAAACAATTCCTACTCTTCTAGTAGCCTTGACTAAAAACAGGAGAAGTTAGAGCTTTCACTTTCAGTTTCCTTGTCCAGCTCATCTAATTATTGAAGCTCTTATTTGTCCAAAAGTTGTGAAAAGTAGAAAAACACCAGCCTGCTAGAAATATGAGACTCTAGACTTTTCAACCGTAGTTCAGTTGTGTGATTACTGCGTGCTCTAAGTAATGACAGGTATGATTCAGTAATTTTTAAGAGCGTTCTATGCATCTGCGTGCATCTGCAAGCACCACAGATGTGCGTGACACTATTATTATAAGGGTATCAATAGACCGAATCTCACACCTGGACTTCTATGTCACTCGAGCACTTTCTATAAATAATTGTTGCTTGGAAGTGCGGCGTCTCTGCGAAAAACAATTTCGCTGGCATCACTCTACCCGCTGTCACGAAACTAACCAAAGACCTTTTGTTTTACCCATCCCTCAGCCACAGCTTCTTGTCTTCTCACCTGCTAACTGTTGAATGAGGTGTGTCTGAATGAAAGGACGCCATATGCTCAATGCGTAAGCACTTTTTTCTTGGTCTTAAATACTATATTTTGTTTGAGAATAATCCAAGGTACCACGACTTTTAAAACAAAATTTTGTAGTCGAATAAAAGTAAATGGACACAGTATTATATTGACAGATTAAGTTCAGGCATTATTTTATATGGATATATTTAAAAGATTTTAAACCTATGGTGAAAAATAATATTAACTGTTTAAAAATCCATTTGCAGAAAGCTTTACTAGATTTTATCAGAAAGTATGGGTATTTATCTATCATTTTCAGTTGTTGTTGATGTTTGAGGTGATCTGATTGCTAGGACGGTTTAAGATTAAAATGGATAAAACTTGATCACTGTTAAAACACTCAATTAACTGCGCTAAAATCTTTTTAAAATTTAATTTGGATTTGAAAGAAATATTCTATTTTAGCTTTGCAAGTTCCTAGAAGTGGCCAATTCTCCCTAAATGATCATATACCACAATCCTACGTGACAACGCTCTCTTGGCTCGTTGCCACAATGTTGGCGACTAAGCATGTCTTTATGAATGTTTTTACTTGGAAACTTGGTTGTCAGGAAGTAGATTAAGTCCAAACACTGACTGGCTGTAACATATTTCAGTTTAGTGTAACTAAACAACAGCTATAGCTATGTTGTGATGAACATTTCATCGTCTGGGTCTGCAGAAGCGCAGGTGTTTAGCAGTTACGGCAACCTTACGTTTCCAAGTTACGGAATATTTAAAACCTTAAGCACGGCGGGATATAGGAAGCTGTCTAGTTTGGTTATATTGGAGCCAGAAATGCAGATAGTTACAAGTTTAAAACTTTATGGTGGCGCAATAGTACCAGACTTGGGAGAATAATATAACATGCAACAACTTGTGGCTAAGCTACCAACGTTTTGATGCTTCCGTGAAGTACATCAAATGTGTCTGTTGCTGGCTAGCTTTGATAAGGAATGGAAAATGCAGAAGTCTCCCCAATTCAAATAGCTCAAATGACAGTTTAGAAGCATTTGAATATCTCTCAATAGCTGTTTATAGTAGCAGTTAGTATTCATTACCCCCATTTATCAATGACTTGAAAGAGTCAATTGTCTAAATTGCTATGCAGTAGTGAGGAATAGGTTTAAAACTGTATAATTGGGTATAAATATTCTACGCAAGTCTATAATCAGGTCTGTAAAGTGATAATGTACGTATTAAGAAGCATTCAAATTCTCTAAGCGTGTGAGGAGATGCGATCGAAGTAAAGTGAGGGGTTTGAATAAAAATCGTGTAGCTATTGCAATGGTAGGATAGCTACCATAGTTGTTTCCTTGATTATGACACATGATAGTTAGCGATAACTGAGCTACACATTGTTCATTGATAGCAAACAAGCATGCTTTTGACAGAATTCTAAAAGCCATGACTCCAAAATCTCCATAAATAGTTCGTTACATACTCCAACAAATTTTTTGTTTGTTCACAAGTCATTAATAGAGCTATTACCATTAACACCACACGCCTTTGAAATTAGATTGTGGAGGACAACTCCAAGTTCATATAAACACATCAAACTAAATGATTTTTATCAATGTGATTTTTACCGTGTTTATCAAGCAGCAATTGAATCTTTGTTTCAAGTAGCTCAATTAGGGTTTTAGTGAAAAATATAAAAGCCTTCCTGATCCTGTGAATATGCAACCAAATTCATCAAAAAGATTTTTCCTGGTTCCGATTATTGGCTAAAATAGACCAACTAGTTCTGATTAAAAAGATTTTGATTCTTAATTAAACTTTAAAAACGAACCTACAAATTATATCATTAGGTTTTATCTGAAAGTATCGGTATGTTTCTATTATTTGCGATTGATTTTTATGCTCAAGGTTATTTGAATGCCATGTTTCAAGACTAAAATCTATAAAACTTCATTGCGATTAAAACGTTCAGTAGAAAACTTGGTGTGAAATGACATCACTGATTGTTATTGATGTGATAGTTGATATCAGCTATTACATTCGAGTTGCAGTGCTATATGTCTCTGTTCTGTCGGTCTGCTTGCTATTATGAATGTCATAATCGCACTTTCACTGGATCTGAGAATTTTAACCGAGATCAACTTTAATCGATTTTAATTTTGAAACATCCTGGCAATCAGATCACCTCAAACATCAAAACAATCTCAAATGGTAAAATATACATATATTTTCGAATAAAGTTTACTCAAATTTTGTAAGAGTACATCTTCAAATAAGCTAAAAGTAAGATTTTGCACAACAGCCATGCTCTCACTCACTAATCCAGTCACAAGTTTTTGTAAGACTAATTTGTCAAAGTAATTTTTAACTAATGTCAGAATGGCGCATAGGTAGGCGAGTTGTGACCTTACGGTTGCAAGAATGACAGCTTAGACCCCATTCATGACCAGTTCTGATGTATTCGTACTTCTAGCCAATTTTACACTTACAAAGTTTTCACTCTCAGCGATAATTTATTAAGTGTTTGTTCTCAAATGCGCAGACTGGCTTATCTTGCCAGACATCGGCTTTTCTAGAAGCTAACCTCAGCTAGAGGCCAGAGACTTACTAATGGCTATTTATATAAGCGTTTAATTAGAAATTTAATGATTATGTAATGCTATGCGGTTGCCATAGAGATGAATTACAGTTCAGTGTTTCTCAGAGATTAAAAATGTGGATTCATGATTATTTCTTATTAGTTTTGTTGCTATTTTAACCTGGCTGCTTGTGTGCCTGCCAGTATGCTCACCAACATGAAATCATATGCTGTCAGATTCTCATTGGTAGAGGGCTGTTGCTGAATTGATCTCAGTCATGAATAATGTATTTGCTTGAGATGGTTGCAACAAGTGGCTTCTAAGGTTCTATAACCTTTTGAAAATATGTTTTTATAGTCAAATAAAAGTAGGTGGACACTATATTATTTTGACGTATTAAATTCAGGCACTATTTCAAGTGAATAATCTTAAAATCTTGACTGATGGCACATAAATTTTTAAAAGTCTATAGTGAACCATATATTTGGCTGTTTAATCCAAAAATCCTCAAATTAAATAAAATGATCCATAATTTAAAAGTTTATTCGGATTTGAAGTACTAAATTTTAGTCATCGTTTTTCTAATGTCAACTGTGACTCATAACATTAAGATGGTCTAGTTTGTTCATTTCAGCTAGATTTAGTAAACAACCATTATTGGCAAACTGTGTCATGCAGTTCAACCTGTTCCCTGTACCAATATTGAACGGCGAGCGCAGGTGATGCCATTGTTTCCTCTGAACATCATTATACCTTAAAGATAATAGCTTTGTGTTTTCTTTAAAGAGCAGTAAATGTCACTTTGTCATCATGCTTACGCACCTGGTTATGCAAATGAAGTGGTGTAATATCAGCTCAACTATGTAATTGTAATTTAAAGTCCTGAAATCGGCATAGTAACACTTTTGTCACTTCCGTTATGATGGGTACAATTTGAAAACACACCTTCACGAAATGCCCAAATGCCATAACACGAATGACACTGTTTGTCTTACTTAATGCATGACAAAACACACTGATGACAACCCTTGTCTGGGTGATGAATCTCAAACAAGATGCAACACCTGTATTATTCTCAGGCTATACCTCAGTGAGCAGCCATGGGCTAGGGGTCTAAAATGCCTGACCCGTAAAAAAGCATGTCAGCGTTCAATAACCAAATTATCCAATGTTGGTGAATAGAATGACATCTAGCCATAACTTACTATCATTAAATGAGTATGTCTCTGGTCGGCGAGGTTCCTTTGCCGCTGGAGTCAGACATATCAGACCATATCAGCCTAGTTGAGTAATCTTGGGTTATGAACGACTCTCTAGAAACATATTGTGAAACCTGACAAAAATTATAAAAAAAAACACCTGCTTTAGTTTTCTCATTTTACTTGTTGCTAGAATGAAACTAAACATTTGTCAGAGTTGCAATAAAACTTGCAGCTTGATTAGTTGTGAGCTGTTCGGAGAGAAGTCTGCAGAAGAAGAGGTGCAGCAAATATGGGCCATCAAGGCATCGATTTGCAAATGTTTTCGTATGCATTCCATTGGAGGCAACCTTTGTATTGATAGCCTCAGCTGATCTTGAATCTATGGTACATGAACTGGCATGGCTTGATCTCGCTTTGGCAGCAGTGGGCATGTTGCTGCCTTCTAAAGTATTTGGTTCTTGAAAATATTTCCTTTTTTATATTGTCTGAGCTTTAACAATCGATTTTTCTATTTTAAGTTCCAGCTTTAACAAGGAGGCTATCATACACGCTAGCATCAGGATTTGCTAGCAATGACAACAGTGAAACTTTGAAATGCAAAATCTTTTGCACTTATTTAAGACAAAACAAATATTTCAACATATTAAATTTAATTTAAAATTTGTAAGGTTTCTAGGTATCACAATAACATAATTTGATTCTGAATGAGATTATTCGCAAGAGTTGTTGCTCTTAAAAACTTAATTTTTAGTTAGGTAGACTTGTTATAACTTTTGCTATGATTGGTGGTTGATAAAGTACATGAATATAGAGTCTGGTAAGATCCAACGACAGTGGATAAGCTCAGGCTCTGCAATGCATCAGTCAAAACTTTTATAAACTCTACTTGAGATTGTCAAGTTGAATAACCATATGTACGATTGTTTTGGATTTTTGGAGCACAGTTGATTTGGGCAATTGTTAGTTTGTCATCATCGATGCTCAAAGTCAAGAGTTCAAATCTTATAGGATGCAATCTTTTTTACCTAACTTCCAACCCAGCTTTTGATCGACAGTTAGACATGGCTTTTGTTATAGTAAAGATGTAACAAAAATATAAACGATTGTAAATATATAACATAATATATAAAATATAAGTGGATCGAAAATATAAACGCCTTCTTCATCACCAACATGTTCGGTGCACGCTGAAAAAACTGTGTTGGATTCGTTTGAATGACATCGGTGGAGTATTTACTGTGGTGATCGAGGTAAATACTTTGATGTATTTGTATAAATATGTGAGTATTTACTGTGACATGTAAGTAGCAGATAAAAGATAACTAAGTTTATATATATATATATATTTATATATATTGTATATGAGTAGGAATAAACAAATGCTTCTCGCGTATTCGTTCCAGAATCTAGTCTAAGTATTTCTTTGATAGGTAGTCAGTCACCTGTAGGTTTACCTCTTTAAAGTGCAGGTAGTTTAGAAGCATCTTAAGACTAAAAGCGCTTTAAACATAAAAGTGTTTTGTGATTAATTCTACTAAGTACTAGACTCGTCTGGTTCTCTCTTCTTCATTTATTTAATTACTTGTTCACACTTTTTCATCAGCCGGTTTACGTAAGATCTCTAGATTGTCAAGCATAATTTAAATACTTTTCGCGCATTGATCCAATTGCACTGTAGATCTGAGGTGAAGCGGTGCTTTAATAGATGATTATGTGTGAATTTGTCGTATAATGATATACTATATGGTCATCCCTTTCTCAGACGTTTCACTTCAACCTGCAGTTTATGTATTTATGGCCTTAATGCACTCTAGGTACAATGAAATCCTGTTAGATAAGAGCTTCTATGGTTTCAGTTATAGCTAATCGCACCAGACCTCTTATACGACTCTGTCATTACCAAGCCGTAAATAATATTAAAATCACCTTTTTAATTAAGTAATAGCCCATTATAGCGGTAGGGATTTGTCACTCGCACAGCTGGCCGGGTGGCCTGGTATGATTCTGTCCCGCTCTGGAATGTTGGCTTTAACTGCTTTCATTCATATCATTGACGCGTGATGATTCGGGTAATCTTGATCATCGCTATCAACACGTCTTCATATTTTTGTAATTTTCTAGTCAAGTACCAATATCTGTTAAGGAACTAGCCGTAGGAGGATAATTGCTTCTAGCGCATTCTAGCTGATTCAGAGAGGTCATTTGATAGAATGTGTGAAACCAATTAGATTATAATGCTGTTTGACAGGATGTGAATTTGGAGAGGCAAGGTATGACATCGACAGCCAGTGGCACCCTATTTTAGAGCCATACGGAGTGATGTACTGTCTGAAATGTTCATGTGAAGCTGTAAGTAACGCTGACTAGCTTCTCTCATTGGTCGGAAATCAGACTAGTTAAATTCTGGATGAAGATGTTGGACCACAGTCTAAGCGGCGGAGTCTCTTCTTTCTAATGATTGATCAAACACTAAGTTGATGTCATGCAGTTTATATTTCTACAAATCCGATTATGATAAAGTTATTATTGTACAAACAACATCTCTATATGCTGTGACTTTTCAAAATATTTTCAACATTCATGTTTTATATTAAACAGGATAAATTTTAGAAAAGAAACATCAAGCATTTAACTCTATTTTGTGATTCCAGTACTTCTCTGTCTTACTTGAGAAACTTTGCCTAACTTTCAAATTAGTTAAAATTTTAAACGTCTGTTTTAAGTTTAGCTTGTCTGGTCTGGGTTTGTGAACTGATTAAATAAAATGTTTGTGCTCATGAGGTCTGACAAGCTTAATTTTAAAAACAAAATACAAGCGGATATACACTTTTTAAAATATGATATGAATCTTCTTAGACTCTTTTCACAAGTTTCTCAAAAAGTGAAATTGTAGCCGTTTGCTAACAATGAACCACTGGCAGCCCTCTGACAGCATTAAAGAAGAAGTTATACAAAATTTCAGTAAATTTATCAAAACTTATCAGTATTTTTCTATAATTTGCGATGTCTTTTGATGTTTGAAGTAATCTGCCTGCCAGGATGTTTTAAGATTAAAATGAATAAAACTTGATCATGGTGAAAATGCTCAGATCAAGCGAATGTGCAATTATCACGTCTATAGTTGCAAAGAGACTGACAGAATAGAGACGTATAACACTGCAACTTGAACACACTAGCTAAAATCTACTATAGCAATGATAGCAACTAGTGAAATTATTAGGCACATATTTTCTTCTGAACATTTTGATCACAATAAAGTTTTGTAAGTTTTAATCTTAAAACATCCTGGCAGTCAGATCACCTCAAACATTAAAAACAGTTGCAAATAATAGAAAAATACTTTTTAATAAAATTTACAAAAATTTCATGTAAGTTCATTCCAATTACAGAAACATTATGCAAAGTTTCGACTTGTCAAGAAATCATTTAATCTGTATAGCTCTGTTAAAGTAAGGCAAAATCTTTGGCCCAAACACAAAGTCTGTCAAAATGAAATTTTTTTGTAACTTTCAATGTAGTGCAAAGACAGCACAAACAAATAGAACTTGTTTTATTTCATGTCTGATCAGGTTTTAATATGGAAGCATTTTGATTTGCTTTAAAGATTTCTGGCATGTGTTCACATTATGTTCACAGCCCAATGATGTCTAATCTAATTGCTCCCTTACTGCAGGTTATCAAGAAGGGACTTCTGCAGCAGAGAGGTCAAGTGCAGTGCCGACGAATCTCACATGAGTGTCCAGATGTCAGCCATTGTTCAGAGACAGCGATTTTACCTCCTAACAGCTGCTGCAAAATTTGCCCCGAGAATGAAGGTAAGGTTGCACTCAGAAAAGGCAACACAGATGCGAATAAAACAGTTGGTAATATAATGCCACATCAAATTCGAGATTTTTTAATTGAAAGCGTAGTTACACCAAATCCATGAATAAGAGCTACATGTATGTAATAAGCAGGAATTTCTTTTACTGCACATTATTTGTTGCGTCATACAACGAATTTAAATTTATTTGAACTGAGCTTTATTTATTCATCAAGTAAAACAATTGCTAAAAAGACATCATAAAAACTCATTGATGAAAACTATATATGCACAATACCTTGGCTAGTCAAGGTGCAGAGCACAGTTGGTAGGGAGTGAGCAGGGGGGACTCGCGTGGATGAAAAATCACTGCAATTCGTTTTTTCAATTCGAAAAAGTTTTAGTTTTAATATATATTGCTATATATGTATTACTTTATTGGCAATCATTTTATTTCAAATAAAACTGTTTTTCAATTATGCTATACAACAATATAAAAGAAAAAAAAGTAAAAAAGGGCAACAAATCACCACTGAAATCCAATAAATCGTTTGACCAATAGTGTTTAAAATACCTGTTTCTGATAAGAAAGCAGCTATTAGGTAGAAGATTGTTAAATGATAGCAGCTGGCAATGATATTTTGTAAATAATTGATGTAAACATTTTTGCAACTAATCTAGACATTTTAGTTCTCTGTCTAAATTTGTCTAATTTAGACATCTTTGTTTAAACTAGACAATTTTAGACATGGCAATTAAATGGTATGTAAACTTATTCTAATACCAAGGATATAGAAATTAAATACTATGCTATGTTTGGTAATAGAAATAAAGTAATATTTTTGAGCGCTCTTTTTCTTTTGCTGCCTTTTTATTGACTGACCTGCTGGGGGTAGGCACTTTTATGTTTCTTTGTATCCACTCAAGTGATCTGACTTTCTGTGGTCAGCAAACATTTTATTAACTTACTCTCTTTGTGTATTTGAGAATGTTAAATAAAGTTATCTTATTGTAAGAGGCTACAAGATCAAAAAGTATTTAGCCTTACTTAAAGTAAAATGTGATTGGCTCAGCACACAGTAATGATTTTGACAATTTTCTCCTACACCGATGAAAGCTCACAATTTCTGCTTTTCTGTTTGAGTCAATTTTTTAATAGTTCTATAAAGCTTTTAAACTGCACAACCTAACTGAATAACTCTGTGTCTATGTTGGTACTAAGATGCTCAGTGTGTGTGTTCACGTCTCATATATGTGCTGCTGGGTTTTGGTATGCTTCTGGAGTTCTACGGTAGAGATAGCATAACTCCCAACTGTAAATAATACTTAACCCCGCTTTTCTTACACACTGCTGCTCCACCTTGTCTATTGCTTGTAGATGATAGACTAGTTTCTGTGGTTGCGCCATTTGGTGGGCAGGCTAGACTAGACCCCGCCTCTCCGAATAACCGTAGGCTAGAGCACCAGTCAGGCTCAGCCAGTAATGGTAGATCTATTAGCTCAGTTCTAACAGGCACGGGACTAGCTACAGGTGACTGTCTATAAGCGCATCAATGCTGCTTATCTTTGCTCTATTTAACTAGTTTGCCAGAAAGATTACTAGTAAAACAAGTGTCTACAAAGAACTGCATCTTTGCAACCATTTTATGGACACCTAATATCTAATATGGCAAGCAATATATGAAGTGCATACGAGTATATGCCATATCACACAAAGAAATAAAGTGTGGTATTTATATCGCTAATATTCAAACTGGAATCTCAAACTCATTTGGATACAAACAAAAACATTAAAACTTTCATTTTCTTAACTTTGAACTTCTTTGCATTAACTATTTTATGCATTTATTCATATTTATAGTTTTTATTGCATCAAAATAATTAGCAAGCCATTTCTTGTTTTTTAAAAGTATCAATTTTCAATTTTGATAAAAATCATACTTACTGTAAGATTTTAATTTTTCTTGAACACAAAGTTTACTCTGTATTCGACTTGAAATATTGATATTTTTTATTTGAAACTTGAAAAAAATTGTAGTTTTTTGTAATTTTATTTTTTTTTATTTAGATTTATTTGTACTGCTGAGTGAAACATCTAATTCCACAACCGTGACTGTTGGAAAGGCAACCCTGGTGCTTGAGCAGTCTGTCTTACGCATGACTATACTGTTGTCTAGGTAAGTGGTTTCTATGTCTATGTAAAACAACTTCGACTACGTATACTGTTTATGGATACTAAGTAGCCTACCATGTTTCCATAAAGCGGTTAATCTGCAAGTTTGCATCACCTGCAAGATGAAAACAGCGAAAATTCGTAAGTCGAACGAGTTTTGTTAATCAAAAATTTTTACCGAATGTTTTGCGCTTGTGGAAAATGAAAACAGCACTTGCGAATGATGCGCCAGAAAATGCTGTGCAAGCTATTCCACACTTCAGTTCTTATTTTGATTTGAGTAGTTGGAAATGCGCCAACATGACTGCTGATATAGAAATTATATTTTTTAACAAAGCACCCCGGCAATCATTCCTATTTTGATTTTACAATTTTAACAGTTCTTCTGGCAGTTAACATGGTCTCTGGCGTAGAGATCCTTATCTTATGTAAATATGCTGCCGTGTTGATCAGCATCATGCGAGTGTCCGTTGAAACACACACGGTAACTCAACGTGCGCACAACCCTGGTATAAATACTCATCGTACAAACGCAGCATATGTACTAAACTCTATAAAACCAGAATATTTCCTTTTGTTTAGTTTATTGATATATCAGCGCTTATGTTTACAATTTAACCCTAGGCTAGTCGTGGAAGCTGCAGTCATGAGGGAAATATCAAGTTGGGTGTAGCTCAAAACTGTGTCATGGGATTTTTCCTAGCCATAGTTACATTACATAATCTAGTTACATTACATAATCTAACATCTCTTAAAGATATCTTTAAACTAATGCTTTTATTTCAAAGTTTTATGTATTTTGACCTTGACCTTGACACCGAATTACAAAGTTTTTAGGCAAAGAAAACTTTATAGATTAGTTTCATATTAAAGTCTGTAGAAAGTTTTCTATCAATATATGAAATGAGATCGTTTGCAATTATTGTATTCTCATTATATTTTTTGGTTAACCGAACTATGCAATTTAATAGAACCTATTATCATAAACTTAATGAAATCATACTTATGCATTTTTAAATTCACACAACACACATTTGCTTTTCAAGACTCCTAATTGTCGCATATCTTTTTATCCTATCATTTTTATTTGCCACATTTAAGATGTTTGAATTTTGGGAAATTACAGAAAGAAACAAAATGAAAAGCATGTATGAAAGATACACATTCTTCTATATTTTTGGCTAAGCAAACAGCATCTACCAAAGAAGATTTTTGAGTTCTCTGTTTACTCAACCCAATCCATTAACTCTGTGTATCATTTGTCTTCAGAATAATTCTCTAATTCAAAGTAGCTAACTGCTGAAGTGTCGTTGCATTTTTGCTGCATTTTATTGTATTTCTGATAAAACAAGGAGTTTTTTAGCATTGCATCATTCACACAAGGCAAGATTTTCAATGCTTCGACAATCAGTTTTTTTCTCTGAAAACTGCCAACTATTCTCACAACATATGGTACACGAAAAATCTGAGTTGCAGCATTTTTGCTCATCTTTGCATATGCTCGATTAGGTGACAATTACAGCAAGATACAACTAGCTACATATTAGCGTGTATCGTAAAGTACAATGCTGCCTGCTGGTAGCAAGGAATTTTCTCTGAGTATTATTGCTATCGTCCACTCGATATACAATTGTCGGCAAAGAATCGTTTCACTAGCTACAAACATTCCGATTATATAGTGAGATGAATGGAAACAACTTTCTTACAGGAATTACTAAGGCTTTGGAATTTGACAACCAAATAGCTGAGTGTATAGCAGTTTGTTGTGAAAGCCGAAACTATAGCCACATACCACGTATAACCTTATTTCTTAATTAATAGAGGAAACGTTAATTAGTTTCCTTGTGGCTAATGTGCTTAATTTGTTTTATGGTCAGTATTTGTAATTATTCATTTTGCGCAACATTTTGGCAGTCTCCTATTACAATGAATGCCAAACTGACAGCAGCTTGAGCAATGGGCATAGTAGCTAAACAGCTGAGTTGTGAAAATGCACTTATGTTTAGATTCCATTCTAGCTCAAACACATGTAGCTAAAGCCTGGTTCCCATATCGAATGCGAGACTCCTGCGGTAATCTCGCGCAGCAAAACACTTGCGGCGTTAGGCTCGGCGGCTAATGTTACATAAAACTGTGTTGCTGGTGATTACATAAAAATGCCTGCTAACACTGCCATCTCGAAATTGCTGACCTTCAACTGTACAGTGCATTTTGGGGAGGTTTTTTCTGTGGCTTTTCGCGAAAGTTGAACAGCACTGAACTCTTGCATTTACCGCTGGCAACTACTGGGGGTGCTCAGTGGTAATCAGTGCGCAGGTTCGCATTTTACTGCTGATAGCCCTGCGGCGCTGTCGCCTGTGCTGTCGCCTGCGCTGTCGCCTGTGATGTTGCCGGTGCTGTCACCGATGCTGTCGCTGGTGCTGTTGCCGGTACTGTCGCCGGTGCTGTCGCTGGTGCTACGGTGTATATGGTAACTAGGCTTTATAGGGTTTAAAAGTGAGTTGAGAACAAGGAAACTTAGTAGAAGATAAATAGTTTCGATCTCTTCATTTAGGTTGCCAAATCGACGAAATACTCGAAATCAAAAGCTGTTACTTTTAAACATTTCAGGGCAGTCGAGATAGAAAGCTTACAGCTGCTCGATGAAAGTGGAGATAGCTTCTATGAGACAGCAAGCTTTACCATAAACTATGTGGAAGGAAAATCTAAGGTGAGAGAAAATAGCTTAAAGAACTAAGAATATTCTAGAAAATAAACGCATAAGTTGCTTGAACTTTCTGTATCAGAGAACAGGAGCCTGTAGCAGAATAGGAGCAGCCGTGGTCTAGTAGTTAGATCGCTGGCATTCCATCAGTAGGTTAGTAGATCAAATCACAGCACAACCATTGGTGGTGTTAGAAAGGGCATCAAGCCACAATTACTCCTGCACCAAAGAGGCTATATTATGCAAAAATGGTCACAATATGTTTTGCCCGAGGACATATCCTTCGCCGGGGTGACTCTTAAATGAAAAAATCCAAAAGAAAATAAATTCTATAGTCGAATGACAAATTTAAAGCTATGTAGTTTTTATTAGTTTTTATAACTAATCTTTTTGCAGGCACAAAAGTAGTTTTTTCGATTTGTCTTCTTTATTTTTAATAGAATGACCATTAATCAAGTATACAGGTTTTTCATTTTATAAATAAACTTACACCAGGTTTTAGTACATTTTATCCAAAATTAGCTGTATTTTTCCAGTCGCAATTTTTTTTGATATTTGCGATGATCTGACTGCCAGAATGGTTCAAGATTAAAATCGATAAAACTTGATTATGGTTGAAATGCTAAAAAAAGTGGGTGCAAAATGATGTGACTAGTTCCTATCGTCGCTATAGTCGATATCGGCTATCGTGTTCAAGTTGCAGCGTTACGTGTTTCTATTCTGTCGGTCTCTTTGTAACTATAAACATCGTAATTGCACTTTCGCTTGATTTGAGAATTTAAATTCAGATCACGTTTTATCAATTTTAATTATGAAACACCCGAACAGTCCGACCACCTCAGACATCAAATGATAGAAAAATATCAACACTTTCTGATAAAATTGACTAAAATTTGTATGACTTCATTTTTACTGTGCATTTTATGGATGGAAGGCTTTGAATAAAAATAATTACTAGTAATTATTGTCATACTACAAATTTTTCGTTTTTTCCAGGCTGTTCAAGTTGTGGAATGCTTGTATCTTGGCATAACTAGTCCATTTACAATCCTCCGGGACGTAAAAGATTATTTCATTTGCTTCTACGCGAGTAACAGCTTCTTGAGCCAACTTGTGTGAATGTAACTTAATTTACAAACGAATCAACTTACAACTCAACGGTTAGCCAGAGGCGTGACGTAATCGGATTTTGGCCTAATATTTTATTATGAATGAAACGGATTCCCCTTCCGTTCGTATTATGATGGATGGCTCTGAGTTTCATTGTCTAGCTTTCTTTTCCTGCCACTCAGTCTTGTTATGGCTAGGAGCAAACAATGCATCCAAGCCATCCAGGCGTTTTTGTATCCGTGAATGAAAATAACGTGTTGAAAGAACTCTGCACTGGCAATAGCTAAAAGGCATACCACACCGCTGTCATTTGAGAGGAGACAATAACGTAATAGGAGAGCACACAAAAGCTGTTTTAAGCGCCTCTCAAAGCACATGCGCAAATATTAAACATATTAGTTATTCAAGCTAGCAAATTCTCAGAAATGTCCAAAACAAAATAATAAATTTAATGAAATCATTGGCATTTATAGTAAGAAAGGCAGCACCGTGTATAATTCATGCAACTGGAGTAGGACCCTAGTTGTTTACCACTCTTTGAGTTAAATGTAATTGGAGCACTTCAATTTCAACACACCCATACGACAAAAAGCAATTTCCTGTAAAATTCTTAGATTAAAGGCTACATATATGTTAAATCTTTACTATGATCACTATGCTTTTATGATGCGAATTTGAAGTTGTGCACATGTTATGTTTCTGTACGATATATACTCCAATAGACAGTCACATGTCGTTGATTAATGTGAGCGCTTTGCTACAAATGATAATAATTTCTAAGCCAGAGGCCATAGCGGTGCACTCCTGCATCATCAAATAACAATAGGAGCGACTGGAGTGTTGAAAAATGCTTACAATAGAATAGCTTGCTCTGCATTTGTCTTTGCATCATTCGCAAAAATCGTTTCCGTCATTTATAAGCATGAATGATTGGATGAAGAATAGCCAGTAACAAAGTTCGTTGACTTGCAGATCTTTGCCATTTCTATCTTGTGGATTATAGAAAACTTGCAGATTAATCTTTATTCAGATCAGATTAATCTTTATTCAGATCAGATTAATCTTTGGCACAGTGATTAAGAACCACGTCTGTCTGTCTGTCCATCTGTCTGTCCCTCCAAATACATGGTTGGAGGTTCAAAAAAGATTGATCCCCTCTACATTCAACATATCATCCCTCTACCTTTGGCGTATTAACCCAGCCCGCACCACCTGCACCAACTAATCACTTTTTATGCAAATATACTTGTTCTCTGTGTTTTGTTGACAAGCATGATGATCTCTCGCAGCACACCAGACTGCCAGGGTACTAGTATGATATAATTCTCTTGTAGATATGCTTAGAATGGCGAGATGCTTTTAGATTTACAGAGGAAATACAATCAGGATCATCTCGACTAGTCTTGACAACAACAGATCAGCCGGATGGCTTTCTCTCTGGAACTATTCGTACAATCACTACAGAAAAACTTGGTAAGTTTTTTAAAAATTTTATTACTAGCAGGAAAGAGTAATGCTCATACATTTCACAAATAAGGCAAAATAGACCTGATTAATCAACAAAGAATTTAAATGGTTTTAAATTTAATCTAAGAGTGGAATCCAAAAATTTAAATAAAAGGTTTCAATCTAACGATTGGGTACTCTAAATTGATCAGTGCTTCTGAGCATATAATGTAGGACAACCTTTTTGGAAGGCATTTTGTGTGTGCCAACCCTTTGCTGTCTTCTCCATCTAAAAACTGTGATACATTCTATAGCTTTACCAACTATAAGACAGTTGTGGTGACGCTTGTTGAAAACTTATTTGTAATCGAGATAAAAAAAACTCTACGTTACGAAAATACCATTGCGTCAGTTTAAATTTGTGCAATTAGCTTGCATTTTAATATTGGCACGGGCCGTGTAATGTCAGATATCTGTTAGCTGGCAAACCACCTCATTCCTTGTTTCCTTAACTTGTTCCCAAAGCATATGGCTACCTACATAAGTAAAAAATGCACTGTCACTAAGCGTATGAGCATATACAGCATACCTATATTTTAAAATTGATTGCTATGAAAAAGTTAGCTTGCGTCAATGAGGAAATCTTACATACCATCGATGTCATAAACTTTATGACATAAAGTGATGCCAAAAGTGTGATCTCGAACTGCCAAGTAAGCATAAACAGCCAGTCATTTTTTCTCTAAATAACTACAAATCTATTTCCAAATTTCTAATTTTCAAGATTCTTTGTTTATTCAATAAATGAAGTTTATTTTTTGGCAAAAGGAAAGTTTTTAAACATCAAGCTAATTAGATCAGGGTAGACAACTCCCCTTTTAAGGTGCTCATATGCTTTCACAGTTCTAACTAGTGCAAACACTCTTTAAGGATGAAGTCACATAAGTTTTTGTAGATTTTATCAGGAAGTATCGGAATGTTTTTATCATTTTCGATTGTTTTTGATGTTTGAGGTGATCTGACTGCCAGGATGTTTCAAGATTAAAATCAATAAACCCTTATTGTGGTTAAAGCATTTAGAAGAAAATACATGCAAAATGCTGTCAATAGTTGCTATCGTTGCTATAGTTGCTATAGTTGATATCGGCTATTGTGTTTAAGTTGCAGCGTTACGTGATTTGTTTTGGAGGTTAGAGGTGACCTAATTGCCAGGATGTTTTAAAATTAAAGTCGATAAAACTTGATTGCGATTAAAATGCTCAAAAAATTTGTGTTTCTAGCTGTCCACTCGTGCTCTAAAATAATGTGCAGAATAAGCATCACTAAAATATACAAAATACGGAAATTCATTTTGCCAGAAAATCTACCAGTTGTTTTATGCGTCTTGGCGCCTCTGGTGTCTGATAAAACAGGTGTTGCTGGCTGCATAGTTTGCATTGCTGGTTCGGTAGGGAGAGAGATTTATGACATTTCTGAGAACTTTACTTTAGACCTTTGGTTCCAGGCTTGGCACTCTAGACCCTGAGGCCAGTGCTGTCTCCCAAAGTAGTTTTGAAGTCAAAATCTTTACTATGATAATAACAATATTTGTGTCCATTTTTCTATCCGAAGCCATGCTTGCAGCATTAAAAAAAAACAAATCTTTTTACACCGATTTGAACTCGGATCCTCTGTTTTATAAACCAGCGCACTAACCACTCCTCTACTCGACCACCTTAATGCTTAGTCAAATAATTATGCACATACTGATTACTCATGACAATCTCCTACAGTCACGAGACTGCCAAGCAAACTAGCTTATATAATTTATATTTGTATGTATACAGTGTATGCATATATACCGTTGTGTAACTTGGAAAATATATTTTGGGCTGCAACAAAAACTATAAGACAGTGAGTATATATGCCATCTTTGTAATACATGCCTAGTTATAATGATATAGGAACAAAGTACTTGGTAAGGTCAGGTTGACAATGTAAACAAACACACCTGCAAGTCTATATCTCGGTTAGTCAACGACAATCCCTATATTGAAGGTTATTGTATATGAATACAGGGTTTCATATCCACCTTTGTTCTTGCCGGCCGATCAGTCGTAGTATAAGATGTTTTATAGTGCACGATACGCTTGCTAGCTTCTATTCCCACAATAATGGACTACTTGAATTGTTTGTCTGGGTTTAAATCTCTTGTGTATCACGTAGACGCTATGAATATCTTACACATTGCGAATCCCGCTTTGTTACCTGTGGATAAATACGGCTGCAGGAATCTCGCTCTGATTTACTAGCAGTTAAATTCCTTGTTTGTAACTATTATACTGGTTCTAAATGGTCTTACGATTTCTTTTGTAGATTTTATCGGAAAGTATTGGTATTTTTTATATTTTGAGATGATTTGTCTGCTAAAATGGTTCAAGATTAAAATTGCTTAATTCGGTCACAGTTAAAATTTGGTCATGGTTAAAACGGTATAAGTATATTTATATAGAGTAATAGCTCATAAAAAATCGGTAAAATGACGGAAAGTCATAGGTCAAGGCCAAAGGACAAATGAATGTTCACAGCTTATCGGGTGCTGCCTAAGAATTTTGGTTGCATAGGAAATCAACAAAAGAAATGGCAGCAGCTAAACGGTTTCACTTTGTGCACACTAGCCTTAGTGATGCTGTTGCCAGTATGTTTGGTCTGTATTGGTTTAATTTCTTTTCAAATCCTTTTTACTACAGCTAGCATTATAATAATAATAATATTGATGCCAACATTAGTATTATGTTCTTACAGCAGCTTTGTCTGCCTATATTTTTCAGAGACATTCTCCACCCTATTTACCGACTCTCAAGGCTTGGGCTATTCAGGCACGCTGTCAATGGGTGTTGATACTTCTACCAATTCCCTGGTCATCAGGGCTACAGTTCTGGCTCCTTCTTCCACTTTAAGTGGCAAGCACCCGGTCTCGCTTGAAATACTTAGGGACAGAAGAGTAGTGTACAGCGATGTACAACCTCTTCATTTTGGCTCAACCGTGAGTTACACAGACAAACACTTGCTTAGCTCTGCTGCCGGTTAAAAAAATTGAATTTATTAGTGCATTTATTAAGCAGCTTTAGTCAAAACTTTTTGATCAAAATCTGAGTTCAATAAGAAAAAACTTGACAAAAAGCCAGAAAAAAACATGCTTTCAAAACACTGACACGATTCAGCAAATCTTTTATCATCAAAGACTTGTTAAATGTTTAGAGTAATACAATGGCTAGAACTGTTATTTAATAAAGTGCTGCCGCCACTGTTAGGCTTATCTATTTGTACATTATGGTTTATGACTTTTGCAGAAACCTCACAAAAGCTCCATGCTTTAGCGATAGGAGTTGTTATACCTTTTGATGGCTTTAGGGGTGTTTTTATATACTTCAAATGATCATATGAGGCTCACAATATTTAATTTAGAGATGTTATACTTGAAGTGCATTAAATTACCAGGCTGCGTAGTTGTGGAGCGGCTATTCAACTTAATCCATTTGTTCATCAGTATGAATTTAACAATTTGGTATTGATTAGTCGCTTTACCCTTTAGTTTAAAGTTAAGATCACAGTAAATTATATTTTAATTCTCTGATATAAAAAGCCAAAATGAAAATTTCAACGTGTGGTGCCAAATTTAAACTTTATAGTTTTTGTAAAGTTTTGAATTTGAACTTTTTGAAATTTACCATGTCCAAGCATTGAGACACCTTAAATTGTAAGATATATCACTTGAGGAATGTATACAATAGAGAGAAATTCCTTCAAAGGTCTTTATATTGCTGTATGGTTTAATTTTGCTAGAGTGTGTACAGAGTCAATATTCGAAGCACGAGAATGTGAATTAACCTTAATAGAGATGAAATTTTTGTAAATGGGGAAAAATCATCAAACAAACAGTCACCCAGGGCTTGATAAACTATGTTGCCATAACGATTTTAGGCAGGAGAGTTCACAAGCACCTGGGATGGTTTACCAATCGCAAGTTTGAAACAGCTGGCAAGGGGACGTCTGACTGCCCGACTTACTCTGCCGGGAGAAGTTGAACTGTCAGGCGCTATCACTACGTTTCATCGGTGCGGTGGAATAAAGTCATTGATTACGGGGCAGGATGCCCTCCCACCCTATGCTACTATGGGGGTAGCCCTAGCGGAGCTCAACCTCACCTCTTCTGGCAGCGTCCATTATAAGGTACCTTTAACCTTTTGAACCCTGGCTGTCCTCGTCAATGTGTGTCACTATCACTAACACTAGAGACTAGAGAGAGCCAGATCAAAATTTCATCGCTTTGCTCACTGCAGTGACTATGTTTTAATAAGTTTTTATACAGCAATAGCATAGCAGCACACTCCAATATGGCACTGCAATATCATCATGAAAACAGCTGTGTCACTCTCATTCTGTCGTGATTCAATGTCGCTATTTGGAAGGGAAACACCCGTGCGATGCCCTATATTTGTGCTGTGGAAACTGCCTTACCGACCAATCATAGTTAAACGCTCCGATTCAAGCGGAAGTATAATTATGACATCTATAGTTGCAAAGAGGCTGACAGAATAGAAACACATAACGCTGCACCTTGAACACGATAGCTGATATCAACTACAGCAATGATAACAATTAGTGATGTCATTTGGCACTTTTTTTTCTGAGCGTTTAATCTCACTCAAGTTTTGTAAATTTTAATCTTGAAGCATCCTGGCAGTCAGATCACCTCAAACATAAAAAACAATCACAAATAATAAAAATACTGATACTTTCTGATAAAATCTAATAAAACTTTTTTTAAGTTTTCAAGCTGTGCTGACTGATGAAATTACAGCGATTGGCATATCAAACGGTTGACTTGGATTTTTATCTTAGCCTATAGGGCATCATTCATCAATTAAACTCACTAGTAATACTTCCTGTGGTACCGCAATGACAATAAGATACTAGACAGCTATATAGTGCAGACTATCAGGGCTGGCGGAACCCTCATCTTGTCTTTACTTTGAACTTTTCGAATTGCTTTTTAGAATGTCGGGTGAATAGGAGTTCATGCATAGTATGAATAATTTCAGATGTTGTACGCAATTAAGCTCAAAGGACCAGATTATGCGACCAAATGGATTACTATAATTCTCATTGACTAATGCAACGGATGCAATCAGTTAAGAGCATTTCCTGTTATGTTTCCAAAGAGTATCTTCGCACTTGGGTTCCACTTATCAACTCGTCACCATGTGTCGGATTATAATGTGTCTGAAAACAATCATGTCACCCTATCTTGCATCTGAAATAAGTTGGAAAAGAATTAGCAGATTCCTATTCGACCAGTCTCTGGTCGCCATCAATCGATTGTGGGTAGTATTTCATGTTAAGCCTGAGTAGCCAGCTGATAGCATTACGTTGCAGTAAATATATATATTATTTTATTTGCAATGATTTCATTTCCAAATATTTTTGACAAAGAATTTTTGGAGTTCTTTCCAAATTATGCCATACAAGAACCATCAAACAATAAAAAACAGTTAGCCACTCAAATCAAATAAACGGTTTGGCATATAGTGTTCAAAATGCCTTTCACTACTAGGAGAACAAATACTAGATAGCAAATTGTTAAAGGAGCTATCAATTACATTTGGTTCCCATTCTTGTAAGTCGAATAGAGTTGAAAATCTGTAACTGTCATGTAAAAATGAGGACACAAACCATTAAATAAGTAAATGCAAAAGCTGGCTAGTTTTGAAAGTTGGTTAAGGCAGCCATAGCCGAAAAGATTTCTTTTGTATGTCAGTAGTAAACAAATTTGTAAAAACTTGTTGATTTCTCAAAAACACGATTGTTCAAATTTAAGATAAAATGTGTATGAGCTGTAATAATATCTTATTGATTTTGTTACATAACAACCTTTTTTCAACATCACTCAAAACATCATAGAAGACTGAAATCTCAACACCAAAGAGATCAAAGTGCTTCATAGTTACACACCTCTCAAGGGATGTTTTTATAGTTTCATACCTGTCAATAAAGTTCTTTACAGTTACTCACCTGTAAATGAGTGTCATCATATTTACACACCTGTCAATAATTGCTTTTATAGTTACACAGCCAATTCATGTCTTTATGGTTATTCATCTGTCAATAGGTGCCATTAGAGTTACCTGCCTGTCAATGACTGTCTTTATAGTTACACATTTGCCAATGGACGTCTGCATAGCTACGCACCTTCAATGAGTATTGTTATAGTTACAAGCCAGTCAATAAATGTCTTTACAGTTACACACCTGTCAATACATTCATTTTAGTGTAAAGGTGACACCGTGTGATTAATGCTTTCATTTTTTAGATTGAGATCAAAGATATTGAGTCTCGAATAAGTGAGATAGCCATGGAAACAGATCGAACAACTCTAGCAGGCAGCAGTCGGAAAATAACTAGGCTGGCTAGAGACATCAATGATCGAATGCATATTACGGTAAGGACAAGATTTGGACATTTCATATCCAGCTATCAGTTTTTTAAAGGAATTCCGAATTTTTAGCAGTACACTAAACACTCAAGGTTTAAATAACTTGCAATGATGAGAGTTTGTAAACAACCATTGAATAATGTGCAATGGTTTATTTGTATGGGTCTAAGGCCAAGTAATTGCGTCAGGCTGAATGAGTTAGTACTCTGTTTAAAGATAAACCTACACCAAATTCTAGCAGATTTTATCAGAAAGTATCAGTGTTTTTCTATTGTTTGCAATTTTTGTTGTTGTTTGAAGTGATCTGATGGCCAGAATGTTTTCAAGATTAAAATCGACAAAACTGAATTGCTGCTAAAATGCTTGAAAAAGATATTCGTGCAAAATGAGACCACTAGTTGCTATAGTTGATATCGGCTAATGAGTTGAAGCTGCAGAGTTACACATCTCTGTTCTGTCAGCCTCTTTGCAATTGCAAGCGTTATAATTGCACTTTCATTTGATTTGAGTTTTTTAACTGAAATTAAAATTTGTCGAATTTAATCTTGAAAAATTCTGGCAATCAGATCACTTTGAAAATCCAAAACAATCGCAAATGAAAGAAAAACACCGATACGTTTTAATAAAATCTTCTAAAGTTTTGTGCCGGTTCATCTTTAAGGAATTCTTGACTAACAGTTAATTGCTTGAAAATAGTTGCTTCATTTAATGGTTTAAAAGTAAACACGGTGAGTTGGATGTAAAACTAGAAATCAGATATCAACAGAATAATTGTCACAAACAATTAGCGCATAAAACACAAGCTTTAAAAGGAGATCATGTTTTGACACGCAGGTGGAAGGGGTGTATGACAAAACTGATGCAACAGACATACAACTGTTACTAGAAGGAAAACTCTTCATCAATGTTGTTACGAGGCTGAGACCTACTGGAGCATTGAGAGGACAAATCCTGGTTGTGCCTACCATGCAAACAGGTACGTTAATATGTTGCAGTTTTGTAAGCTTGTCGGCGTGTGAGACAGGCGCCTATACAAGATGCGGGATTCTCATTTCTTGATCAGCTTGTAATATGCTCGCTCCCATGTTTGTTTTATGTCATGGGTTATTTGGCAGTGAAATAGTAAACAGAAAGCTAGTAGCGAAACCAAAAGCTTAAGCATGAATTGATATATACTAGTATTTTGGCTGTGAGAGATCGTCAGATAAAATAAATAAATGCACCATCATTTTAAAGTTCTTCAAGGTGGTTGATTGGCCCAAGTATAGTAGAGTGTTGGTCTATCACCTGGAAAGTTTTAAGATCCCATTAACAGCATTTGTTCCTTAACCTCTAAGTATGGCTTGGAGGCAGACGGACACGATCCTTATTATAGTAAATATTATAGTAAATAATAACCAGATTCATGGACTTATTGGGAAGAATATTTAGTGAAAGGCAGCTGTTTTGCATATACATTTGAATAAAACTTAAATGGGGATGTTAGATGGTGCTGTTGTCATAGATATTCTGTGCTCTGCTTTAGATTTGGAGGCAAATTTTGAAATTTCAAAGTATTCATCGTTCATCTATTTCTGTAAAGAATTTGAAGAGTTGATAAATAATTGATGATAAATACATGTATATGCGTATAAGATAATTGCACGAGTTTAAATAAATGCACTAGGCTACAACTTATGGGAGGTAGTAGCAAAGATGTAATTTTCAGTTAATATTAACCTAGAACTCATAATTTTATCTAAAAATTGCTAAAGTTATAAAAACTGAATTTTTCTGTATTTTATTAAAAGTTTATAAAATTATATTTTATTATTTATTACTCAAACTTAAGTTTAATTTTTTATTTTATTTAATTTGCACTTTTTTTCACTTGTAATATTTCCATTATTGATCGCCTTTAGTAACCGGTTTTAAGTATACTAGTAATTTAATTGCAGACTACTTGCTGATGAATGAGAGACAGACGGGAATGGCAGCGGCAGCATGGTGTGAGAGCCCTGATTGTTCACTCACCTGTGCCATGCTGGTACCCCGTGCAGCTACCAGAAGGGATTCACCAACAAAGGCTTACCTAGATTACTGGAATCAACAGCAACTTCTAGCAACTTTCTCTGAAAAAAATCTGGTAAGCCAACAATAAGCTTTAGCGTAAAGTTGTGAGTTCAAATCCCATTGAAAGCAATCTTTTTTCCAACTCCAGAAATAAAAAACTTTAATAATCTAAATAAAAGCTTTATTTGAGCATAAGTCGTTTTGTGTTATTATTAAAATACAAAATTCATAAAGAAATAATATTTATAAAGAAATAATGAGGGAGTGTAAATTGTTGCAAAGATGCAAATACAATATAGTTCACTCTTAGCTAATTATATTTTATTAGTTTTAAAAGTAAAGGAGACGAAAATCTTTCAGAGATTTGTCTAGGTATATATTTTATGAAACTTTTAGATCAGTTTTCAATCAAAACTGGTTGTTGAATGTTATTCAAATGCGCATATACAATGTCAAGGATGACTGCATGCGTTAATATACCGTTTTAAGGATTTGTCTGCTGTCGCCAATTTAAAAGGCTCTACTGATAAGTAAAGTTTGTTAAGCATTAAACAATTGAGTTATGCAGAACTGTGATCAAAGCCCAAGGTTACTATTTGTGATTCAATTTTCAATCTGTTAGCTTCATTAGAGTTTGACAAACCTGTCAAACTTGACAAAACTATCGAAATTGACACAAACTGCCATTATTTTGTCAAAATAGACAAAAACCGTCAAGGTTGATTGAAGTTGTCAGAATCGATGTAAGCTGTATACAGATTGAGCTAAATCGCAAACTAAATATAAAACTTTCCTAGGCAAGCCCAGTAAGAATTTTATATTAAACAAGCCTTTAGCAAAAGTAATATCTGAGGAGACCTCACTTACCCCCGCCACCTTTACTTGTGCCCCTAAGACAATGTCTGTTCATGCAAAGTTTAGAATCTTGTTGAGCTAAGTTGCTGTTAAAGATATGCTGTGGTTTCTGTGTACAGATACAAGCAACTGTAACACAGACAGAAGTTCAGCAAATTGGCTCATCACTGCCCACTTTGAGGATTGTCAGCGAGGACAGCACCTTATATGGCCAGGTAAAAGAAATACTACGAGAAAAACTGCATCTGTATTAAACCTCTCCCAATATTAAGAATAATAGTTAATAGTTAATAAAATCATAGTTTCCATAGTTAGTAGGTTTAAAGTTGCTTTTTTTAATCACTGTCATTTTTATTCTGTAAAATCTTATTTTCTAGTTCACTTTTATCGTCATAGTTTCTATAGTTTAGTTTTAAGACTAATTTTGCATATTCATTATTTTGGATTTTTGGATTTTATGATTATCTTCACATTTATTTTGACTGATACGCATGCAGTCCCGAGCGCCGTTAGAGATCGTCAGGTGTAATAAATAAGTGCACAATTATTCTTTAACATAGAAAAGTGGTTGAGTGGTACAAATGGTAGCATACTTGGGGAAAATAAATATCTGAGTTGGTTTCCTGTGCAGCTCAATATTTTTTCCTAACGCTCTTTTCATAGTTTTGAACAACCGGACAGACATGGCTCTTATTATAGTAACGATTAGATGTGTTATTTTAAATTGCCCTATTTATTTTTACAATCTTTCATTTTTCTAGCTTAGAATTTGATGTTGCAAGTTTTCCTTTGAAATATTTCTTTTACTTTAGCATTTATATATCAATATACTTGTATTATTTTGTTCCGTTCCATTAACAAGCTTTTATCCAAATTCAACATAAAACCATTTTAACCTTGCTAGAGCTTACTTATAGATTTCATACAAATACGTGTCTATTTAGGCAAGCATTCCAGAATCATGCTTCGAGGGTTCACCAGATCTTGTTCTACCTGCGGCTGATGAAAACTCAGGTCCCCGGGTAGGCTGGGTAAATGAGCCTCTCAAACTTCCACACAAATGTAGCTATGACAAAAAGATTTATTCCGATGGAGAAAGTTGGAAACCGGATGAAGACAGTCTGGCTTGCGTGACGTGTAGCTGCAAGGTGCGACAACCTTCTATAAAGGCTTTAGCAATTGTGTCGATTACATTCTTTGAATTGTGTGTGTGGAAAATTCCTAAAAGATCAAATAGGATTTCAGCTTCACTTGTGAGTGTTTGTTGTACAAACAATGGCTATGGTATCTTGGCAGAAAAAGACTAAAATATAGTCACTGGTAGTTTGATACCTCCAACAGTGAAAGCAAAGCAGCATTTTTAACTTTTGTTAACAGCATCTTTGGCCAGTGCTGATAAAATCAATCCAAGCCAGGTAAAGAAAAATAATAATATGAAAATTATTATTTAAAAATTAAAAAGAAATTCTTATAGTAAAAAAATCTAGAACGGGTCTCCTAGATGAAAGAAACAAACATCGAGGCGTTTATGTCTGGTTTACTCATTAGTTTTTATTTGGGAGGTAGCAATAAATTGGGAGGTGAGGTATACATATCCTGTATTGTCACATTTTTGCGAGTATAAAATATATTAATGCAATTTTTCTAAGCTCTTTGGCTAAAATATATTCCTAATTGCGTTGTTCCCAATAGGACATCTAAGGTCATATGAATTTGTTTATTGCTGTAGAGAAATAAGGCGCAATGTCACCCAGTTGTTTGCCCGCCAGTGGACTGCGATAGTCCTGTGATGCTGCCAGGAGAATGCTGCCCGGCTTGTCCAAAACCGACAGACAACACTACCGACTCTTGTTTCTTTCCAGGAGACCACCGTAATCATGCTGTCGGCACTGTTTGGCATCCTTTCATGCATCCTGGAGGCTACTTCAAATGTGCAATATGCTACTGCAAGGTGCGTATAATATCTGACGACAAACTGTGTGATAGCAATTATGTGAAGATCTTTCCAAGTCAGAGTTGCTGAGTGCTTCTATTTAGGATCGAAAATTTCAAGTTCAAAAGCAGTTTATCTAAGTCTACTTTTTTGCATTTTATAAATATACAGACTATTTTTTTCTTTAAATTAAAAAATGTTGACTTGCTAAATAAATAAAATACAATAGGCCTACCACAATTGTAGTAAAAATGCGCATGCAGGAAATACTCACCAATAATTTTACATATTGGTTTTTGTCGACTAGAATCAAAGCATTTTGGTAAATAGGGAAATAACAGAAAAAGTATTAAACTGTCATACATATGGTGCAGGATGGAGGAGATGGGTATGACTGCAGACAGACTACGTGCTCCACACTTTCTTGCCCAGAATACCGACAGGAAACCTTACCTGGGGAATGCTGTCCCTCTTGTAGAGGTATGTACAGCTGCACTCAGCGGTAATCTCACATGAATCGATTGTTACTTTTAAACTATAAATAGAGAATTCTAGAGCAGGTTGCTGGTGTGCTATTACATAGAAGAAAACATGTAACCTACATGAAAGGTAAAATGTCACTTACATGTAGGCCACATGTAACCTATACACATGCAGGTCATTTGTAACCTACATGTAGGTCACTTTTAACCTGCATGTAGGTAACTTGTGGCATGCTTATGCCAACATGATTGTTCAAACTTGAAAGCTGATAAAAATAAAGACAATTGACACGTTGTTATGAGATATAGACATCAGTAATAGAAGCAAGCTTATTAGAGTTGTCTTCCCTATTTTTAGTTGAGCCAACAGACAGTTCTGTGATTAGACCAACTGTAGACTTGAGCAGAATGCAAGGCGACAGCGACAGCTACAGTTCCTGCAGCATAGGTGACAGACAGTACGCCAATGGAGAGAGCTTTAATCCACAGATAGGATCACTTGGCGTGTTTGGAAATGTTCTATGTACATGCAGAGTGAGTATTGTTTTACAGATAGAAGTTGAGATGTATTTTAATTAGCTTAGCTGTGAAATGCAATCAGCAGATTTTGATGTTTTGCTTCGTTGAATACAAAAAAATAAGTTTGAAAGTATTTATATACAAGATCTTGAAGCAGTTCTTAAATTCATATCTCAAATTTACACCAGAACATCATGTAATCAGAGCTAAATCAAAAGATTATTGCAACTTTTGAGTAGCTATTCACCAAAAAATATGTTAATAGTTAATATCAAATCATATCTATGATGTTTTTAATACTAAGAGCTTATTTTTAAGACACTAAAAAAGACGAAGTTCAAGTACTCATTTTAGATATTATAAGTAACTTGCCACATGCTAATTGCTTATTGCTAGTTGCTTATTGCTACATGCTAGTTGCTTATTTCTAGTTGCTTATTGCCACATGCTAATTGCTTATTGCTAGTTGCTTATTGCTACATGCTAGTTGCTTATTTCTAGTTGCTTATTGCCACATGCTAGTTGCTTATTTCTAGTTGCTTATTGCTACATGCTAGTTGCTTATTTCTAGTTGCTTATTGCTACATGCTAGTTGCTTATTTCTAGTTGCTTATTGCTACATGCTAGTTGCTTATTGCTACATGCTAGTTGCTTATTTTCAGTTGCTTATTGCTAGTTGTTTATTGCTTTTTGCTAGTTACTTATTGCTAGTTGCTTATTGCTAGTTACTTATTACTTATTGCCACATGCTAGTTGCTTGTTGCTAGTTGCTTATTGCTAGTTGCTTATTGCTACATGCTAGTTGCTTACTGCTAGCTATTAAAATTATATATTCTTGCTGATACAAAAATAAGACAACGTCTTTTAAAAAGGTTCATCCTGTCTTGAACCTGTTCTGAGTTTATGCTGCAAAAAATTGAAAAACAAATTTTTTTGTAAATTATAGAATGGAAAATTGGATTGCAATACTATAACCTGCGACTGCAGCAAGAAGATGGCACGGAAACATCGATGCTGCATGAAAAAGTGTGGATTTACAGAAGAAGGTAAGCATGAGATCTAAAAGTTGCTCACCGATAGCACTCGTTCTTTTACAAAGGTTCCAGGCTAACAAAGCCTAACTTATTGCATGGCGCTAAAGTTGTTTGGATATGGTTTCATGTCTAATTCTTAAACTAACAATTGATCTATGTTTGACTTATATTTACTTTGATACGATAAGAGTGATGTTTAAAAAATGCATTATATTGGTTCAGATTCCAATATTATTACGTCGCTTTTGCCTGGGTTGTGTCTTCAACATAGATGGAGTTGTCATACCAACTTACTCAAGTGTTGCATGTATCGCATGCTATATAGCAATGTGTCTGACGTAATAATATGCATGCAACTTTGGCATTTGTAACTAAATCTTTTCTGTCACACACAGACTTAACAACTAAACCATTTCCCAAGGTAGGCCTGATGGTTGTATTGTGACGCGTGACACTTGTGTGAACTGCTTCTAATGCTTACCTCAGTTTTGAGTTACGTTTTTCATGTTATGACACATCGTTTTACTGCAGAAATTTGTCAGTCTATTGTTAAAACCGTGTAACTGTAGACTGAAACTTGTTATATTGTCAATCTACAGTTATAGATTACTTTAGATTATAATCTACAGTAATAATTAGATAATTATTACTGTAAATTAGTATTACACTAGTTATATATTAACTATAATTATATAATTAGATAAAAATTATATAAGTATACAATTATATAATTAAAATTATAAAAATTATATTTTTAATTATATAATTAAAATTACAAAAATATATTTGTATGTATTATTTAATTATAACAACGAATTATATTGTTAGTTGAGAAATTAGCTTGGATTAAGTTATTTGTGTGAACCAGATGAAAGAGTGATATTACATTTAACTTAATACCAATTCTCTATTTAATGGCTTAACCTAATAGCTAAAATATACTTGCTTCAAGAGACTTGATTAAGTTTTGTATAGCCTTTTATAACATAAAAAAGTACCCAAAAGTATTTAGTGTTATCACACACAGCACACATCTGTAGCCTTAGCTCCACCATTTAATCTGCACCTGCATCGCTTTGCTTATATAAGTTTACTTGCCTGTATCTTTCTGAAATAGCTTCCTGACTCAGTTGGTTGCTTTGCCTAGCTGCTCTTTCTAGTTTATTTAAAGAATGATGCGCATATATGAATAGTTAGGAGTTGTCTTATGTTGCTAGTGTTTACATTATTCAAAGCTTTGGAGTAATTTACATACATCTACAAAAGATTTTGATTAAAAAGCCAACTAGCCTATGTATAAAGTTATAAAACAAGTTGTGAGCAAGCTTCAATTTTGAGTAAATATCAGTAATTTTCCATCTCTAAAATGGTTGTTTTTAAAATTTTTAATTGTCTGCGAATAGAATATTAAGTTTGAGAAGTTGTCTACTTCTTTATTCTTTACTCAAGCACACGTTAGGGCCACAAAATTCTTAATTTAGTTATGACTGTCTGCATTAGTTGTGAAGCCCCCAATTGAACCCTTTCAAAACATTAGAATGTTGGCTATATAAAACGGGACCACAAGTTAATAAATGAGATAATCTCAAACTTGTAAAGTCAACCAATGAACATGCGTAGTCACCAGATTATACATTTTAATTTGTCCATTTTACTGGTCTGATGTCACAGATAAATCATGCAGGCTATATTATCCTGATAGGGAAATGTCAAGCCAAAAAGCCTGTACCCTTGTTTTATGGTCAATGGCCGCACAAATTTTAGAAGTTTTTGTAAAATTTGAAAAAGTTCTTAAGTAAAAATGTATTTGGATGTGTATAATCCATTTATATATTTCAGACATGATACGTAAAAGGAGACGCAAAGAGAAAAACAAAGACAGAGACTTGATCTGCTAAGGCTAAGCACTCTCAATACAGCCTGATATATCCCAAAATCACATATGGTGCAGACAACTCCTAAAGCTCTCAACAAAATTTGCTTGGCAACTGGTTTGCCACCAAACCTAATTTTTAAACTCAATCCTGATGCTTTAAAAACATTTATTTTTATTATTTAAAACTGGTAACATGAACTGAGCAAACTTGCTTTTGTCTGTGTACTATTTATTATGTTACTATGGATATCGACTGACAATCGAAAGCTTTGTATATTATTTTTTTACTTGATACATTGTAGTAGATATCAATACACTGGCTGGCTAAGGGCCTGTCAGTTTTTGTCACATCGTATGTTACCTTTCTGTACCAATCTCTAAACTCATGTCAATGACAGATGGAGCTCTCAACCGTGTCTTTTCCAGATTCCTTTGTAAATATTGTATTTTATTGTATATTATTCTTGCTGCAAGTCATATTTAATAAGTTATATTTATATTCCTCACAATGATAAAGAATAAATTTTTAATGAAGTATTTTCCAACATTCACAATATTAAACACAACTATAGTCTGCCTAGAGCTGTTGTAATATATCAAACAGCAACCTGTTAGTCATTGTCAATCGAATAGTAATCTACTTATCTGTGATAGGCCAATAGAGTTTCAGCTCATCAAATTGTTTTAACGTGATTAGCTCTCATTATGGAGGCAAATTACAAGTAAATTTAAGTTTTTTTTAGCTTGCAGTTTGGCCCTTGTTAGTTATTTCAAGTCATAAGCTTTTAGTTTGTCATTATTGTGTTGAGGATGCTATCGGTTTTATCAGGACTCAGTGTACAGTTAGCAACAGTTTGTACTAGTTCACAACAGTTTGTACCAGTTCCCACCAGTTTGTACTAGTTCACACCAGTTTGTACCAGTTCACACCAGTTTGTGCTAGTTCACACCAGTTTGTACTAGTTCACACCAGTTTGACCCCACTCACACCAGTTTGTAACCGTTTGAAGCAATTCATATCGGTTTCCACCAGTTCATATCAGTTCGCACCAGTTTGCACCAGTTCTTACTGGTTCTTAGATGCAGCAAACCTAAAAATAAATGTCAAAAGTTTTTACAATTTAAACAAACCAGTAATTCAATGCACAGAGAGCATTCGATTAAACATCACATAAAAAATCAATGCTTTTAGCTAATGTAGGCCCTCATCAAACGCAGCTATTTTAAAGGTTGTACATGGAGTATCCGCTAAGCCATAAATACAGCAGTCTCTTGTTCAGCTTCAAATTTTAAATACAATTTATATATTACTACTTTTAAATAAAGCTTTTATAGTAGATCCCTACTTACTAATTACATAGTTTTATGTTGAGTAAAGTTTCAGGCCATGAAAAAAGTTTAATCTAGTTAAATTGTTGAGATCAGATTAGATAACTTTATCTCTTGCTATACTACAACTATTAAAAAACATTATTGACTCACAGGCGTACAATATAACAGATGTTTACCAAAGGTTATCCATAGACTAACACACAGTTCTATGCTCATGAAATCGTCAACGATTGCGAAGCTCATGATTCATACATCTGTGTTATCTTAAGTACTGATTGAATGTTGAGAATATCACACAACCTTGAAGAAAAAAAAGTTTGCATCATCATACCACACAACTCTTGGGTTATGTTGCTATTATTCTGATTAAGCAAAACCATAAAAATTTTGTTTTTTTTGCATTGGTCACTGTTGCAAGACAGATCATGTTTAAAATCAATACTAAGGGACTAAGAAAACAGAAGTGCAGTCTCTAAACCTTCTAGGAACCGCTTTCCTGAAATGCACAATCAAAGTGAAGCCTCTGGAATATTGCCAGACTTTTTAAATATTCTGAATGCATATAACGGCAAGCTAGACAATGAAATCATTAGAAAGACGAGAACTGCTGGTGCGGTTTGTAGAATTTCAAGGACTAGACTTTAAAGAACCACCATGTTTCACAAAATGAAGTGCCAGTTTTGTCAGTGTGCAGTGCCGACAATATTGATGTAAGGTGCTGAGACATAGACTATCTACGCACTGGAAGTGTATGTGATGAGATATTTAAAATTACTCATGAGTATATCATAGAGTTGAGATTACTAGTACTTAGGTATTTAACCGAGCAGGAATAACATTACTTCAAGCAACTGTATTTAAACGGATTCGAGCTAGCTATAAAATGGTCACTATATAATTAATGATTGTCTGCTTGAGAACTTTTCCCTACAAGATGGAAAAAAGGCATAGATGAAGATTAGACATAGTCAAAATCAATATGAAGAAAGTGAATATAGATTTTAAGAGATGGCAAATTATGGCAATAAGCTGAACAGACTCGAGATGACGAGTTGAAACAAAATAGAAATGATCATTGGCACACCAACCAACTTCTATGGTAATAGTAATTAAAGCAAATGAAATAGTAGTTGCGATGAAATAGATTGGTGATTATAAGATATCTGGTAGATATAATAAACACATCTGTAGAAGTTCATTTTCATTAATGAGAATCACTGTAAGGACCTTCCACAAGTCTCATTGAACCGAAACATTCATTAACGGAAGAGATCCCTTTAGGTGATTAGTCTGAGATCTGAAGTAGACTATCTACTTACTGAAACCTTTAATGACTAGCTTGACAATACAACAAAGAGCAGCTCCTTAAACCAACACCTACATGTATAATAACACAGAGCTTTAAAGCACTCACCCAGAAAGTCATCATGGAAGCAAGCACGGTGGTTAGAAAAATCTTGCTACCAACATTTGTGATTGTTGTGGCTGGTAAGTCAGAAGGTAGATTACAAGAAGTGGTTTTTTAATAAATGCAGTGAGTGAGAAGTAACATTAATTATTTTGATAGTCATACAAGGTTTGTCACTGTTTCATTGAACTCTTTTACAATGTTCAATGTCAGCTTGTCATAAATGCGTGTCATAGCGTGTTAACCATTTGTGCAATCACAGATCTTCTGGTTTCCGTGATAGCTATTTTCTGCACCTAAGTATTCATAAGATGGTAATATAGCATTTTATTATTATTTAAGTAACATTAAGATAGCATCATGAACCAAGATTCAGTAATCATATAGCACAGCCAAAAAATATTTGACACTTGGTATATGATGGCGGAGTATCCAACTCGACCATTTCTTTGTCACCAAAACTAAATGGGAATAAACTAAAATCTCGACAATTGACTTCACTTTTAAACTTAAAAAAGAACTTTTATTTCCAAAAATCTAATCTAAATTTTTTTAAACCTGTTTTCCATTATATTATTATATTGTAATAATAATATTGTCATAGCTGATGAAGCAATTCCTAATTGTGACACACTTCTGAATGAGTTCAGATTTCATGAGATATCAGATGTCAGCAACGCAAATTTTGAGAGGGTAAATGAGTCAGCAGCCTCTGTGTTAATCGCTGACACTCAACAAAACTGCATTATTACCTTTGAGTGGTCTTTGAGTAGTCACAAGTTTGTGGAAAATTCAGAGATAGGAAATTGTTTTGATCAGACAGTAATGAGCGAAAATGTAAGATATTGTCTCAACCAGATAGAGCTCACAGAACCAAACATGGTTAGTGCTGCCTACTATAATAATCTAGTTCAGCTTTTAATAAACTGTAGAGTCTCAGATCCGTACCTCGTGGTTGTCAGCTTTTATTCAACTGACTCTTTTGAATACACCTACTTTCCTAACTCCAAAATGATGGTGTTGCCAGAGACAGCACACTTTGGTGTTATGCGACTAGATCCACAGAATGACCAATGTGTACTTCGCTGGTTTGAAAAATCTGTTTTTCAGACATATAGCTACCCCTGGCCATCAGCCAGTTATGATTCTTTCCAAATTCACCAGATGAACAGCCATATGTTAATGATTTTTAATAACTCGCTACCAAAATTGGAACTGGTGGATCAGAACACGGTTTTCTCCAAAACTCTTAAACAAAACTTTCATGATGAAAACATAAGTATTGACCTTTTTGCCATAACAAAAAATAATGTTGGAGATATTTGGTTATACAGCAAAGCTAACAAAGCTTTTTATTTGATGAAGTTATCTCAGCAAACCATTAACCATAATTCACAAATTCAGAGAAATTCCAAATTCCAGAGAAAGACCTCGGCAAGTATGAGTTGGGCGCGAGCTGCTACCACCGTGTGTCAATAATGAATAATAATTAATTGATTTCACAGCGAAGAACGATCATATTTTGTGTTAATTATAATAGCTGTCTTCTGGTATAACATGTATTTAGAGTTGTGTTTATTATATTATTATTTATTATGGTCTTTGATTGTTGTCACATATTTTTGATATTTATTAAATAAACAATGCATCTGTTTCCCGTGTTACTTTTTGACCAAAAGAGTAGGAAAGAAATAGATAAAACAATGAACTATGTTTTCAACTTTGATTGGCCTGTCTGATTACCTTCATTATTGAAAAAACTATTGAAAGGATAATTGTAACAGTTTTCTAGATTAAAAAGACAGATATGTTTAAAAGTAAGAGAGGTGTGGAAGTAAAGATCTCAGTCTAGTGCTGCAAACTTTGTAATATTAGGAACAGCGCACATCATGCAGATGCATTCTGAATGATGAAGGTACTCACAAAACAACAACTTCAATACTTTAATGAAGCAATGATTATCTGAAAGAGAATTGCTTTAGTAAACTAATAAAGGCTGCATAACATAAATGTTGTGGTACATGAGAACTTGTGAAAAGTAGATGTATGTGATGAGATATTTAAAATTACTCATGAGTATATCATAGAGTTGAAACTACTAGTACTTAGGTATTTAACGGAGCAGGAATATCATCCCTTCAAGCAGTTGTATTTAAAAAAATTCACACCAGCTATAAAAAGGTCATGATATAAATAATGATTACCCACTTGAGAACTTTTTGCTCCCTGTAAAGAAAAGAAAGCATAGATGGAGATAAAGATATAAAGTACCAGTTTAACCCCACTAACGCCAGTTTGTACCAGTTTCACGAAGTGAAGTGCCAGTTATGTCAGTGCGCAGTGCCGACATTATTGAGGTAAGGTGCTGAGACATAGGCTATCTACGGACTGAGAGTGTAGGCCTACGTGATGAGATATTTAAAATTACTCGTGAGTTTCTCATAGAGCAATGAGAAGGCTAGTAGGTATACAGACATGATCACAATCAATATGAAAAAAGTGAATATGGATTTTAGGAGATGAAAAAGTATGATAGTAAGCTGAGCAGACTCGAGATGACGAGTTGAAACAAAATAGAAACGATTATTGGCACACCAACCAACTTCTATGGTAAACGTAATTAAAACAAATGAAATAGTAGTTGCGATGAAATAGATTCGAGATTAAAAAAATATGGTAGACATAATGGGAACATCTATAGAACTTCATTTGCATCGATGAAAAACACTGTCATGATTTTCTACGCGTCTGTTGAACCGAAATTATTCATTAACTGAAGAGATCTTTGTAGGTGATTAGTCTGAGATCTGAAGTAGACTATCCATTAACTAAAACCCTTAATGACTAGCTTGACAATACAACAAAGAGCATCTTCTTAAATCAACACCTATAATAACACATAGCTTTAAAACACTAACCCAGAAAGTCATCATGGAAGCACGCGTGGTGGTTAGAAGAATCTGGCTGCCAACATCTGTGATTGTTGTGGCTGGTAAGTCAGAAGGTAGATTACCAGAAGTAGTTCTTTAGTAAATACAGTGAGTGAAAAGTAACATTAATTATTTTGATAGTTATACAAGGTTTATTACCATTTTATTACTCTCTTACGATATTCAACAGACGCGTTTCATAGCGTGTTAATGATTCGTGAAATCCCAGATCTTTTGGTTTCCATGATTGCTACCTTCTTCACCTAAGTATTAAACTGGTTGTATTATAGCACTTTATTGATAGTAAAGTAACATTAAGTTAGCATCATGAGTCAAGAGTCAGTACTCTTATAGCACAGCCTAAAAATATTTGACATTGGGTATGATATGATATGATGGCACCGGATCCAACTCAACCATTTCTTTGTGACCAGAACTAAATGGGAATAAACTGAAATTTTTTCCAAAAATCTAATCTAAATCTTGTTAAAAATGTTTTCTATTATATTATTATATTGTAATAAAATGCTGAGTAATTAATATTGGCATAAACCTGTTTAGTTACTATGACTACACAATTGGTTAAAAAGCAATGAAAAGTTACTATTTTATATTTTTCAAAGTAAAAGAACTGAAATATCTTTGATATTGTTCAACAAAAATGCTAGCAAACATAACCCAGCAGTTACAAGGCATGCTGATGCAAACTATTTTATTTCACGGTTGCATCGCACTCTCATACAGCCACCGATATTTGGGATGCTATGAAGATAACAAATTTGCCCGAGCAATGAGCGAAACAGTCAGCCATAATGAGATGACCATAGAACTGTGTGTTGGGTTTTGCATATCTTTAGGTAAGTATATGTTTTGGTTTGTGCTTGTAGGTCATTTCTTTAATGTTCGCTTTTGTATTCTAGTTTAATAAACTTGATGTTTACAAGCAAAACTTATACATTCCCATAAAAGTCAATAACTTCTCAGCAAATTTTAGTTCTGTAAACCAAAGGCAAAATTAAGTTTGTTAACTTAGTTTGTTTAATAACTGTTCTATGACAAGATATAAAGCTCAATTGAACTAAATTAAAATCTCTCTCTGTCACATTAACTTTTATTTTTACTAAACAAAGATTATTAATGACGGATCTATTCTCAGGTCTAGATATTTGCTTTGATAAAACCCAGTACCTAACATTATTAACATATCTTTGACACAAAGTTGCAATAAGGAACACTTTATTCACTACACAAAGCTGTATTGTCGAAGTACAACTGAGCTTATAGAAATGATGTCTGATGTTTTAGGACACAATTACGCTGGTTTGCAATGGAAGACGCAATGCTTTTGCGGTGAGAATTACAACCGATATAACAGGAAAGGCGATGAATTTTGTGATGAGCTTTGCATGGGTAATTCATATCAGAATTGTGGTGGCTATGGATATAACAGCGTCTACAAAACATTCCCAGGTTGGTAAGCGTTTATGACTTTATCAATCAAGTTAGTTTTTGTCAGTTTTCACAGAACCTTAATAACAAAAATAAAAACGTTACCAAAGTTGAAATTTTAGGCTCAATAGATTTTCGTGTTGTAAAAGTTGTGTATTACTAACGACTTAGTGAGTAGTGATCTACTATGAAAGCTCTTTAAAAATAGTAATATATAATTTGTTTTTAGAATTTGAAGCTGAAAAAAAGATGAACTGGAGTTATGGCTTGGTGGATACAACAACCATCAAAATAGCACAGTTCGGTGGTGACATCGTCTCTCTGATAGAACATCCATTTGTAAAAAACAAAATATTGGCGGCCACCGAACGTCAATTGATTGAATTTGATGAGAATGGTAAATGCTTGGTCATAGCTGGTGAATCAATTTCTAATTGTGACACATTTCTGAATGAGTTCAGATTTCATAAAGTATCAGATATCGTCCATGCAAATTTTGAGAGGGTAAATGGGTCAGCAGCCTCTGTGTTAGTCACTGACATTCAACAAAACTGCATTATAAGTTTTGAGTGGTCTTTGAGTAGTCTCAAGTTTGTGGCAAAGTCAGAGATAGGAAATTGTTTTGATCAGACAGTAATGAACGGAAATGTAAAATATGGTCTAAACCAGATAGAGCTCACAGAACCAAACATGGTTAGTGCTGCCTACTATAATAATCTAGTTCAGCTTTTTATAAACTGTAGAGTCTCAGATCCGTACCTCGTGGTTGTCAGCTTTTATTCAACTGACTCTTTTGGATACGCCTACTTTCCTAACTCCAAAATGATGGTGTTGCCAGAGACAGCACCCTTTGGTGTTTTGCGACTAGATCCACAGAACGACCAGTGTGTACTACGCTGGTTTGAAAAGTCGGTTTCTCAGACATATAGCTACCCCTGCTCATCAGCCAGTTTTGATTCTTTTCATGTTCAACAGATGAGAAGCCATATGCTAATGATTTTTAACAACTCACTACAAAAGTTGGAACTGGTGGATCAGAACACGGGTTTTTCCAAAACCCTTAAACTAGACTTTCTTAATGAAAACATAAGTATCGACCTTTTTGCCATATCAAAAAATAATGTTGGAGGCATTTGGATTTACAGCAAAGCTAACAAAGCTTTTTATTTGATGAAGTTATCTCAGCAGACCATTAGCCACTATTCACAAATGCATTCATTTGAGAAACTCTCAGAAAACAATCAATGCTGTGAGAAAATAATTAAAGAAACCACTGTGCAGAATATAGAATCGTGTGTTTATTTGTGTGTCAAAGAAAGCTGTGTTATGTTTTCATATAACACAAAGGAACTCGTTTGCTCACTTTGTGCGACGCAAAAGAACGACCTCGGCAAGTATGAGTTGGGCGTAAGCTGCTACCACCGTGTGTCAATAATGAATAATAATTAATTGATTTCGCACTGAAGAACAATTATACTTTGTGTTAAATATAATAGATGTCTGTTGGTATAACATGTGTTTGAAGTGTTGTTTATCATATTATTGTTTAATATCGTCTTTGATTTTTGTCACATATTTTTGATATTTATTAAATAAACAATGCATCTGTTTCCCTTGTTCCTTTTTGACCAAAAGAGGGGAAAAGACATAGATATAACAATTAACTATATTTTCAATTTTGGTTAGCCTGTCTGATTACCTTCATTATTGACAAAACAATTGAAGGGATAATTGTAACAGTTTTCTAGATTAAAAATGTAGATATGTTTAAAAGTAAGGGAGGTGTGGAAGTAAAGATCTCAGTCTAGTGCTGCAAACTTTGTAATATTAGGAACAGTGCACATCATGCAGATGCATTCTGAATGATGAAGGTACTCACAAAACAACAACTTCAATACGTTAATGAAGCAATGATTATCTGAAAGAGAATTGCTTTAGTAACCTAATAAAGGCTGCATAACATAAATGTTGTGGTACATGAGAACTTGTGATATTTGGTTACAGAGACAGTAGCTATAAAAACAAAATTTGAAAACTAATCAATCATTGCATGGAATCCTGATTCTTTACAGGTAACTCTTACAGCAGATAGAACAATAATTGTATTAACAGAAAACGCATACAAACTTCTGTAATTAATAAAACTGCATACATATGGTGATGTATTATAACACTTACAGTGAATTATATCGGCAAATTAGTAAAATATAGAGATATTTGTTTAAAGTTAGTTTACACTGCCACCTTAGAACAATTGTTCTTTAAGCTCCTTTCAACTCAATCCTATCTTCTCACTACATATGAAAGCTTTATCTAACAACTAGCAGAATGCTCAGCGTTGCACAAGTAATAAAAATATGACAACATATTATGCTTATACATATTGAGAGGTAATGTAGTTGCCTGACGCTTGCTATTGGCCTGGCACGTTGCCAATAAATAAGTTGAGGAAGCTTACTAAAAAGAGCTAACTACTTAACTAGCCACTCTCCTTGACGTTATGATACAACATGATGGAGAGCGATAGCGTATTTGTACCCACATAATGACATATATCGCTTAATGAATCCATCAAGCTGGTGTGGCCTAATTGGTAATGGATCAAACTGGTGAACAGGACTGTCCGAAATCAAATCTCCGGCCATTCAAATTATTTATTCCAAGATTTTAATAGCTACATAGTTAGACAAAGACAAACTTTCAAACTTTATATCATGAGAAAAATGCTTTGTGCAGGTCAAATAAACTAAAAAATATGACAACTATAAAAGCTTTTAAATGTAAATATGAAATAATTATCAAGTAATGGCTAAATTGAATTTGTTTTGCTACGATTACCATAAAAGATTATTTGGTAATGATACAATTAGTACGAACTGAGAAAACAAAATAAAAATCCTAAATATGTTGAATTAATAATAACAATTCTCACGTAGAAGTTTGGATGTGTGTGCATATGAAAAGGTTACCGTTCCACCAAAAGCTATCCATCAAAACTTTGAATAAGACAATACTAGTACCTCTTGATACTGGTACAAATGTAAAAATGAAATCTCAGGCTGTCTTTGTCTGACCGAACGGAGAGAAAATGTAGACCCTAATCCTAATCGAGATAATACAATTGTCCACGTAAAAAAGTATTTGCCTTTACCAATTTTGCAATTGAACATTACAAAAAACAAGAAATACAAGTTCACAAAAACACAAAAAAGGATTGAGTTTCATAAAATTAATAGATTTCATAGAGTTTCGATTAATAACTCTATAAAACTCTATCATTTTTCATAGAGGTAATAAAGTTTAAATTATTACGTCATTTAGCATATAAACTTGGGAAGAAGGTGTATAAAGTAGATAAAAAAGACTTTGAATTGGAAGAGCCTTTGCAGATTCGTGGTTGCACAAGTGGATTGCAAACCTGGAGTTACCATAATGGTGTGTTCAAATCCAGCAGGATGCAAGATTAATTGCAAGATTTTAATAGCTTTAACCAGAGAGACAGATATCCATACAGACAGATGACAGATTGTGAAAAATATTTATATAATTTATTTTATTATTATATATTATATAATTACAACAATGTATTTTATTGTTAGTTAAAAAACTGGCTTGGATTAAGTTATTTGTGTGAACAAGATGAAAGATTGATATTACATTTAACTTAATACAAATTCTATATTTAATGTAAATATAATATAATTAGAAATGTATATATATATATAAGTTATTGTATAAATGGTCTTAGCTGCTTTTTCTAGTTCATTTAAAGAAAGATGCACCTATACGAGTGGTTGGGAGTTGTCTTATGTTGTGAGTGTTTATATTATTCCTAATTTGAGAAAAATTAACATATATAATACAAAAGATTTTCATTAAAAATCACTAAACCTATGTATAAGGTTATTAGGCAAAATTAAATTCCTAGTAAATATCAGTAATTTTCCATTCCTAAAATGGTTGTTTTTAAAATTTTTAACTGTTTTTGAATAAAATGTCATGTTTGAGAAGTTGTCTGCTTCTTAATCCTTCACTCAAGCACAAGTTAGGGCCACAACATTCCTAATTTAAGCTGTCTTTATCAATTGTGAATCATTCAAATTGCGCTGTTTAAAAACATTAGAATGTTTGCTATATAAAACGAGACCACAAGCTAATAAATTAGATAATCTCAAACTTGTAAAGTCCACTAATTAACAGATGTAATTACCAGATTATACATTTTTATTTTGTCAATTTTATTGGCCTGATGCTACATAGAAATCATGGAGACCATATTATCTAGATTGAAAAAATATCAAGCCACAAAGCCTGTACCCTTGTTTTATGGCCAATGGCCGCACGAATTTAGGTGTTCTAGTAATATTTGAAAAGGTTTTCAAAATTAAAATGTATTTGGATTTGTATAATTTATTTATATATTTTAGACATGATACGTAAAAGGAGACGCAAAGGAAAAAACAAAGACAGACACTTGATCTGCTAAAGCTAAGCAGTCTCAATACAGCCTGATATATTCCAAAATCACATATGGTGCAGACAACTCCTAAAGCTCTCAACAAAATTTGCTTGGCAACTGGTTTTTCAGAGAACTTAATTTTTAAACTAAACTTTGATGATTTAAAAAAACTTATTTTCATTTTTTTTAAACTGGTAACATTAATTGGGCAAATTCGTTTTTGGTTTTCTACTATTTATTATGTTACTATGGATATCGACTGACAATCGAAAGCTTTGTATATTATTTTTCTACTTGATACATTGTACTAGATATCAATACACCGGCCGGCTAAGGGCCTGGCTGTTTTTTGTCGCATCGTATGTTACCATTCAGTACCAATCTCTAAACTCATGTCAATGAAAGATGGAGCTCTCAACAGTCTCTTTTCCAGATTTCTTTGTAAATACTGTATTTTATTGTATATTGTTCTTACTGCAAGTCATATTTAATAGGTTATATTTATATTCCTCACAATGATAAAGAATAAATTTTGAATGAAGTATCTTCCAAAATTCACAATATTAAACACATCTATAATATGCCTAAAGCTGTAGTTATATATCCAATACCAGTCTGTTAGTAATTGTCAACCAAATAGTAGGGGAAGGTGGGGCTAGTTGAGACAAAAATCAGTTTTTTTGCAATAATTTTAGGTCATTGTAAATAAAGATTATTAGATATGTGCAAAATAACATGCCACATGTTGCTCAAATTGGTCATTGGTCAATTTGGTATATGATCAAAAAATTTAATTTCTGTTGGCATTTTAGTGGAGGACTACTAGCTGTCTCAACTTGCCCCGGAGTGGGGTAAGTGGAGACAGACACTGGGGCAAGTTGAGACAATATAAAGTATCATGAAGAAAACAATTAAATTTGACCATATACTTGAAACTAGAATGTTACAATATTACAACAATATATTATGACGTCAATGTCCTGCTCCTTTGGCCAAATGAATCCTACACCTAGTCTTTTGAGAAAAGTGACTTCAGACACATCTTCGGGAGTAGAAGTGCCAACATAGTGCCAACACTTTCCAACATAGTATTTTTTCACTTTTCTGCTCAAATATCGTACAACCACATAAGCTTCCTCTGTTATCAAGTTTTTTCCACCTGCATTTTCTCAGCTTCAGAAGCACATGATGAAGAGTTATCGAGAGGGACTGGCTCATCATCTGATGATTCGGAACTGCTTACAGCTACTCTTTGTCGCTTTTTTATTAGCGTGACTGTTTGACGCTTTTTCTCCTTAGCCAAACTCTTTTGTTGGATTCTCTCTTTTAACGGTGTGTTGGTCAGCACTGATGTCTCACCTCTTTTCCTTTCTCTTAGCTCTTCGCTTGATGCTGCCTTGGGGTAAAGCCTTATCATTTCCGGTGGTACTTTAGATATTGGCAGTGACTGATCCGAAGTAAGCAGTAAATTGGAAGAACTACACTTTTACTGGCAGATGTAGGGGTGCAAGCCTCACACATAACTGAAGCTGGACGATCGGTGACAGTGGCTGGCATAAAATCGGCATCTGTGAATTTATCGGGGTCATAAAGAACGATTCCTGTCGCTCTAAATCAAGAGATAATGTTTTCAGATGTCTGGGATTGGTGTAGAGCTTTGGCAGCAAGACCAGCTATCTGGTATAGGCTGATCATCTTTCCGGCATTGTCCAACATCCAACCATTGCGAGCAAAAGAGTAATACCTACAACTAAGACAACATGTTGTCTAAAATGTATCATAACTGAATCTGATAATGTCAGGAAATATTGGCTCTATACTATAGTTATATACTTTAGTTTAGCTTCATTAGGCCTGCTTTTTCAAGGATCCATAGACAGATTTGTCTAATGGTTGAAGATGACTGGTCACATGCAGTGAAAGTCTGAAAAGCACCACGTTGTTTTTTTTTCGCCATTTCAATTGCTTCGTAGACAAATGGTTTTGGTGGTTATCCAAAATCAACAACACTGGTGACTCCTTAAATGGTTTGCTGAAGCTGATGAAATGTGCCATCCACTTATTGAAGTTCGAAGCTGTCATCCAGCCACTTTGATGAACTAGCCTTAGACTGCCTGGTGGAGAATTGGTCATATATGACTCCAGATTACGCTCAGTTTTGCGTGGCCAGATAAATGTAGGTGGAATTGAATTTTCATCAGTGCTTATGCAACAAAGGAGACTAAGATGCCCCTTTCTCCAGAAGTAACCTGACCAACTTGCTTCATAGCTCTATAGAGCTATAGAGCTTTATATGCTTCATAGCTCTATAGAGCTATGAAGGGCAATAACCTTTGGCGGTACATGAACTGTAGTTAAGCCAGTTTTGTCCACTTTGTAGATTTTTTTAGCAGTGAAATTGTTCTTGCCATGGATTTCTTTGATATTTTCAAAGAAACTTGTCAACTCTATGTTTGTTATATGCTGCAGATCTGGCAAGGTTAGTGGCCTGCGGTTTCCTGAGAGATAATGCCAGATTCCGTTCCATAAACTTTAAAAACCAATCTTTTTCTACAATTTTCTTTTCATTCCAAGATTGAGGGACTCTGATATTTTTAGCAGATGCAAACGAATATGCAAGGTGCCTTGCTTCTTCCATCGTCTATCCATGCTTCATGTGAGCAGACGTTATCAAATATTCGACAAGCTTTGCCTCGGATGCAGCGCCAAAAACCTGGTGTGGAGCAACGTAGCCTATATGTTTTCTTTTACAAAATTTAGATTTGTTAACGCCTGCATTTCTTGCTGCCTCATTCAAGCTAAAATTGTCCGCAGTCATTAGTTGAACAGCGTACTGAAGTTTCTCGTTCAAATTTTTGTTACCTCTGTCAGTCTTCCTTTTGAAGCTTCTCACCATGTTTTCAGCTGATCTGCAATCAACACATTTGACCTCTACACGTAGGCCCACCTACATAAAATTTACATTACTTTAAAGAGATAGTACTACATGGAACATGATTGCAGTCAATTGGTGCACAACACTAGCAAGTTAATTTTACATGGTATTGCATTAGGAGCAAGTTGAGACAGTGTCTCAACTTGCCCCACCGATGCTGTCTCAACTAGCCCCCTGACTTCTTTTGATGACTAAATTGCTCCAATTTAAAAATTCTTTTTCATTTAAATCTATAAATTTGATGATTTATGGTGAACATCAAAAAATAAAATTTGGCTAAGTTTCAGCTTTGTGATTCGAACTACTTTCTCAGAATTAAAAAATATCTGTCAATGGAAATATTTAAAAAAATTACTGAAAAATTGAAAATTTATTCTTACCTCAAGTAGAGTTATCCAATGTCTCTGTATCCAACATAGATGACACCAACAGGAAGTGCCTTTTATTGAGTAAAAAGGGCAACTCTCTAATATAAAGCTCTATAAAAACTAGAAATTGTGGGACTGTCTCAACTTGCCCCTTGTCTCAACTAGCCCCACCTCACCCTAATCTACTTATCTGCATTCATTTGAGAAACTCTCAGAAAGCATTCAATGCTGTGAGACAATGATTAAAGAAACCACTGTGCAGAATCTAGAAGCGTGTGTTTATTTGTGCGTTAAAGAAAGATGTGTTATGTTTTCATATAACACAAAGGAACTCGTTTGCTCGCTTTGTGCGACGCAAGAGAATGACCTCGGGAAGTATGAGTTGGGCGTAAGCTGCTACCACTGCGTGTCAGTAATGAATGATAATTAATTGATTTTACGGAGAAGAACAATCATATTTTGTTAAATAGTAGTTGTTTTAGTTAAATATAATAGCTGTCTTCTGGTATAACGTGTATTTAGCGTTTTGTTTATATATTATTATTTATTATCGTCTTTAATTATTGTCACATATTGTTATATTTATTAAATCAACAATACATCTGTTTCCTGTGTTCCTTTTTGACCAAAAGAGGGGGAAAGTTACAACAAACTTACAGCGGGAAAGTTACAATAAATGTTACAACGAACTATTATTTAAATTTTAATTAGCCTGTGTGATTGACTGATCTGATCTGACCTGTCTGATATTTGACAAAACTATTGAAGGGATATATTTAACAGTTTTCTTGATCAAAAAGGTAGATATGTTTAAAAGTAAAGGAGGTAGGGAAGCAAAGGTCTCAGTCTAGTGCTGAAAAATTTGTAATTTTAGCAGCAGTGCACAGTATGCAGATACATTCTGAATGATGCAGATACCACAAAATAACAACTTCAGTACTTTAAGTGAGCCATAATTATCTGAAACATAGTTGCTCAAGTAAACTAATAAAGAGTGCAAAACATAAAAAGTGCATGATTGTGGGATATGGGAACTTGTTGTATTCGGTTACAAAGGCAATACCTATAAAACTCATACAGTAGGAAAAACAATAATTGTATTAATAAAAAAATAAAGCAAATCATTTTCTGTTATTGATAAAACTACATACTTATGGTGATGTATTATAGTACTTAAAGTCGATTATGTCAATAACTTAGTAGAATATATAGACAGCTCTTTAAAATTCGTTTACACTGCCACCTTATTTTTTAAGCTCCTTTCAACTCAATCCTAGCTTTTCATTACATATTAAAGCTTTATTTAACAACTAGTGGAATGCTCAGCGTTGAACGAGTAATAACAATGAGCAATTTATATGCTTATAAATAATAAGAGGTCAGGTAGTTGCCTGCCACTTGCTATTAGCCTGACACAATGCTGATGAAAAACTTGAGTGAGCTTACTAAAGAGAGCTAACTACTTAACTAGCCGCTCTTCTTGACATTATGACGCAACATGATGGAGAGTGATAGCGTATTTGCACAAATATAACAAAATATATCACCTATTAAATCTACCAAGCTAATGTGGCTTAATTAGTAAGGGATCGGACTAGGGAACATGAGTGTCTGAAATCAAATATTCCGCAATACAGATTCTTTATTTCAAGATTTTTATGGCAATAGATGGACAAACACAGACACAGACGTACAAACTTTCAGAAATATATATTGTATATATTTGTTGTACTATCCACCGCTGCCCGGGTGATAAACAAGTTTTGAGGCAAAAAACATGATTTGTATTTAACATATAACAACATTTGTTATTTTTTCTTAGCTCATTTTTGATTCTACTTTTCTAACTACTATCCATCAAAACTTTAAATAAAACGATACTGGTACCTCTCGATACTGGTATAAATATAAAAATGAAATATCAGACCGTCTTTGTCTGACCGATCGGAGAGATAATGTAGAGGCTACTCTTACTTGAAATAATACAGTTGTCGAAGGGAAAGGTGTTGGCTTTTACCGATTTTGCAATTGAATCTGACAATAAAACCAAGAATAAAAGTTCACGAAAATACAAAAAAGCATCGTGTTTCATAGAATTAATAGAGTTCATAGTTTCAATTAATAACTCTATAAAACTCCATCGTGTTTTATAGGGTTAATAAAGTTTTAATTATTAAATTATTTAGCATACAAAATTGGGAAAAAGGTGTATAAAGTAGATAGTAATGGCTTTGACCCGTAACAGGCTTTGTGAATCGGTGATTACACGATTGGATCGCAAATCCGCGGTTGCATTAATGGCGAGTTCAAATCCAGCAGAATGCAAGATTTCAATTGCAAGATTTTAATAGCTGTAGCCGGAGAAACAGACATCCATACAGACATTTGACAAACTTGGAGAAATATATATATAAATTATTGTATTGTTATATAATTACATTGATTCTAATAAATGTCAAGTTTGAGAAGTCGTCTACTTCTTTATTCTTCACTCAAGTACAAGTTAGGGCCACAGGATTCCTAATTTAGTTTAATACTGTCTTCATTAATTGGGAAGCCTTCAGATTGCACTGTTTCAAGAGATTAAAATGTTGGCTTTATAAAACGGGACCACAAGCTAATAAATGGGATAATCTCAAACTTGTAAAGTCAACTGATGAACATGCGTAATCACCAGATTATACATTTTTATTTGTCACTTTTCTTAGCCTGATGCTACATAGAAATCATGCAGACCATATTATCTAGATTGAAAAAATATCAAGCCACAAAGCCTGTACTCTTGTTTTATGGCCAATGGCCACACGAATTTTAGGTGTTCAAGTAATATTTGAAAAGGTTTTCAAAACAAAAATGTATTTGCATTGTTTAATTCATTTATATATTTCAGAGAATGATACGTAAAAGGAGATGCAAAAAAGAAAACAAAGACAGAGACTTGAACTGCTAGGCTAAGCAGTCTCAATACAGCCTGATATAGCTCAAAATCACATATGGTGCAGACAACTCCTAAAGCTTTCAACAAAAAGTTGCTTGACAACTGGTTTGTCCCGAACTTAATTTTTAAACTCATTCTTGAGTGCTTTAATAACATTTATTTTTGTTATTGAAAACTGGTAACATGAACTGGGCAAACTTGCTTTTGTTTGTCTACTATTGATTATGTTACTATGGATATCGACTGACAATCGAAAGCTTTGTATATTATTTTTCTACTTGATACATTATAGTAGATACCAATACACTGGCCAGGTAAGGGCCTGTTTATTTTTTGTCGCATCGTATGTTACCATTCAGTACCAATCTCTAAACTCATGTCAATGAAAGATGGAGCTCTCAACAGTCTCTTTTCCAGATTTCTTTGTAAATACTGTATTTTATTGTATATTGTTCTTACTGCAAGTCATATTTAATAGGTTATATTTATATTCCTCACAATGATAAAGAATAAATTTTGAATGAAGTATCTTCCAAAATTCACAATATTAAACACATCTATAATATGCCTAAAGCTGTAGTTATATATTCAATATCAGCCTGTTAGTAATTGTCAACCAAATAGTAATCTACTTATCTGTGATTAGCCAATATAGTTTTGGCTTATAAAACCGTTTTAATGCGATTAGCTCTCACTAGTGATGGCAAACTACAAGTAAGCCCTTTTAGCTTGCAGTTTGGTCCTTGTTAGTTATTTCAAATCATAAGTTTTTCGTTTTTAATTATTGTATTGAGGATGCTATCGGTTTTATCAGTACTCAGTTTTCAATTAGCAACAGTTTGTACTAGTTCACATCAGTTTGTACCAGTTCACACCAGTTTGTACTAGTTCACACCAGTTTGTACCAGTTCACACCAGTTTGTACTAGTTGACACCAGTTTGTACCAGTTCACACCAATTTGACTCCGCTAACATTAGTTTCAACCGGTTTAAAGCAATTCATACCGGTTTTCATCAGTTCATATCATTTCGCACCAGTTCATACTGGTGCGAAATTGCCTTTTGTTGATTGGTTGTATGAGCAGTTCATATAACTGATACACAATGATATTGAGATTTGTCACTGTCGCAAGACAGATCAGTTTTAAAATCAATATTAAAGAATAGAGAAAGCATAATATTATTATGCTTTATTATTCATCTTGAGGTGTTGACTGATGTTCTAAAAAAAGAATCAAGGAGATTGACCAACCAGAAGCTGAGATATAGCCAGCCAAACACAGGTCTACCAAAAACAAAAGTGTTTTGGTAATAATCAATATATGACATATGAAATCGACTTGTGTGCCATTGGTCAATTAAGCCAACTAATGTGCTCTCCTATAACAATCACGGCGTTTTAATTGCTTTAATCCCTGGAAGTATAGAACAATCAAATTGGGCCTAACAATCATCGCTCCTAGAATTCCGAACCAGTCCCTCTGACATGTAGATTAGTTTTAGCATAAAATAATTACACGCATCTATTATTTCGCAACATTTCGCTATCTTGCTAGTTCAGCTCATTTTTGTTGTTCTCCTACTTAGCTTCCCTATTCAGACTCATCTTTAGCGTTGTTCAGATTTTTTAACTATAGCTAATAAATAGAATCAATTAAATCAATCATCAATCTCGGTTATCATTTGGAATTTTCTACAAATTATATTAGTTACATCATTTATTCTATACGCAGTTATATTATTATTTTGTATAATATGCATTATGAATATTATATAAATCATAAAAAATAATCATAGATAAGATAATAGATCAATAGAAAAATCAAAGCAAAAGTTATCGTTTTCTTTTCTTATAGCAAGAGCAGCACGGTCAAGTTAGTCTTTTTAAGATTATGGCTGTAGTGAACTTCCAGTCTGTTAATAGTGACGATAATCATGAAAATCAACTGAATGCTGCAGTAGATACACAGTAGAAAAATGATGAAGGAACAAAAAGTCCCATTCCTATTTCTTATTCTAAACAAACTGCAATCGCGGATATCGCATATAGACTATACACGCGCCGTTCGTTGAACAGATGATCTTCGGAGCATATCCGTGGAGATCGAGTTAAAATTTGAAGCACAATAGTCAAAATCTGCTCTTCTGCTTTAAAAAATCATGGCGAGGGGTTGTGGGCAAATGCCTTTACCACACAATGTTTGGATGATTTTCCTGAGAAACCAGAGCTAGTATGTAAATTATTTACTATCGCGAGAAGCGTTTCACATCTCGTAGCCAAAACAATAATTATAAGTAACGGCGGTAAGAGTGCGCAACTCCGGCACATGACCATTAAGTCGATTTTATACGTCACAGTTTTCGGGATTTTCGAAGGGTTTTCCTCTGATTCTTTATTAGGTAGACCTGTGTTTGGCTGTCTATATCTCAGCTTCTAGGGGGTCAATCTCCTTGATTCTTTTTTTAGAACATCAGTCAACACCTCAAGATAACTAATAAAGCATAATAATATTTTGCTTTCTCTATTCTTTAAGGAATTAAGAAAACAAAAGTGCAGTCTTTAAACTCTCTAGGAACTGTTTTCCTGGAATGTACACTCAAAATACGGCCTGTGAAATAGTGTCAGCCTTTTTAAATACTCTGAATGCATATAACGTCAATGAAATCATTTGAAAGAAGAGAACTTGTTATGTTTCTGCACAGAAGCAATTAAATAGAGTATTAAATTAGAGAAATGGTTTATTGCACACTCCAGAGACAACTGATTTGATAACAGAAAACCCAAGTATTTATATGTTTGGTCATAGAAAAGCTTTGTAAAAAAGCTACAAGCATTATTAATAGCTATAATGAGACAGTACTATATAATATTAGCTTGTATAAAGCTTTAGCTAAAAAGCATAATGTTTGTTGGCAAAGTACCAATAATACTTGGCACTTGCATGACACCTCCTCACTAAGCTAAAGGTTCTTTCTGGTTCTCTTAGACCTTCGGGGTTTGTCTCTGCTATACTTATCTCCATCAGGTAGATGAGGGTTGCGTGGTCTTCTTCTAGACGAAGGTTGCTCTGTTACAGTTGTAGGGGCTGGTAGTTGCAGTTTTGTCTCCTCTGTTATATCAGGTTTATCTCCAGGGTCTTGATCTTCTTCTGTTGAGTATCTTGGTCTGAGTTGTTCAACATGTCTTCTCCAAGTAGGTCCCTTTGGTACCACTTTGACATTGAGACTACGAGTTCCATATATCTTAGTAACAATGGCTGGAACCCATCTAGGTTGTCTGTTGCGTCTAGGTCCCTGATACAAGGCATAGCATGGTGCTCCAAGATTGTAGCTGTGTATCTTGCTAACTGTCTTTTCTGCCGATCGGTTGACTTCTCTGGATTGATGAAACTGTGCTATGTGTGCGGGTGATGGCAATAGGGTGTCAATCTTACATCTCATCTGTCTTCCATTCAGCAGCTGACTGGGAGAGTATCCTGTAGGAAGTGGTGTCCTTCTATAGTGCATCAGGAACTGTTGTAGTGCAGATTTAGGTGAGAGTGACGATTTCTTCATGGCTTGTTTGAAGGATTGTACTAGTCTTTCAGCTGCGCCATTTGTAGCTGGATGGTAGGGTGCTCCAGTGAGGTGAACACTGCTTCTCTCTTGACACCACTGCTGAAACTCTCCTGAGGTGAAGCTGGTAGCATTGTCAGTGACTATGGTGTGAGGGTATCCAAAGTGTGCGAATATCTCCTCTAAGATGTCTGTGGTAGCTCTGGTAGAAGTAGATGACGTCCTGTGTATGCATGGATACTTTGAGTAGGCATCTATCATCACTAGCCATTGGCTGCCCATGAAGTTCACTGCATGATCTAAGTGAAGACGACTCCATGGCTTCTCAGGTAGCATCCAGGGATGTATAGGATACTTCTGTGGAAGCTTCTGGTGTTCAGCACAGGCAGTGCACTGTCGGCTTGTCTCCTCTATATCAGAGTCAATGCGAGGCCAATAGACAGCAGTTCGAGCTAGCTTCTTCATTCTTTCCATTCCAAAGTGTCCAAGGTGAAGGATCTTTAATACTTCCTGTTGTAACTTGACAGGAATGACTACTCTGTTGCCATATAGAAGACAACCTTCAGTGATAGAAAGTGAATCTGAGATCTTGTGGAAGAGTGACAGCTGAGTCTCCTTCATCTCTTTGTTACCAGGCCATCCTTCTGCTGTGTAGCGCATTACTGTGGCTAGTGTTGGGTCTTTCTTTGTCTCCTTTGCTAGAACATTGTAGTCTGTAGAGTTGAGCTGTTGTCCAATAGTGTGAATAGTGCATACTGTATCAACATCATCCTCATCTTCTCTTGCATCAAACTCTTTATCAGGTCCAACTGGCAGTCTTGAGAGGACATCTGCATTTTGATGATGCTGGGTAGATCTGTATTCTATGGTGTAGTCATACTGATTTAGTACCAGTGCCCATCTTGCTAGTCTGTTGGCTGCTAGAGCTGGAACTCCTTTGGTAGGTCCTAGAAGTGTGAGAAGAGGTCTGTGGTCAGTTACCAAGATAAACCGTCGACCATACAGGTACTGGTGATACTTCTTTAGAGCAAATATGATTGAGAGAGCTTATTTTTGTATTTGTCCATATTTCCTCTGTGTGCTGGTCAGTGTTTTTGAAACATTGGCTATTGGTCTATCACTTCCATCAGGATAACGATGAAATAGTACAGCTCCCAGTCCAGTTTCTGAAGCATCACATGAGATTCCAATGTCAAGATCTGGGTTGAAGTGTGCTAAGACACTATCAGTTGATAGCATATCTTTCAGTTTGTTGAAGCTCTTTTCTTGTTCAGTGTCCCACTTCCAGGTCTCTCCTTTGCGTGTCAGTTTGTGCAATGGTCCTGTGAGTTGTGACAGATTGGGTATGAACTTGCTGTAGAATTGTGTAGCTCCTAAGAAAGATCTTAGCTGAGTTAAGTCTGTTGGGACTGGCATCTGTTGTACTGCATCTGGCTTCTTTCCTTTAGTGATTCCCTTTGACGTGAGTTTGTGTCCCAGATACTCTACTGTAGGTTGAGCAAAACAGCACTTGTCTTTTCTACATCTGAGCCCTCTTTCTTCTAATCTTTGAAGAAGTCGACGTAAGTTTTGTAGATGGCTCTCTGCATTGGCTCCACTCACTAGTATATCATCTAGGTATACTGCTACTCCTGGGAGGTCTTGTGTCAGTTGCTCCATGATTTCTTGAAAATACCCTGGTGCTGATCTTATGCCAAAGGGCAACCTCTTCTGTAGTAGTACTCCTCGGTGTGTTGATAGTGCTAGTCGTCGTTGACTTTCTGGTGCCAACAATATTTGATTGTAGGCATCTGCTAAATCAATCTTTGTGTAGCAATAGCCTCCACCTAGTTTTCTGATTAGATCTTCTGGTAGTGGGATAGGTTTCCTATGTGTTTCTAGCTGATTATTGATAGTCTTGGAGTAGTCTCCACATACTCTGATCTTCCCTGCAGCTTGACCTGTTGTAGATTTGCGTACAGGTACAACTGGTGTTCCATACTGGTTGAATTGAGTTGGTTCCCATATGCCTTTAGCTACACCTGCTTCGTATGCTTGGTTGAGCTCTTCTGTCAAGGCAATAGGAACTGGTCTGGGTCGGCAGAAGACTGGCTTTGTTGAAGGTTTGAAGTTTATCTCTAGTTCAAAGTTCTTGAGACATCCTAGCTCGTCTTTGAATATTTCTGGAAATTCTTTGCACATCTCCTTACACTTGATTTGAAACCTCCCATCTGGCTGGTTCTCTGTGATTGTTGATACAAGGTTCTGTTGTAGCTTGTCATCAATAGAGATGCCTAGTTGCTGTATAGCAGTTCTTCCTAGTAGGTTGAGATCTTGTACAGCACTAATCACAAATGGTAGTCTGACTTCTTTCTGTGCATCCAATTGGGCAGTTAGCTCACATCTGCCAAGCGTCTCTATGAGATGTCCTGAGGCTGATTTGTAGTTAACTGTAGTAGGTTTTAGGTTTGGCTTTCCTAGCTTCTCCCATATTGATTTACAGATGAAGTTGTCACATGCTCCAGTGTCCAGTTCAAGTGTGAAGTTGTCTCCCTCCAGTTTGATGTTTTCAGCAAGTTTCACCATCTTGGTTGATGTGCATTCTATCATCTTTACTGGTTTTTCTGCTGCAGATAATTTCTTTTTCTTGCATGCTCTTTCTATGTGACCTTGTTTAGAACAAAAGTTGCAGGTGGCTGCTTTGAATCTGCAGTCATCCGCTGTATGGTTAGTTCGGTCACATCTGTAGCATAGCTTTCCTTCTTTCTGCTTGTCAGGTGTAGAGTTGTTTTTCTGGATTGGTTTGTATCTTGATTTCTGTTGAGCAACCTTGTTGACTTTAGACGAGTTTCCATAAACTGTCTCTTTGGCAACTTTAGCTGCTTCTTCTGTTTCCTGTGCTACCTGTATAGCTTTGTTGAAGTTGAGTTCATTGTCCTTGACCTTGAAGAGAGATTTGAGAACTGCTTCATTGTTTACAGAGCAGATAAATCTTGTTCTGAGAGCCTCATCTAATGGATCTGTAATGTCTATGAAGGCACATGTAGTTGCATCTTGACGAATTCTGGCAGCTAACTCTTGAATAGTTTCTCCAGGTTTCCTCTGCATGTCACTCCAATACTTGTAACGCTCTCTAACAATGAAGCGCTTAGGGTCATACTGGTCTTTGAGAAATTCCAGTATTTCATCCATGTTGAGGTCGTTGATCTGCTTGGGTGTTGAAAGCTGAGCTGCCATATTACTAAGCTGCTTGTAGAGTGTAGGCTGTTGGTTGGTGAGAAAAGTGCCAGCAATCTTGTCTTGATGAATAGAATTTGCTGCAATGAATGTGTTGAATCTGTCTATGTAATCTGTTAGTAGCTCTGCTGTTGGGTCAAAACCTGGGAAGGCTGGAACAGCGGTTGCAGCTGTTTCTTGTTTCCGTTGCAGGTTTTGTAGTAGTAGCTCCATCAGTTTCTTATTCTCCTCCATTCTTTCATCTTGCTGACGTCTGTATTCCTCTTGTTGCTGCTTGAACTCCTCATGCTGCTGTTGTCTATGCTCTTCTTGCTGCTTTCTCTGCTCCTCTTGCTGCTGTCTCTGGTCCTCCTGCTGCTTCTGCATTAGCTTGATCAGGTCTGCTACTTCTGCCATTGTAGTGGTGCAATTTTGAACAGTTACTCTTGTAATAAACTAGAACTCTTTGTATCGATTTTATCAATGATAAAATCTGAACAAAACTCTTTGTAACTGTTCAAAAGAGAAATCCTTGTCGCCAATTAGCTTCTGTTATGTTTCTGCACAGAAGCAATTAAATAGAGTATTAAATTAGAGAAATGGTTTATTGCACACTCCAGAGACAATTGATTTGATAACAGAAAACCCAAGTATTTATATGTTTGGTCATAGAAAAGCTTTGTAAAAAAGCTACAAGCATTATTGATAGCTATAATGAGACAGTACTATATAATATTAGCTTGTATAAAGCTTTAGCTAAAAAGCATAATGTTTGTTGGCAAAGTACCAATAATACTTGGCACTTGCATGACAGAACTACTGGTGCGGTGTATGGAATCTTGAGAACTAGAATTTAAAGAACCACTATGTTTCACAAAGTGAAGTGCCAGTTAGGTCAGTGCGCAGTGCCGACAATATTGATGTAAGGTGCTGAGACATAGGCTATCTACGGACTAGAAGTTTATGTGATGAGATATTTAAAATTACTCATGAGTCTATCATAGAGTTGAGACTACTAGTACTTAAGTATTTAACGGAGCAGGAATATCATCCCTTCAAGCAATTGTATTTAAAAGAATTTGAGCTAGCTATCAAAAAGTCACGATATAAATAATGATTACCCGCTTGAGAACTTTTTGCTCCTGCGTAAAAAAAAGCAGGGATGGAGATAAAGACATTGTCAAAATCCATATGAAGAAAGTGAGTATAGATTTTAAGAAATGGCAATTTATGGCAATAAGCTGAACGAACTCGAGATGCTGAGTTAAAACAAAATAGAAACGGTCATTGGCACCCCAGCCAACTTCTATGGTAAAAGTAATTAAAACAAATGAAATAGTATTTGTGATGAAACAGATTAGAGATTAAAACAATCTGGTAGACATAACGGGAACTCCTAAAGAACTTCATTTGCATCAATGAGAAACACGGTCGTAATTTTCCACGCGTCTGTTGAACCGAAATTATTCATTAACTGAAGAGATCTTTGTAGGTGATTGGTCTGAGATCTGAAGTAGACTATACATTTACTGAGACCTTTAATGACTAGCTTAACAATACAACAAAGAGCATCTTTTTAAACCAGCACCTGTAATAACACAGAGCTTTAAAACACCGCACCCAGAAAGTCATCATGGAAGCACGCGTGGTGGTTAGAAAAATCTTGCTATCAACATTTGTGATTGTTGTGGCTGGTAAGTCAGAAGGTAGATTACAAGAAGTGTTTTTTTAGTAAATACTGTGAGTGAGAAGTAACATTAATTATTTCAATAGTCATACAAGGTTCATTACCATTTTATACCATTTTATTACTCTCTTACGATGTTCAATGTCAGCATGTCATAAAAAGACGCAGGACCACATTGTTAACCATGTGTGAAATCACAAATTCTCTGGTTTCTATGATAGGAAACTTTTTCACCCAAGTATTGAACTAGTTGTACTATAGCACTTTATTGATAGTAAAGTATCATTAAGTTAGCATCATGAGCGAAGAGTCAGTAATCTTATAGCACAGCCTGAAAATATTTGACATTGAGTATGATATGATATGATGGCACAGGATCCAACTCAACCATTTCTTTGTGACCAGAACTAAATGGGAATAAACTGAAATTTTTTCCAAAAGTCTAATGTAATTCTTGTTAAAATTGTTCTCTGTTATATTATAATATTCTAATATAATCCTGAGTACTTAATATTGGCTTAAACTTGTTTAGTTACTATGACTACACAATAGGTTAAAAAGCAAACTGTTTTATTTCAAGGTTGCATCCCACTCTCATACAGCCATCAATACTTGGGATGCTACGAAGATAACAAATTTTTCCGAGCAATGAGCGAAACAATCACCCATTCTGCGATGACCATAGAACTGTGTGTTGGGTTTTGCATATCTTTAGGTAAGCATATGTTTTGGTTTGTGTTTGTAGGTCATTTCTTTAATGTTCGCTTTTGTATTCTAGTTTGATAAACTTGATGTTTACAAGTCAAAGTTATACATTTTTATAAAAGCCAATAACTTCTCAGCAAGTTTAGTTCTGTAAACAGAATTCAAAATTAGGTTTGTTAACTTTGTTTATTTAATAACTGTTCTATGGCAAAATGTAAAGCTCGATTAAACTGAATTAAATTCTCTCTGTGACATTAACTTTTATTTCTAGTAAACAAAAATTATTAATGACGGATTTATCCTCAGGTCTAGGTATTTGCTTTGATAAGACCCAGTTCTTAACATTATTAACACATCTTTGTCACAAAGTTGCAATAAGAACCACTTTATTCACTACACAAAGCTGTGTTGTCAAAGTACAACTCAGGTTATATAGAAATGATGTCTGATGTTTTAGGACACAATTACGCTGGTTTACAATGGAGGACGCAATGCTTTTGTGGTGAGAATTACAACCGATATGACAGGAAAGGCGATGAATTTTGTGATGAGCTATGCATGGGTAATTCAGATCAGATTTGTGGTGGCTACGGATTGAACAGTGTCTACCAACTATTTCCAGGTTGGTAAGCGTGTATGACTTTATTCATCAAGCTAGATTTGGTCAGATTTCATAGAAACCTTAGTAACAAAAAATACAAAAGCTACAAAACCGACAATTTTAGGCTCAATAGATTTTCGTGTTGCAAAAACTGTGTATTAATAACTACATAATGAGTAGTGATCTACTATGAAAGCTCTATTTAAAAATAGTAATATGTAATTCGTTTTTAGATTTTGAGACTAAAAAAGAGATGAGCTGGAGTTATGGCTTGATGGATACAACAACCATTGAAATAGCAAAGTTTGATGGTGACATCGTCTCTCTGATAGAACATCCGTTTGTAATAAGCAAAATATTGGCGGCCACTGAAAATCGATTGATTGAATTTGATGAAGATGGTGAATGCTTGGTTATAGCTGGTGAAGCAATTCCTAACTGTGACACTTTTCCAAATGAGTTCAGATTTCATAAAATTTCAGATGTCGTTCACGCAAACCTTGAGAAGGTAAATGGCTCAGCAGCCTCTGTGTTAGTCGCTGACACTCAACAAGACTGTATTATAAGTTTTGAGTGGTCTTTGAGTAGTCTCAAGTTTGTGGCAAATTCAGAGATAGGAAATTGTTTTGATCAGACAGTGATGAACAAAAATGTAAGATACGATCTAAACCAGATAAAGCTTACAGAACCAAACATGGTTAGTGCTGCCTACTATGATAATCTAGTTCAGCTTTTAATAAACTGTAGAGCGTCAGATCCGTACCTCGTGGTTGTCAGTTTTTATTCAACTGACTCTTTCGGTTACGCCTACTTTCCTAACTCCAAAATGATGGTGTTGGCAGAGACAGCACCCTTTGGTGTTTTGCGACTAGATCCACAGAATGACCAGTGTGTACTACGCTGGTTTGAAAAATCTGTTTCTCAGACATATAGCTACCCCTGCCCATCAGCTAGTTATGATTCTTTCCAAATTGACCAGATGAGCAGCCATATGTTAATGATTTTTAACAACTCACTACAAAACTTGGAACTGGTGGAACAGAACACGGTTTTCTCCAAAACTCTTAAACAAAACTTTCTTGATGAAAAAATTGGTATCGATCTTTTTGCAGCATCGAAAAATAATGTTGGAGATATTTGGTTATACAGCAAAGCTAACAAAGCTTTTTATTTGATGAAGTTATCTCAGCAAACCATTAGCCATGATCCACAAATGCATTCATTTGAGAAACTTTCAGAAAACAATCAATGCTGTGAGAAAATGATTAAAGAAATCACTGTGCAGAATCTAGAAGCGTGTGTTTATTTGTGTGTTAAAGAAAGATATGTTATGTTTTCATATAACACAAAGGAACTCGTTTGCTCAATTTGTGCGACGCAAAAGAACGACCTCGGCAACTATGAGTTGGGCGTGAGCTGCTACCACCGCGTGTCAATAATGAATAATAATTAATTGATTTTGCACTGAAGAACAATTATACTTTGTGTTAAATATAACAGATGTATGTTGGTATAACATGTGTTTGAAGTATTGTTTATCATATTATTGTTTAATATCGTCTTTGATTGTTGTCACATATTTTTGATATTTACTAAATAAACAATGCATCTGTTTCCCTTGTTCCTTTTTGACCAAAAGAGGGTGAAAGACATAGATATAACAATGAACTATATTTTCACTTTTGATTAGCCTGTCTGATTAGCTTCATTATTGACAAAACAATTGAAGGGATAATTGTAACAGTTTTCTAGATTAAAAATGTAGATATGTTTAAAAGTAAGGGAGGTGTGGAAGTAAAGGTCTCAGTCTAGTGCTGAAAACTTTGTAATATTAGGAGCAGTGCAGATACATTCTGACATTCTGAATGATGCAGATACCAACAAAATAACAATTTTATTACTTTATATGAGCCATGATTATCTGAAAGATGATTGCTCAAGTAAACTACTAAAAAGTGCATAACATAAATGTTGTGGAATATGAGAACTTGCTGTATTCGGTTACAAAGGCAATACCTATAAAACTCATACAGCAGGAAAACAATAATTGTATTAATAAAAAAATAAAGCAAACCAATTTCTGTTATTGATAAGACTACATACTTATGGTGATGTATTATAGTACTTGAAGTCAGTTATATCAGTAACTTAGTAAAATATACAGATAATTCTTTTAAGTTAGTTCACACTGGCACCTTATTCTTTAAACTCTTATAACCTCAATCCTAGCTTCTCATTACATATGAAAGCTTTATCTAACAACTAGCGGAATGCTCAGCGTTGCACGGGTGTTAAAAATGAGCAACTTATATGCTTATAAATGGTGAGAAATAAAGTAGTTGCCGGCCACTTGCTATTAGCCTGGCATGTTGCCAATGAATAATCTGAGTGAGCTAATAATCTAAAAAGAGCTAACTACTTAACTAACCGCCCTTCTTGACATTATGACGCAACATGATGTAGAGCGATAGCGTATTTGCACCCATATAACGAAATATATCACTCATTGAGCCCATCAAGCTCATGTGGCTTAATTGGTAAGGGATCGAACTGGTGAACAGAAGTGTCTGAGATCAAATGTTCCGCGATACAGATTCTTAATTTCAAGATTTTTATTGCTACAGATGGACAAACACAAACACAGACACACAAACTTTCAGAAATATATATTGTATATATTTGTTGTCCTATCCGCCGTTGCCCGGGTAATAAAAAAGTCTTCAGACAGGAAATATGGTTTTTATTTAACTTTTAACAAAATTTGTTATTCTTTTGTTAGTTCATGGGCCATTCAAACTTTCTAAATGCTATTCATCAAAATTTTAAATAAGACGATACTGGTAACTCTGAATACTGGTAAAAACGTAAAAATGAGATATTGGATCGTCCTTGTCTGTCTGACTGAACGGAGAGATAATGTAGAGGCTACTCCTACTCAAGATAATACAGTTGTCCGCATAAAAAGTATTAGTATTTATTGATTTTGCAACTGAATCTTACGATAAACCAGGAATAGAAGTTCACAAAAAGACCAAAGAACCATAGTGACTCATAGAATTATTAGAGTTTCAATTAATAACTCTATAAAACTCCATCGTGTTTTACAGGGTTAATAAAGTTTTAATTATTATGTTATTTAGCTTATAAAACTAAAAAAAGGGTGTATAGAGTAGATAGTAAGGGCTTTGACCCGTAACAGGCTTTGTGAATCGGTGATTACACGATTGGATCGCAAATCCGCGGTTGCAATAATGGTGAGTTCAAATCCAGCAGAATGCAAGATTTCAATTGCAAGATTTTAATAGCTGTAGCCGGAGAAACAGACATCCATACAGACATTTGACAAACTTGGAGAAATATATTTATAGATTTTTGCATTATTATATATTATATAATTACAACAACGTATTATTATAGTTATTTGGTATCAAAATATTCACCATGTCTTACTCTGTTGCATTGTAGGTGCAAACTATGTGGAAATGTGATTACAAGCTCTTAAAAGCTACAAAACCACAAGCCGCTGCAGATTGGAATCAGTTTATTTCTCTGATGTAGTCATTACAGTTGGCTATTGTTTTGTCACGTGATGTTCTCAAATAACATTGAAAGGCCAATAAAAGCCTCAATATAAAACTTCTCGTAGCACTAGTTTATGACAAACACTTCGGGTTTCGCCGAAGACCCGTATCAAATATAGATACTCGCTACTTTACAGTTTTGTTTCGGCTTGGTCTAATTGTCTAATCGTAATCTGATCATGTGACCCATTCTTCGTGATTAATTTCTGCAGCAATTTTCGATTATCAAAGGTGACCAACAGGCTCGTCATGTTTATCAGACAATGATATGTACTCCTTCGAGCTAAATTTAAAAAACTAAATAAACTTTTACGGTAGGTTATAGGATATCAGTGCTGAAAGTGACAGCATTACAATGATGATAGAATAGACGCCCAAGAACAATAGACATGGTTTTATTGAATGCGTGAAGTAAACTCGTGAAAATACTTCGACGAATGAGGTTGCTTGAAAGTTTAAACAGAAGCCATCTCCTACAACTACGTAACATTTGAGCCGTTTTGTAAAGAGAATTCACACTACGGCGGTTTGTGTGGCTGCAATTAACTGTTTATTTTTTAGTTTTCAAGAGCTTTTAATCACGTTTCTACATAATATGTAAAATATGCAAAATATTATTTTGCACCTACAACACAACAGAGTAAGACATGGTGAATCTTTTGATATCAAATGGCTGTAATATGAATTTTGTTTCAAGTCAACCTTTAACTTTGAAAAAGTTTTTAACTTAAAGAGGTATTTGGATTTGTATAATTAAGTCATGAAATTCAGACATGATACGTAAAATGAATAAAAGGAGTAAAAGGAGACGCAAAGAGAAAAAACAAAGACAGAGACTTAAACTGCTAGGCTAAGCAGTCTCAATACAGCCTGATATATCCTGAAACCACATATTGTGCGGACAACTCCTAAAGCTCTGAACGCAGTTTGCTTGGCAACTGGCGTTTCAAAGAACTTTATTTTTAAACTCGATCCTGATGATTTAAAAACTATTATTTTTATTATTCACAACTGGTAACATAAACTGGGCAAACCTTTTTTTTGTCTACTATTTTTTACGTTACTATAGATATCAACTGACAATCGAAAGCTTTGTATATTATTTTTGTACTTGATGCATTATAATAGATATCAATATACTGGCCGGCTAAGGGCCTGTCCTTTTTTGCTGCATCCTATTTTACTGTTCAGTACCAATCTCTAAACTCGTGTCAATGACAGGTGGAGCTCTCAACCGTGTCTTTTCCAGATTCCTTAGTAAATACTGTATTTTATTGTATATTATTCTTGCTGCAAGTCATATTTAATAAATTATATTTATGTTACTAACAATGATAAAAAATGAACTTTCAATGAAGCATCTTACAGCATTCACAATATTATACACAGCTATAGTATTCTTAAAGCTGCTGTTGTTATACATTATATAACATTATATTATAGCATATAAATTACAAGTAAGTCTTTTTTCGCTTGCAGTTTGTCTTTGATGGATATTTCAAGTCGTACGCTTTTAGTTTGTCACTATTGTTTTGAGGATGCTATAGGTTTTTATCAGGACTCAGTGTGCAGTTAGCAACAGTTTGTACTAGTTCACAACAGTTTGAACCCACTCACACCAGTTTGTACCAGTTTCACAAAGTGAAGTGACAGTTATGTCAGTGCGCAGTGCCGACAATATTGATGTAAGGTGCTGATACATAGGCTATCTACGGACTGGGAGTCTAGGCCTATGTGGTGAGATATTTAAAATTACTCGTGAGTTTCTCATAGAGAGATGACAAGGCTAGTAGGTATAAAGACATGGTCAAAATCAATATGAAGAAAGTGAATATAGATTTTGAGAAGTTGCAAAGTATGGTAGTAAGCTGAGAGGACTCGAGATGATGGGTTGCAACAAAATAGAAATGATCATTTGCACACCAACCAACTTCTATGGTAAAAGTCATTAAAGCAAATGAAATAGTAGTTGCGATGAAATAGATTGGTGATTATAAAATATCTGGTAGATATAATGAACTCATCTATAGAACTTCATTTTCAAAGATGAGAAACGCTGTAATAATCTCCCACAAGCCTGATTGAACCACGAGATTCATTAACTGAAATGATCCCTTTAGGTGATTGGTCTGAGATCTGAAGAAGTCTATCCATTTATTGAAACATTGAATGACTAGCTTGAAAATACAACAAAGAGCATCTCCTTAAACCAGCACCTATAATAACACAGAGCTTTAAAACACCGCACCCAGAAAGTCATCATGGAAGCAAGCGAGGTGGTTAGAAAAATCTTGCTACCATCATTTGTGATTCTGATGGCTGGTAAGTCAGAAAGTAGATTACAAGAAGTGGTTCTTTAGTAAATGCAGCGAGTAAAAAGTAACATTTATTATTTCAATAGTCATACAAGGTTCATTACCATTTTATTACTCTCTTAAAATGTTCAATGTCAGTGTGTCATGAAAAGACGCAGGACCACATTGTTAACCATTTGTGAAATAAACCGATTTTCTGGTTTCTATGATAGCTACCTTCTTCACCTAGGTATTCAAATGGTGATAATACAGCACTTTATTGATACTTAAGTAGATACTTGAGATACTTGGAATTGAACTGGTTTTACTATAACACTTTACTAAATTATCTTTAAGATAACATCATCGGCAAAGAGTCAGTACTCTTATAGCACAGCCTGATAATATTTGACACTTGGTATATGATGGCGGAGTATCCAACTCGATCATTTATTTGTGACCAGAACTAAATGGGGACAAACTGAAATTTCAACAATTGACCTAAGTTTTAAAGTAGAAAAAAAAACTATTTTCTAAACATATGATCTAAATTTTATTAAACCTGTTTTCTATTATATTATTATATTGTGATAAAAGCCTGAGTAATTAATATTTGCTTGAATCTGTTTAGTTCCTACAACAATACAATTAGTTGAAAAGCAATGAAAAGTTACTATGTTATAATTTTCAAAGAAAATGAACTAAAATATTTTTCCAATTGTTTAAGGAGAATACTAACAAACAGAACCCAGCAGTTACAAGGCATGCTGATGCAAATTTTTTTATTTCAAGGTTGTATCACACTTTCATACGGCCATCGATACTTGGGATGTTATGAAGATAAGGTAGCCGCACGAGCAATGAGGAAGACAATCAGCCGTGATGATATGACTGTAGAGCTGTGTGTTGGATTCTGCATATCTTTAGGTAAGCATGTTTTGGTTTGTGGTCGTAAGTCAATTTTTAATGCTGGCTGTTATATTCTAGTTTATATACTCGATGTTTACAAGCAAAACCTATACATTGTTATAAATCAACTTTGTTAATTTTTTTGTCCAATAAGTTCTCTAAAACAAGATATAAAGCTCAATTGAACTAAATTAAAGTCTTCCTGAGACATTAACTTCCATTTTGAGTAAAAAAAACTATTAATCAGTGATTTATCCTTAGGTCTAGATATTTGTTTTGATAAAACCCAGTTCTTAACATTATTAACATATATTTGTTACAAGGTTGAAATAGGAACACTTTATTCACTACACAGAGCTGTATTTTCGAAGTACAACTCAGTTTATAGAAATGATGTCTGTTTTAGGTCACAACTACGCTGGTTTACAATGGAGGATGCAATGCTTTTGTGGTGAGAACTACAACCGATATGACAGGAAAGGCGATGAATTTTGTGATGCCCTCTGCATGGGTAATTCAGATCAGATTTGCGGTGGCTACGAATATAACAGTGTCTACCAAACATTTCCAGGTTGGTAAGCGTGTATGACTTTCTTAATAAAGTTAGTTTTTGTCAAATTTTACAGAACTTAAATCACAAAAATAAAAAAGTTGCCAAAGCTAAAATTCATTGCTCAATAAATTTTTGTGTTGGAAAAGTTGTATGCTAGTAATGTCTTAGTGAGTAGTGATCTACTATGAAAGCTCTATTTAAAAAATAGTAAGCCTAACATATAACTTGTTTTTAGAATTTGAGGCTGAAAAAGAGGTGAGCTGGAGTTATGGCTTGGTGGATACAACAACTATCGAAATAGTAAAGTTTGATGGTGACATCGTCTCTTTGATAGAACTTCCATGTGTGAAAAGCAAAATATTGGCGGCCACCAAAAATCAATTGATTGAATTTGATGAAGATGGTGAATGCTTGGTTATAGCTGGTGAAGCAGTTCCTAATTGTGACACATTTCCAAATGAGTTCAGATTTCATAAAATATCGGATGTCATCCCCGCAAACTTTGAGAGGGTTAATGGCTCAGCAGCCTCTGCATTAGTCGCTGACACTCAACAAGACTGCATTATTAGCTTTGAATGGTCTTTGAGCAGTTTCCAGGTTGTGAATAGTTCAGAGATAGGAAATTGTTTTGATCAGACAGTAATGAATGAATATGTAAAATATGGTCTCAACCAAATAGAGCTCACAGAACCAAACATGGTCAGTGCTGCCTACTATGATAATCTAGTTCGGCTTTTTATAAACTGTAGAGCGTCAGATCCGTACCTCGTGGTTGTCAGCTTTTATTCAACTGACTCTTTCGGTTACGCCTATTTTCCTAACTCCAAAATGATAGTGTTGGCAGAGACAGCTCCCTTTGGTGTTTTGCGACTAGATTCACAGAATGACCAATGTGTACTACGCTGGTTTGAAAAGTCGGTTTCTCAGACATATAGCTACCACTGCTCATCAGCTAGTTATGTTTCTTTCCAGATTCACCAAATCAACAGCCAAATGTTAATGATTTTTAATAACTCGCTACAAAAATTGGAACTGGTGGATCAGAACACGGTTTTCTCTAAAAGAAAACATTAGTATTGATCTTTTTGCAATATCAAAAAATAATGTTGGAGGCATTTGGATATACAGCAAAGCTAACAAAGCTTTTTATTTGATGAAGTTATCTCAGCAAACCATTAGCCATGATCCACAAATGCATTCATTTGAGAAACTTTCAGAAAACAATCAATGCTGTGAGAAAATGATTAAAGAAACCACTGTGCAGAATCTAGAAGCGTGTGTTTATTTGTGTGTTAAAGAAAGATGTGTTATGTTTTCATATAACACAAAGGAACTCGTTTGCTTAATTTGTGCGACGCAAAAGAACGACCTCGGCAAGTATGAGTTGGGCGTAAGCTGCTACCACCGCGTGTCAATAATGAATAATAATTAATTGATTTTGCACTGAAGAACAATTATACTTTGTGTTAAATATAATAGATATCTGTTGGTATAACATGTGTTTGAAGTATTGTTTATCATATTATTGTTTTATATCGTCTTTGATTGTTGTCACATATTTTTATATTTATTAAATAAACGATACGTTTGTTTCTTTTGTTCCGTTTCAAGCAAAAGAGAAGGAAAGAGATAGATATAAAAATGAACTAAACCTTTATTTTTGATTGGCCTGTCTGATTACCATTATAATTGAGAAAAACAGTTAAAAGACTAATTGTAACAGCTCTCCAGATTAAAAAGGTAGATTTGTTTAAAAGTAAGAGAGCTTTGAGAGTAAAAGTCTCAGCTCGGTGCTACAAACTTTGTAATATTAGGAGCAGCGCACAGAATAAAGTTACATTCTGAATGATGCAGGTACTCGCAGAACACAGTTGCAATAATTGAATGTAATTAAGCCATGATTATTTGAAAGATAATCGCTTCAGTAAACCAAAGAGTGCATAACATAAATGTTTTGGTACTGTCTGTATATGGGAAGTTGCTGTATTTAGTTACTGAATAAGTACCTGTAAAACAAGATTTGAAAAATGATCAATCACTCCATAAAATCCTGATTCCATTCAGGTAACTTATACAACAAAAAGAACAATAATTTTTATTAATTTTATTAACAACAAAAAAATAAAACAATTGATTTCTTGTAATTGATAAAATCAAATACATATCGTCATGTAGTATAGTGCTTGCAGTTAATTATAATAGTGCACTAGCAAAATTACTGGCATTGCATGACTATTAAACACTAGCTTATAAACAACGAGAGGTAATGTAGTTGCCTGCCACTTGCCATTAGCATGGCACATTGTCAATGGCTAATATTTGAGTAAGCTTACTAATAAGAGCTAACTATTTGTTCTCTTGGTTGAGCACGCATATAATTACGCTACCACTCTCCGTGATGTTGCGCCGTAGCAAAAAGCATTAGCGTATTTTCCTCAGATACGATTTTCCTCCTAACAAATCCATCAAGCTCGTGTGGTCTAGTTGTATAAGACAAGACTAGTGAACGGCGGGGGGGGGGGTGTCTGAGATCAAATATTCTACAATACAGATTCTTTGATCTGAGATTTTAATAGCTATAACTCTATAACTGAACATACCCACACACAAACTTTGAGAATTATATATATATAGATACTACATGATTCCTTATATAGATACTAATGGAAACATAAATTTATGCTACCATTTTCCATAACGTTGTGCTGTAATGGAAAGCGGTAGTGTATTTGCACCCACATAATGACATATATACGCCGACTTAATCCATAAAGCTCGCGTGGCTTAATTGGTAAGGAATTGTATTGGTGATTGGGAGGGTCCGAGATCTAATCTTTTGCAATACGGATACTTCATTCTAAGATTTAAATAACTATAGCTGGACATACACAAAACATATAGAAACGCACACAAACACACAAACTTTGAGAAATATATAGATTAGTAAAATTTACAGGTATTTTTCGAAGTTAGTTTACACTGCCACCTTGTTTGTTAGGCTCCTCTAACCTCAATCCTAGCTCTCACTACGTATGAAAGCTTTATTTAACAATTGAAAACTTTGTTATATAAAACTACTCATGAGAAAGCCATAGATAATTCTTAATACATTGGAAAAAAATTAGATCAGACAACTTCTAATACAATGAAGGATAGAGGTAAATATATAAAACATCATCTAAAAATATACACATGTATATAACTCATTGATGTTACAATGACCAAGACATGTACTTCTATGTAAATTTAAAATGAATGTAAGAAAGGCAACAATGGAGGTCCTCTACAAAAATGTGACATGACTGATACCAGTGATTCATACAAATAGTACTAAACAGAATACAGATTTGAGCAATACAACCTACCACCTTTCAAAAGAAGCCGGCTTTGCAGGGTCTATTCTCACCCAATTCATGCAAAGAATCAATCAGAAATCTGGAAATGAGAAAGGAAGCTGTCGAGTGATTATTGATGTAGAAGGCGTCTATGTCTTTATTATAAAATTGTTTTTCTGAAGCAGGAGTTTCAACTCACTCGCTGGAATTAGCCAGAATATGTTAAAAAAAGTTGGCGTTCACAAGGCGACAAGCTGCAGAAACAGGCTCACCAAAGTTCTGAAATGAATTTCTTGGTTTAAACTAAACCAACTTTCCAATTTTTGTGACGATGATATCACACTGATACCAGTGCACTAGCCCGTTGAACAGAAACATGCGATCCCTTCTTACTTCTTAGCAATCATATTAACACATGTGTGGCGCATAAACGGTAGCCCATGCACTCAGCAACCTTGAGCACATCTTCTCCCAGTTAATCTCCTCCAACTGAAACATTGTTCAAAATCAGAGCCATCTCAGAGGACTTGTCGCATAGACTGTTCAAAATGACGATGTATTGTAGAAATTGATAAAACTAAAAACTATATGTCAGCGATGTGAGCAACCCATCTTTTTAGAAGATTTTGCATGTTTCCATACATAACCCTAAACACTGTTCCAATAAAACATTTTATGTCCGGGTCAGCCTTACTTTAGCGCTCTTCTCGCTCTCCCATTTTATTATGACACTATAGCCTAACGACCTAAGGTGATTTTCTTTATCCCCGGTGTTGAGTACGCATTCGTTTACTGAACATCTCACTCGGTTCTTTTTTCCACTTATCTGTAAATCACAATTCTTTGACTCGTTCACAGAACAGTCATGCCAGTACCGTTTAATTGGTAAATGCTTTTGTGGCAAAAGCAACATCTGTTACTCGGAAGACTGTTCTCCCTGCCTCACCTCGCCTCGCTTTTTCTGTGCCACTTGTCCAGTTCTCTTTGATGAGCCTCGCCTTCCAACAAACCCAGTTTACTATCATGTGGGATTGATGCCTCCAGTCGATCCATGGCCTGCAAGTCAATCCAGTATAGAGATGCACTGGCAGACAAGGTTTGCAGTTAGCAGCAGACGTAAAGAGCGTTGGTGTCTACACAGTAAATTAGTAAACAAGGCTTGGCAGAAGAGCCCAAAGGGTTCCCTTTTATTAATGTCAGCCAATTATGTGGCAGCAACAAAACATGATGATCGGTTCTTTGACCAAGTCACCTTTAATGGTTGTGTAAAGGGAAACATCATTCTGTGATAACAGGTGTATGGGCAAGCTGTTACGAACATCTCTAAATAACTCAACTCTAGCAATTAGCGAAAGGCAATAGTCGCGGTGTTGATAACATTTTCTGTATCAGTCTGAAATTAACGATGTTTACAATCATGAGTCGTTTTCTGTGCATTATTTTAATAGCATTCCAGTTCTTTGCTAAGAGTCGGTTGAAAGCAGAATCTGCACTCTCTAGAAGTCTCTCTTCTCTCTCAAAAATAAGGTAATTGTCATTCACTCAAAATTATCTCCTCAACTCTGTAAACAGTCAGCATGCTCAGATCGCATGGCACAGGTCTTTTGATGCGGACAGTTGCCAGGTCAATGTCGTGCACCAACTGCAAGTATATCCTCAGTGCTTAAGTGCTTGTACGCATTGCCTGTCGGACACATCCGAGGATGCCAACTGCACTGCGGACGAAGTGAGTGGCATCGCTATCAAGTCAGGGTGTGTGATGCCTACTTGGCTACCAGTCGCCGTTCTCTCTCAGAGTAGATGGTTGTCAGTGACCGAGGTGGTTTCTATAAGAGAGTCGTTGTGCGCCGACAAACAACAGTATTGTTCATGCATAGACCAATGCGCCATCTCAAGTTGGTAGCAGGAGTCACCTGTTTTTCTGCTACACCATGACCGAAGAACATCGCCTCTTTAGCAACTCTTCAGCTCTTCCGACATTGTTTTCAGCATCATCAACATCATCCTTTCCATCACCCTCTCTTCATTGTCATCATTGTCATCATCATCATCTTCGGTGTCCACCTGCAAAACAAAAAAGAAGAAAGTTATATATTAATAAAAAGCATAATAGAGTAGTGAATGAAATTTATCCACCGGATAAAAGAACACCTGATGTGTTTGAGGGTTTGAGTTCTTACTGATTATGGCAAGGCAAGAGAACCTTTATAAGGCTAAACCCTCTTGCCACCCTGGCAGCAATCCTTCGTTTGCCATGAATTTAAAACTTGCTTATTTTTAATATTTTATTTTTAGCTCTCTCTATCTCTGTTTTTTTATTACACCCTGTGTTGTTAGTTGGTAAATGAGAGTAAAGTGTTTGTAAAAGAAGTTTGCATTCTCGTTGTACACATGGACATGACAGAGCAACAACAACAACAATTGCAAGAAGTGCATCTAGTGTTGCGTTTTCAATTTTATATTTCAACCACAGGGGTACTTTAAATAACAGTGTACAAAAAATCATGATAGTTATAACAATACAGCTCAGTTCCACTATTTTAAAAATATTCACCAATCATTCTCCCATTCTTACTCTTTGACAAGCTTTACTAATTAAAGTAAAAAATGGCAGTAATAATAACACGGTCTAGCTTGATGTTTGTTATACTGTCCACTAGCAATCCCTTTGTTCCTGTTTTTCGCCGAGCTCTACAAATTTTACTTTATCAAGCTGCCAACAAACTCTCGGACATAAACCTATCTAGGCACTTGACCAGGTTTAAAACTCAGTCTGATTGAGGCTCTTGAACACAATGATTTCAGTTAGATTTTCGCTCAGGTTAGCACGGAAGCGTTTCGAAACAAAGACTTCTCCACTTCTTTCATTAATTTCATAAGAAACCATCCAGCAGTATAATGTTTCATCAGTCATGGTCATAGCAATCTCGCGTAGGCAACAATATGCCAGTACAGATGAAATACTGAAGTCTTGGAAACTCGTAATGTCAAAACGTGTTTTGGGTTCTCCTAGTGTAAGCTTTTGCAGTTTTTCTGCTCTTTTACTCATATCACCCAGGTCTTCAAAACTATCAGAGAGTTTGCCGAAACCTCCTGAAAGAGTTTGCTGAAATATCAGAAAATCACCCAAACATTTGAGTAGGTGTATCGCCTGTTTCCGTTTATTCTTAGCCATCTTTTTGCTTTTCCCCAAATATATCATTACATAAAGCTATTGATTTAGATCAGCAAACCTCTTAGGAGTCATTACACCATTTTCACATTATTTTCACATGGGCAATTGAACGGGGCCATCTTTCAAAAGGCAGAATCTCAAACGTCCACACTGTGTACCTCCCACACTCTGTCAGCGTCTACATCTGCCAAAGACATCAAGTCACACAGTGTTTGCAGCCATTCCTTTGGGAATTGTTGCATTTTCATCAACAACTAGCATTTCCCTCAAACTTTCAAGTACTTTTTTAGCACATTGACCATCAGCGTTGACACTTGGTAATAGCAAAGAAGACTTTGTGCCTCTTTTCTTCTTCTTGGGTGCATGGTTAGATGCCTCACTTACACGTTCTCTTGTTTTCCCCAAAGGATTGACGCTAACCGAATTAGCTAAGTACGGACTCATTGACTCTTTACAAGTATTTCTGATGATGGAGAAAAAAGGTGTCTCTACATTCACAGACATGATTTTATGAAGCGTAACTGGTCTTGTCTTTTCCTATTTGTAGTTTTTTCACTGAAACTGATCGTTTTTCTCTTTCAAGTTGTTTCATCTGTCAGGACAGCCGCAGTCATCTCTTCACTTTTTGTATTGTGCAGTTGATGGTCATTTTATCCGAGTACTAGAGGATGCGAATAGAAATTATGCTGTCGTTCTACTAATGTGACTTTTTTGTTTGTTTGAGAATACTCCTGTACATTTCAAGAGTCTGAGCTTTGTCATGTTTACCAGCAAGATCTCAAATTATGTATATTGGTTAAATTTATAGAGTGACTAATAGTCTTTCGTCGCCCAGTCTTTAAAGACCAAAAGTTGCACAGTGTCTACCCAAACGATATATCATTGAGAGTGCATAAAGTGACCAGCAATGCTGAACACTTCTTACGGCGATGGTGATCAATCCATCGATAATAGTTAGCCTTGGGTTAGCATAGTCTTCATCCCTTTGGCTATGACAAAAAGCCTGTTCGGGCCTGCCAGGGCATTCCTTTCCCATCCTTCAAAAACTTGTCAGCCGTCCTCCTAAATCTTTTAATGTAACTACTGTTCTCTTTCGGTGTGTGCGTACTACCTGTGTATTTTAGATCGTAATAATCATAATAGTATAAACAACAAGAACACCCTTTATGCCCTTTCTGAATGCTTGTAATAGTAACAAAAATAGCTATCATTTTTCTCTCAGCATCAGGTCATTTTTTACTTAGGAAAAGGGGCAACACTCTAAGATTAGGTATAGAATTATAATATCGGGCGACGGGATCCTCGTATGTCATACATATGCGGTTGCCATCTCCAACATATTTTCATTTCTGTAAGGATCAGAGAACTTCAGCCAAACAGGAAAACTCATGGCTCTGTTTGACCCAACCTGTTCTTTTGCAATTCGCTGTAGTCGTGAACATATCGGATCGCAGTGGGTGTAAGTTATACTTCGACACAGCTGCGGAAGGACAGAAGTCATCGCATTCCACTCACTTTCCAGAATAGTTGTGGTAAAAGTAGCCAAATGATGCGCTATCATGTTTTGTCACATAATCTGCACTGGTGTTGTACCTTCGGTCAGTTTTGTGTGATCTGAGCTCAGCTAGCACTCATTTATTAGAGAGTTCTGTTTCAATACCCGCGAAGAGAGATTCACAAAACTTTAGCGAGTTTCTCAGTCACGAGCAGGTGAGTACCCAAGTTCTGTCATAAACAAGCTAGTAGACTCACTGCGTCTTTTAGGATAGTTTCCAAGGTTGATTTATCAAAAATCTTTGGGTCAAAGCCATAGTAAGATCAAGTGATGTGAACGTTAAAACCTTGGGACCAAAATTTACTGGCTAATAAAGCTATCCTAATTCTTATTAGGTGTAGGAAGGATAACTACAACAAATGTACTCTCTCAAAAGAAATAATTTGGTGTCAAAGAAAACAGAGTGAGCCTTAGGACTCGCTGAGTAGGTAAAGCAGGTTCTTACAGGATGAAAGCATCTGGTCTTCAGTAAACTGATGATTGGGCTGCTTTAGGCCAATTTCTTTAAAGCTAACCTACCAAAAATACATGGGTCAAGGTCACAGTAGAGATTGGTTGATCAACACTTTAATATGTCAAAACCATTAAAGAACATAGGGGAAAATTATGTAGTCTATTTTTGACCACCGCCCGCCAAAAATAGCAATTTATAATCCTATCGCTAATCTGTCAATAACTCTTTGGTCAAGGTTGCAATGTGAGCATATGATGTGAGGGCTAAAGCCTCACACCCTTTGGAAAACTTAGTCTTATGCTCTCATCAAACTTGGCCTAATTTCAGAAAACTTGAGAAGGCGGTGTAGATACCATTTGTAGTGAAATCATTCAGCTCCAGCTGTTTAGTCGAGTTTCTTTACAACACCCACGTTCTTTCTTTGACTACCTACTGCCCTAATAAAATGGGCTTCAAAAAACTTATGTTGATGCTTACATTGAATTTAGTCTAATTTCCAATAACTCAGAAAGTTATAGGAAATTAGATTAAATTACACTCGCAAAAAACGCCCTTCGTTTGTTTAGCTCCGGCCTGACTGCCCCTGTTAAACTACTATTATAGTGAGATACAGAGCCTTTCCCCTTTACTGTTCAGTTGAGATTAGACATCTTCTGGCTCGTCTGATATGCTGTGTTTCAGCTAGATAACAAACTTCATTGATGCAAATGTTATTGAAATTGTAGGACACAGCGGTTTATGGATTCCATCCATATTGGTCCCTATGATCTATCGAGTATGGGTATCTGATGAATATCTATATGTACCAGATCAACTACTTGAGAGTGTACTAGCTAGTGGTCATACCTGCCAACTCTCACGCATTGGGCGTAAGACTCACGCAATCACCCCAAAGAAAAAATGAAAATGCGTGAGATTTTTGCCCCAATTTCCATAATTTTATATATACTATCATTGATACATCAATTGCCCCAAAACCAAATCTCACGCATTGCCCCACTCTTGGGTTGGCAGATCTGCTAGTGGTACACCCGTGGTACACCCGTGGTACACCCGTGGTACTCATGAAATTGGGTTCATTTCTTTAGGAAGTTACTTTCAAAATAGTAGTCTTAAAACTACAAGGTATTAAATTAACAAGATAACTGTAAAATACCAATGGCGCAACATCAGAGTTTATGTACTGTAAGATAAGTCCCTGTTCATTTCTTGCTTTTTAAGGGGTTTGTGTGGCTCAGGACAGTAACTAGTAGAAGGGGGCAAAAGTCACGTAATACTTGTATTAAAATAGGGTGGCTTTGCAACCCCTTCGCGAGCGTCAGGAGCAACTGCTAACAGTTCGCCGAGGAAAACTTTTTTCTCTTGAGAGGCCGTGATATTAATCGGCAATATAAAAAGGGTTTACGGAAAATTTAAGTGGCGGAGAATTGTTCTATTTTTAACCTTCGTGTGTCATTGAACATGGCAAACTGTGAAAGCGACGATGATTGGGAAACATTGGACGAAACTGGGGTAATCTCTAGTGTAGTTGGTACTACTGTGTTCTCTATGCGTATAATAGATTTTGGAAAAGTGTTCTACAATTCTAGCCGCTACTTTAGATTTTTTCTAGAGACAAAAAATGAAACTGCAAACAGCGATCTTCCGAATCCCTGTTTGTTAGAACGCTGCAGTATCTTTTAAGGAAAAGTGAAGTTTAAAAACTCATTGTTCGCAACTAGAATTAAAATCAACACTTATGTCCTAGTATCTATATGAGAACTGTTTATAGCGATATTGTAACACTATCGGAGACAGACCTGCCAACCCAAGAGTGGGGCAATGCGTGAGATTTGGTTTTGGGGCAATTTATGTATCAATGATAGTATATATAAAATTGTGGAAATTGAGGCAAAAATCTCACGCATTTTCATTTTTTCTTTGAGGTGATTGCGTGAGTCTCACGCCCAATGCGTGAGAGTTGGCAGGTATGATCGGAGACTACACCACTGTAGGCTTGATTGATAAATCGATCGCTAAATCGTGAGTAACTCAAAATATGTTCTACGCTAACGATATTTTCTAACTGATTTGGTTTTTGTGCAGAAGTTTCTTTGCTCTGACATAATCGAGATGAGGATATCGTGTTGCTATGAAACTAAAAGTAGCAACCTTCACTATGTTAAAATTGTTCAGTCTTTACAGTAGGAACCACAAATTCAGATGGATGCTTTTGTTTGTAGTAGTATAAAGCTCCCTAATATAGATTATCGTTTTATATTGGTATTTAATTAAGTGATAGTCTCAAATGAGGCAGTCATGCTTATAACACTAGGTTAAAAGTTCGAGGTTTCTTAGAATGTAACAAAAACTCAATATATATACATAAGATATATAACTAGAAAGTAGTGTTCGGAAATTATATTTGAAGAACTCTCTAAATCAATGTCATACTTAGGCTCCATATCTAACAAATGGGGTTATTAACTTGGATCAAGGTTGGTTTGAATCTTCAATATTACTTCTAGGCAACTAGATCATACGTAAAGCCTAATGGTTTTTTTTTCGACTTTGAGCTAACGCAATGTTTTATTGGCTAAAAGAAGACTTGAAAAGTTCGATACTCTTTTTGGATTTGAAAATGAAAAATATTATGCAAAATAGATGGACTTGTTTAACATTCCATCAAAATTGACATTTTATTTCTTTTTTTATTATTATACAAAACTATGAAAATATGTGTTCGCCAATCTGAAGTTAAATGCAGACGTTTGCATAAACTAAATGTGATTTTTTAGTAATATGCTGCAATGAGCAAGCACTACTTATATAAGATGCTGGAGCATACATTTATATATTAGACACAATAATGGGTTGCCGCACATTATAGAATTTTACTGAAAATATTTTCTAAACTGGCCTGCTTTTGTCCTATGCTTTTTGCCGAATATCTTTGGAAAATTCAGTTAATGTACATAATTCTATATATTTATTTTTTAAGGATATTTCTAATTACATGAAGTGAGTATTGTTGTTTTCGGCTCTGGAGAAAACAAACAGCATTCAGTATGTTTTTACTTTTATGTTTTAGATTCGAATGGGTTTTGCTCATATTCAACTTTTTCAATCCTTTAGCCTGGCGCCATGGTGTGACAACCAGTTTTATTCCTCTTTGAGATGTTTTTTCTTTTTTTGTGATAGGGGCTACTATTTTAAAATGTAATTCAAGTTGTTAACATATTGTTACATCTTCCTATAATGTGAAATTTATTTGAGCAAGATAGTCAACACTCCTCTAAGTTTTATTTATTATGATAAAAACTGAATTTAGTGCCCAATCAATAATGCATTATTCCAGTGTACTACTGGAATAACGCATTATGGGTTAGGTTTTTTAATACTTTGCAATACAAGTTTGGTATCAAATTTTCATATTATTTTAGTATCTATGCTTTGCAGTTTAAATTAACTTAATTTATGTCATTTTTTGTTTGGTGTAGGCTACATGTTTTTAAAATTGTATTTACATAACTGTAATGTTTTGAGAAAAAAATTTAGTCATCGTATTCAAAATTACATCAAATATCAAAGCAAATATTTGCACAGAATTCAGTTCATATGTAAAAAAACTTCATCTATAGGTTTCATTCAAAAATATTCATAAAAATTTATAGGTGATTGTAAGATGAGATTTAACTGGATGTCTTCTTTGAATTGGAAGATAATTTAATGCATTTGGGAATAATTTGCTTCTCATTTCATTTAGATCTGAGCTTGCACAAAATTTTAGTAAATTTTATCAGAAATTGTTGTTCTTTTTTTATCATTTGGAAATGTTTTTATGTTTGAAATGATCTGACTGCCAGAATGTTTCAAGATTAAAATCGACAAAATTTGATCGCGGTTAAAATGCTCTGATCAAGCGAATCTGTGATTGTTACATCTATAGTTCAAAGAGATCAACAGAACAGACGTGTAACGCTACAACTTGAATGAAATGATTGATATCAACTATATTAACTAGTGGTGCCATTTCGCATGCAATTTTCTTTTGAGCCTTTCAACCACAATCAAGAGTTTTCGATTTTAATCTTGACACATCGAGGCAGTCAGATCACCTCAAACATCAAAAGCAATCACAAATGATAGACAAATACTGATACATTCTGATAAAATCTACTAAAATTTTGCAATTTTTTTCTTCAATTGTTTAATATCATAATTTACGTATAAAAATCATGAGTGTATTGAAATTTAGTGTGATTATTGTTTAACGTTATAGTTATTACACTGCAGTCGAACTTCAACATGAGGAGGCATATGTAGCAGGATTTTATTCATGCTTCAAACTACCATATGTTTGTGGTAATGCTTTTATTAGTATTCACTATATTTCATTTGATTTGTTCTACTGCTGGAGTCCTTGACATTAAGCACTCTTTTTAGCATTGAATTACGTAAAAACTATTAAAAATTTTTTTTAGGTTGCATCGTATGTATAATACTAAAGTATTAGGTTATAGTTCAAGGTTATAATCAATTACAAAAAGTTTTGTATTATCTCATTTACTCTACATTGGAGAGACAACAAATGGAGGTATTGTCTTGGCGATACAGGTGACATGTGCATGGGTAGAAATTCTGACAGAGGCACATAGCTAGCGTAAATTTGTTTGTGTTGACTTCAAATTAACGTACACTATTATATCTTTTTGTTATCATATTTCATGGTTTAGCTATTCATGTTTAGCTATAAGCCCAGTGTTGCCCGGGATTTTCAATCATGTAGCCTGCAGGTGGATGTTTAAAATGCTGGTTCCCAGGAACCAGATGGAGTTTTAAACCAAATATTTTAGTTACCGGATGGAAGGCATGGAGCATAGGCTAATTGTGTGGAGTTTGGATGAAATGGGCCAAAAATGTGGAAACGCAGGCTAACAGACAGACACACGCAATGGCAAAGTGGGATTTATTAATATAGGTTATCAAATCCAATTTATCCACTTTCACTCATTTCAATCGCTCTGCACGCCACTTTTACATTCTTCTTCATTATAACTTCTAGAGAACTTTTTAAATTTAATTAAAAAAATTGTTCCAAAGAGATCTGCTTCGCTTTAATTTTGAGGAAAATTTTTCTTTTTATCACTTATTAAAATCCAGCTGAAACAACTTTTCATCACCCCAATCTTGAAACTGGGAAAAAAGGAAGTGCTCTTTGCTATTATTCAGTCGCGATGAAACTAAATATGTGAAGGAGAACTGAGTACTTGTATAATTGTTTACAAAACTGTAATCTTTGAAAAAACTTTAGCCAATCATTGAAGTTTTATTAGCAGGCGATTAGTCATAATTGGGTTAGAACCGATTTTACATGCAGTGATATATCTATTTTCGTCTAAATCAGTTATTGGTTTTAACATTTACGACAGCTAGCTGTATGGAGGGTAGTGTCAGGTTATAACAGGTGTGTAGAAGTTTAGCCAGTCATCAGACTGGAGCAGAAAGTCGGCGGATTTCGAATCATTCTCTTATGCTGATGACAGTTTAAGCCAAATAGGTGTGTATGTATAACACTGATAGCGGGTGAAACAAGATGGAGTGAGATGTAAATATTCTCATTTATGAGTGATTGTTGTAGGAACTCGACAGACAAATCAATGCACTCAATAGAAAAACGACGGTAAAGGTTGCAACAGAGGAAATGGATCCATTACAGTTTGGAAAAGTAACGATTATGCAGAACAATGAGCCACACAGAACTCCGTATGTCCCGACTATAAAACTCTTAAAAAGAGATCCAAAAAACAATACCGTCAGTCAAGAAGGTATGGGTGACCGCAAGCCCAGCTATAAAACATTGAAACAGCGCGAGGCAGAATATGCTGAAGCTAGAAAACGAATTTTGGGAGATCATAGTGACTCTACAAGTGATCCTGTGGAAATACTGTCAAGCTCAGACACCTCACCGACTCTAGCTCCAAGGTGGGGGTCACGCATATACTCCTAGCAATTTGCGACTGGTTCAGGGTCGGTGTTTCTTGTCTGAGCTTAAAATTGCTGTTGATGCAGTTTTCAGAATTTGTAGGAGGCTTTGTAGATGTGTCTAAACTGGTTGGCTTTATGGGAATTTCTCATTAGTGTTGAAAAACTGGTTACTGTTGGATTATGTAAGTTTGCACCCGATCAGTTTTTAGTTTTCCAGATAATTTCAGATGTTGTTCGATCGAACTCTAGGTGTTCAGTGAGTTGGTCTCAGGGGTTCGGTGGATGTCTCTCAAAGACAACAGCAGAAGTCACATTGATTTGCAAGGTCATGTCTTTATGAAAAGATTTGTAATTTGTAAGGTCATGCATTGTATCGGTTTTGTTCATTGAACACAGTGATGCCAATGCACAGTTCATTTTGTGCACCAGTAAAACATATAGCTATGTATTAAATGTGACAAAATCATATTTTATTTTTCAATTAAGATTAGTCAGTTGAAAGTGCATACAAAAATTGTGGGGTTCAGTACATATCCAACGACGTTAAAAACCACTGTTTTAGATAATTCTGCCCCTAGATATTCGTGATTCTTTTTTGCATCACTTATACTGGTTCAAAGTCGATTAATTGTAGCTTGCTGTCTCTAAATCTTGTTGTGCCCTTGGGCGGCTCTAGCTTTGGACATAGTTCTCTCCTGAGCTTGTGACAGGCTTCCGCGGGCAGTAAGGCCTCTCAGAGTATGTCAATAATGTGTAATGAGGAGTTGTCTTATGTTTGTTGTTTTCACATTTATTGGCTTTTCTGTGAAGGACTGAATTGAGTTTTATCTTGTCATCCAGTAAGACAAACACGAAAAAATACATCGCAAGGTCAATGAAGGGTCATTGTACAGCTTAGTAATAGCCATTTCTGTTGTCACTATCACGGTGAAAGGGTAGTGGAATGATGCTCGTTACTACCAAAGTGTATCTCAGTTCGCTGTTGGCCATTCACTCTATGTCACATTTTTGTGGAGGAATCATCAAGGTTTAACAGAAGAATAAGTAGAAATTAGACTACATGTGAGGAGCACCACGACAAATTCAAGCCATGTATCCAGCCAATTATGCAATCTCGGTGCTGTATAATCAGACAGCTATTTGTCATTTCCTATATTACTAAGACAAATCTGTGCATTGGAGTTAAACTGAAAGGTTTGAGGTTGACCCACCCACCACCAACAATGTTGTTTGATCAGATGAAAATTAAAAGATGATTTATGGTTGGGTTTTGTGGAAACTTCATAGTTTGAGCTAAAAGTAGTTGATTGTCTACTGTAATTTTGGTGAAACAGGTGCATACAATTCCTTGGAGCTAGGGTTAGGCTTATAGCCTATTAGTTGTTCTCAGGCCGATAATTAACATTTTCACTTGGCCTTGGATAGGTCTATAACCCTCTTTGCGAAGCTGAATGTGGATTTTTTATATTTTTTTCATTTCTTTTTTAAATACGGTCTGTCTATAAAATAGTAATCTAACATAGTTTTCCATCCATCAGGAAATCGTCATATATTTTCTTCGCTTTAAAAAAATATACATCTATCCCATGGTCAGCCTATCGTTATCTATTACTTGTGTCAGTTGATATGTGTGTAATGCTTCTCCTCAACATTGATAATTCCATTGGTTTGTTTGTCGCAACCTACTGCAGTCTATTTTCAATATAAACTTTCAGTGTTTTGGTCAAGTTTTTTTTCATCATTCAAAGAGTTATTTCATCTGAGGTATGGTTGCTAATTGGGGCACTTTTTAAGTTTTCTAAATATTGTTTGTTCCCTGACATGTTTGCCGGGATCTTCCTTTATGGGCTCATTTATGAACAGCAATGTGGAAATTTTTGGCTTAATCAAAAAGTGAAACTGAATGGTTCTTCAAAAATAGGTTTGAACAAATGACACCTGCATAAAAGCTGTAAAATGGAAAGATTTGTCTGCTCTTTTTTTCTTGTTGATTGGGCTGAAAGACAAGACAACTCTTAATTTTGAGTTGTATACGGTAATTGCTATCTAAACTAGCAACAGATTTATTTCTAGCAGCTCATGAATTTCCCTAATGCTTGGTCAGACAATATTTGACTAAGCAAACAGGTTTAGGATACTGCATGGAGCACGGGCAATTGTCTTCTCGTGTTTATTTATAAAGTTTATATAAATTCAAAATTTGCTAATTAAACTCAATTGATTCATTTTCTTGATTAGTTTGCATTTGCGGTGGAACCTGAATAGGCCTTTGTACTCTTGCTGTTTCCGGTATTAACATTAAACAAACATGTAAACCAGGGTTCTCCTCAGAAATTGCAATCTGGTTGGAAGTTGGAGTTGTCCATAACAAACATGTAAACACGCTGTATCATGTTGAGTTATGTCTGACATGATTTCATTAACTTTGAGGTTTTTTGTTCATAAAATGTCTGACCCTTTTATGCCATGATTTAGGGTAAAATTTAGTGTTCACCATCGCTTTGATATGTCGCAATTAATGAGTGACGTTTTACAACTTTACTATTTCAGGATGCATGTAACAACAGAAAGAAGGGAACCCGTTGTCTCCAGGCAGCCACTTCCGCCAAACACTTCGAGCAACGGTTTTAAACCAAGGACTAAATCGATTGATAGCACCAGTTAGCAGCCATTTTAGTTTTTTCATCCCTCTCCGCTTGCTTTTTTCTATCATTCTATCGTTGTTTTAAAGCTCTCCTGCTTTTATACGGTCGTCAAGTTAGAAGATGGCCGTCTCTACGATAGGATGGCGTTGACCAATGAGATGTAGAGATTAATCGGACGCTATATGTGAGTAATCAAGGCAATAACAGAGATTCGCATATATATTTATTTATCATGATCGACTAGCTTAGTGGGAGGTATTGTATCTGGATTCATTGGTACACGAAGATTTTCTGAGCGATCACTGCTGTCTGTATATTTGACGTACATGTATGTTCTATAGTCGACTATAATTTTAAGGTTTGGCGGACTTAATGCAATGTAGGTTAGAATTGCTACGCATTCACTTTACGTCTAATACATATCAATGAACAACTGTTTAATTTTATTTAGTTATTTTATGCATGGCTTAATTGGTTATGAATCTGTTATACCTTCGACCTTTTAACAATTTTAATGCTTTAAATAAATAGTTTCACTTATCACTTTTTGATGCGCCCGTTCTGCTCATTTTGATGTCTGTCAGCATTGTCCCTATTTGATACATTTTTCAAGTTCATTGGTCAAAAACTTTTTATTTGTAATTGAAACAGAAACCTTACATCATTTGAAGAGATCAAGTTATTAGTCGCTGTTGTATAATCCAGCGGTCAGTACGTAAACAAAGGCACTTAAAACACAGACCTAGTCTAACTTACACTATGCAAACTTTAATTTAATATATCCTATATATTTGTTATACTTGATGTTTTCTACATTTTACTTTTATAATTACCATTTTTAGCTTCTCCACTTTTATGGGTTTTAGGTTTTCTTTTTACGTTGCTTTCACTTTCTGCGTCACGCTAACTACTATACGATTTTGGGAATTTTTGAAAGAATTTATCCAAACACGTTTGTTCATGTTTTTTTGTTGCTTGCTGTTTTATTTATTAAAAACATTACCGGCATCCATTTTCTTGCTACACGCACCATTCGTCTGAGAATCCATACTTTTAAACTAAAAACTAAAAAAACAAATTTGGGAAACACTTTATAATATTAGCCGAGCAACATAGAACCAAACTATGTGAAGGAGAACTGCATACATACCTCACACTCATGCATAAGTCAAGTTTTTGGGAGACAATTATAAGGTAAAACTTTTGGGAGTTGACTTATACATGAGTAATGTTTATATGGACATGTTGCAGCCTTGTCGAAAAGTATGTAAATATGAAAAGAAAATTTTATTATACGTGCAATATACCCATCTCGATATGAAACTTTAAAGATTAACTGCCACTAACAGTTTTCATTGTTTGTTCATAGGTAAATCAGACACGGTGATTCCGATTTAATACTCACAATAAAGATCGGTCCACTAACTTTCAAAGTCATTTTTGTTTTTGAAGGCTTTTTTACAGCGATTCAATATCGGTGTCGCAAACGACATAATCGACGCAACAAACCCCGCCCATAAATATGTGGCGTAGCCAAGCTTTTTAGGGACGAAAGTTGGAGATGTTTAGTCCGATCTAGAATTATAGAGATGGGTGTCTTAAAACCCATTATTCGCTAAATTCAACCTTCAAAATAATCTCAACCTTTTCTGAAAGGTAGATAAGCTATTTAATATTGCTTGTAGCTTGTTACAGGATATTTAATAGGCTGAACGCCGAGAAAAATGAGCTCAAAAAAGAGCAATAACAACGCTAGCTTGCGATAAATTCACACTTTTTTGAGCTCATTTTTCTCGGCATTCAGCCTATTAAACATCCTATAACAAGCTACGAGCAATGTTAAATAGCTTATTTATCTTTCAGAAAAGACTGAGATTATTTTGAATGCTGAATTTAGAGAATAATGAATATTAAGACACCCATGTCTATAATTCTAGATCGGACTAAACATCTCCAACTTCCATCCCTAAAAAGCTAGGCTGCGTCACATATTTATGAGCGGCGCTTGTTGTGTCGATTGTGTCATTTGCGACACCGATATTGAATCGCTCTGAAAAAGCCTTCAAAAACAAAAAATGGAGGGACCAATCCTTATTGTTAGTACCAATTCAGAATCAGCTTGTCTGATTACCTATGAACAAACAATGAAAGCTGTGTGTGGCAGTTATGCTTTAAAGGTTGACTTGCAACAAAATTCACATTACAGTTATTTGATATGAAAATATTAACCATGTCTTACTCTGTTGTGTTGTAGGTGCAAAACATGTGGAAATGTGATTACAAGCTCTTAAAAGCTCAAAAACGAACAGTTAATCGCAGCCACACGAGACCGCTGTAGTTTGGATTCTCTTTCCAAAACAGCTCAAATGTGATGTAGCTGTGGGAGATGGTTTCTGTTTACACTTTCATGCAACCTTATTCGTCGAAATATTTTCACAAATATACTTCACGCATTCAATAAAACCATGTCTATTGTTCTTACGCGTCTGTTTTATCGTCATTGTAATGCTGTCACATTTAGCAGTGATATCTTATAACTTACTGTCAAAAATCATTTAATTTTTTAGCCTTAGCTTGAAGGTGTACATATCATTGTCTGATAATCATGACGAGCCTGTTGGTCACTTGTAATAATCGAAAAGTGCTGCAGAAATTATTTGTGAAGTATTGGGTTACATGATCACATTACGACTTGCCGATTAGACCAAACCGTAACAAAACTGTAAAGTAGCGCTCATCTTTATTTGATACGGGGTCTTCGGTAAAACCCGAAGCGTTTGTCATAAACTAGTGCTACGATAAGTTTTATATTGAGCTTTTTATTGACCTTTCAATTCACGTGAGAACATCGCGTGACAAGACAATAAATAAATTTCATGACTACGTCAGAGAATTAAAGAGATTACAATCTACGGCGGCTTTTTGTTTTTGAGCTTTTAAAAGCTTTTAATCACATTTCCACATGTTCTGCACCTACAACACAACAGAGTAAGACACGGTGAATCTTTTCATATCAAATAACTGTAATGTGAATTTTGTTGCAAGTCAACCTTTAACAAACGCTCAAAATAATGGTGCTTCATCACACAAGTTAAAGTTACTTTACAGATTTATTGGTATCAAATATCAGTGAAAATATGGTATATACTACCTGTAAACAAGCTTATGATGGCACATTTCAGTATAACATGGCAACCGCCATTGTTGTACCGTACCGCAACCGGCGAGTTTTAAATTGAACAACTAATTTGTTTGGAAAAACGGTAAGCACAATTTTTAAATTCCAAATTAATCTAATATTTGAACATTTAAATAGACCGTGTTTTATAAATATTCATTTCATTTACTGTACTATCCATGGAGTAGCAAGCACATGTTGAGAGTGGGCAATGTTCTTGGCATGCGTTTTAATGATTGCGTTTTAGCATGCAGACATTTCACCAATGATACCATAAGCAAGTCATTCCAAACTTATTTTAAAACATGCTGGTGAATCATCATATTGAGTAGAAAAAGCTTTAAGTTTTGAAAGCTATGCGTATATTACGGATAACAAAGTTAGATTCAGATTCGAAAATTTTTCCAGAATATTCTGGATTAACGCTGTCGATTTATACATAAGCAATACTTATAATTATCCAATTTTTTGTTGTCTAAAAATACCTATTGACTCGTACATGGGATCAACGTATACATGAGTATATACGGTATGTATTGATGTACAAAACTGCTCTGAAAAAACTTTCGTCCAGGGTATGTTGGAACTTACATTGTATGTCAGAATTTCCATTTTCTCAATGTTTATGTTGTGTGTCCAAACAATTTGTATGTTGAGTTGATTAATTATAGGTATTGGTTAGGCTGTAGATGGATTTCCAGGCTCACAGTTTTATAGTGCAAGCAACTCCATCTTATCAAAATAATAAAATTTTCATAAAAATACCATTCAATAATGGATGTTAGAAACTGCTGGCTATTTGAGTAAACAGATCAATAGAAACAAGTCACTGCCATCAATGCTGATGTACATGGTACATGCAAGCTAAAAATAAATATTGTTTTATAGCTTTAGACATATCCTATACTTACTGTATGATTATGATAATGCAATCATTTGATGTCATTGCAATCACAACAAAGTAATTATTCTCAATGTAGGTATTGCTCTATTAAAAGACAACATGTGGAAGTTTTATGCTTGGAATCGATATTATAAGACAAAAGTAGATAGATGGTGGAAATGAGTAGCCGACTATGAGTAGTCAACTATGCCTCTTTGTGAATCAGTAGATGAAATCAACTACAAGAGTGTAACTCTATTGTGTATATGGTAGAACAATTTATACAAGCGAAAACTTTTTTTTATTTAAATTGAACATCAAATCGACAATAAAATAGGAAATCCAAACAATTTATCAATGAGGTATGTGTAACCTTTTAGTGGCACTAGTAACACAAAATAAAAATACAAAATAAAATGGAAAGACAGGAATCATTGTGTGAATTGAACAAAAATGTTTAAAAAATTGGTAATCTGATAGTATTACAGAAAAGTCAGTGATAGTGATTTGAAGGTTGTAGTAACAAAAAATTACTAAACTGAAACATGTGACGGTAGATGTAATATGTTGGTGTCACAAAATAGAGAACGATGATTGTCATGTGTGTAGGAGAATAAATACTCTGGGCATAGTATACAAAGGAGTTTGAAACCTAGAACACAAATGCAGAAATGGGCAAGTTTAGGATAAGGCAGTGTGTTCAAGTATTTGGTGATGTGATTGGTGGAAGTGTGTTGCACCGGAATAAATGATCGATAGTACACAAGTCTTACTACACCATAGATTCTGTAAAAGGAATATCTTTTTTGCTGTTGGTATGGTGTGACGGAAGAGAGATTGGATTGGATGATTGAACATTGATCGGATGATAATGCATAATATGGCATCTGATCAATGACATGAATATATGGCGAGGTCACAAACTAAGGTTATATACCATGATGCATCTGCAGATAGACAAGATTCTTGAAAATGAATGTGCATAAAGTTTATTTTCGATCTTCTGGAGAGGGCTATATCACAGTTTTTCTATGTTTCTAAGATTGGATGATTTCCCCGAGATGTTTGTCCATTGAAGAGCAAATCCTTTGAAAAATATAACTGGCTATCTTTAGAGACTTGCACAGCTGTAAATAATATTAAGTTGCTTCAAAATAAGTATTTGGTAATTTTACCTGAGTCTTTTACGTTAATCTGTTATCTATAAATTAACATAATTTGAAATAACACAAATTATAAAAATCTGACCAGCAAAAAACTTTGAAATCTATACAACCTGAAAATTGGGATAGGTTTGAAACCAGAATAGGTTGGTGATCAGATTGTCAGTTTTTAAATCCGCTTTGGTTTAACTATGACCGTCAACATAAATGTACGAAAAATGGTTACCTCCGGTTTTAGAGGCCATGTGTTCTTGCCTGCAGTTATTCCTTTCTGGCAATGATACTCTTTGACACACAGACATGCAGCGTACAAGAGGCTGTGGACTTGTACCAGTCTAGGTGGTATTACATCATTGCGGCTCTGCTGATTCCATCTGTTTTAGATTTGAATATTGAATACTCAACAAGTTGTGAATCGAAAATATTAATTTTGTTGTTAATCGATGAATATTCATGTTTACATGTGTACAGGGATGTCTTTCAATTCAGGCATCAACAGGTAAGAGTCTGAATCTCAACAGTGTTAGCTAAAAAGGTTTAATGTATTTTCAACAGTCTTTATACATAATAAGACTAATAAGGTCATATAATAAGACTTTTTGAAGAAAATTCATGTGTAACAAGAATTTAGCTTTGAATTGCCCAGGACTTCTTTTATTTCCAATCAGACAGCCCCCAGCGCGCGTGTAGATTTTTCATGCAAACTGCTACACTGCTTTCATGACGACAATCAATGAACGAGTTCATTGAAGGCCATTTTCTTTAATGCACGTGAAAGCACATTCTTGGATTTCTAATCAGATGATGTTAAGAGGTTAGTGCTCAGGAACCAGACAGAGTTTTAAAGCCAAGTATTTTATGCGTGTGAAATTTTAAAACGCATAACATTTTTGCAAACAGACCGACACACACACAATTACAATGGATTTGCTAATAGCCATTTTAATGAACTGTAATTTAGATAACTAAAAATTGAGTCATGGTACTAAACAAGGTTTGAGGCGGTCTCAACAAGAAGTACAGTACAGTCTTACCTCGACATAAGGAGCTAAATGCATAGCCTTCATACCTCAAATCAATTTTTCCTATATAAAATGGGCTAAATATAAATTATTTCGTTCCCATCCTCTAGAAAAAAACACCTAACAAGATTTAGGATATTACAACGAAAAAATGTGTTTTGAATTGTTATAATTCACTACCTACGACAGCAAAATAACAAATATCTATGTAGTGGTTATTATCTGCAATACAATGAAGAACCATCAAGAACCGTCTCGTCTGCTCATATCTCAAATTTGTCTCATATCTCATTGCAAACGCGTGATCGAAATTTTTTCCGTATCTCAAAATTCTTGTATGTCGAGGAATGGCTGTACTGATTGTCTTCAATGTAGTTCTTGGATATATTGATTAGCATCTTTGCATGGTGTTACCTTGAGTAATCAATAGTTCATAAGGGCCAGTTATGAGCTGAGCTATTTACACTTCTCCTATCACTGGTTATTGTTATTACCTCGTATATTTGTTTTCTTTTGTGCTAAGCACTGCTCAAACACAGATAGATTATACTCTAGCTACGTACTCCCCTCAGTGCGATTTCTTGGAGCTAGTTCGGACATGAGTGTAGTATTGGAACTTTTTATCAAATCTATGAATGTACGTGTATAAGGTAAGTATTTTATTGGTAAGTCTTAGAGTTTGAGATCAGAGTCTGCGGAGGATCGGTTATTAAATGTTTGCTAAGTAATTATGTTCAACCAGGGAAGTTTTATGTTAGCTTCTTTAGTTGAGAATCATAGGTTGCATCTTCTTAAAGATGTGATCACATCAAATTGTTGCATATTTTCATCAGAAAGTCCTGCAAACATCTGTTTGTGGTTCAATTCCCAAAAAAGGCTGCTGGTGGTGGACAGCCTTTTTTCTCTCTGTAACTGGGCATGTCTCCGGTCGTCGAGGCTCCCTTTCCACTTGACCCAAAAATGTCCTATCAAGATCACAAAGCCTTTGTTTATGCGAAAATTCTCTTAAAAACACACATAGCTTCTGCTTGTAGTAAGCTAAGCAGGCATTCTACTCATTTTCAAGCGATTGCTCACACTATAGATATTGTTTATCATTTGAGATTCTGTTTGTTGTTTTAGATGACCTGACCACCAGGATGTTTCAAGATTAAAATCAAAAAAACTTGATGACTTTTAAAAATTAAAACCCTCAGAAGAGAAAGAGCCGTCCAAAAATGATGTCAATAATTGTTCTTTTTGTGTACAAGTGATAAATATGGTCTCATTGGCATCCGGTACTCACATGTTTATACAGTACTTAGATAAAAACGGCGGGACAAATTTCAACCAACCTATTTTTAAATCATTGAGAAATCTATAATAGCGATATGTCTGAGGCTAACTTTGACCTTTTATTCAAACAACTATGAGTAAACACAAAATAAAATAAATGCCAATAGAGACATTTAACACACAAACTTGAGCGCAATAGCCGATATCAATAGCGATAGGGAGAGGCAGCTCTCTCATTGACTGTTGATGTCATTTTGTTAGAAGTTTGGGCATGTCTTTTTTTCTGAGCGTTTCAACTGCGGTCAAGTTTTGTCAATTTTAATCTTGAAACAGCCTGGCAGTCAGATCCCCTAAATCATCAAACAGAATCTCAAATGATGGAAAAATATCTGTACTTTCGGATAAATCTACTTGAATTTTATGTTTATAAAATGATCTTTAACTGCCGAGATTTGAGCCTCCGTAATATAAACAGTAGTATCAATGGTTTTTTTAAAGAAAATCTTTGGAACTTGAAAATTCTTTCAGTGTAACTTCAAATTGACCAGAAAATTTTGATCAGACAAGTTGACAGCCTTCGACACGCTAAAAGCTGATTATTAAAAGCTTTTGGTATAGGTAAGCAAATTAATAAGCTCTCTTCTATTTGGTTTACTCTATAACTACTAGCCGAAAGCCCTGCGTTGCACGGGTATTAAAAACAGCATATAAATGGCAAGTAATATGGTTTGCTAAACTTACTAATAGGAGCCGTGATAGCAAGCTTTAGTGATGTTGCAGAATGCTATGCACTGCTTAATTGGTTAGGTTATCTCCTGGTAAACGGGAGGTTTCGAGATCAAATCAAGCATGAGGCAGATCTTTTATTCTTAGATTTCAATAGCGATAGCTGGACAGACCAAACGTCGAAGTTTGAGATTTATATATATATATAGATATTCATAGGTTCCCTTTGTCATGGTGTGTGTCTGTCTGTTATTACATCATAATGCTATGAGTTCCACATATTTTTAGCCGGTTTCATTCAAACTTCACACGCATATGCTCCATGCTTTTTTGTATGGTTGAAAGAAGTATTTAGTTTCAATACTTCATTTGGCTGCTTTTAAACAAGCACTTACCTGCGGGCTATCTGTTTGAAGATGAAAAGACTATTATTCTTGTGTAAGGAAAAGCAGTGGTAATTTATATTTCTCGAAGTTTGTATCTGTGTTTGTGTATGTCCAGCTATAGCTATTAAAATCTTAGAATGAAAAAGCTAAATTGCAGAAGATTTGATCTTGGACCCTCCTGTTCACTAGTCCAATCCCTTTTCAGTGAAGCCACACAAGCTTGGTATATTGGTTAGGTGATATATGTCGTTATATGAGTGCAAATATTTTATCGCTTTCCGTTACGGCGCAATGTCATAGATAGCGGTAGCGTAATTTTATGTGTGCCCAATTGTAAGCGCAATTATTTAGCTCTTATTAGTCAGCTTACTCAAATTAGCCATTGGCAATGTGCCAGGCTAATAGCAAGGTGCACGCAACTACATTACCTCTCATTGTTTATAAACTGATATTTAATACCAGTGCAATGCTGGGCATTCCATTAGTACACTTATATAGAGAAGGTCAAATGAGTATTGGTTATCCACTTTTGTTAAATATGGGCCGTCAGCTTTGTGAAAACTCCTACAACTTTTGATCTATTTCCATCAGCCAGTGTTATTAAAGTGGACAGGGTTTTACATATTCAATGTTAGCTATTGTGTCTTTGAACATTTTATATGAATACGTTTATCTGATCTGATATCATCTGAATATTATAATCAGAATATTGTTGTCCTAAATATTTGGTGTGTATGACATTTCTATTCTCCTAAATGATATGTCAGATCTCGACAACTGCCATTGTTTTAAAAATGTGACGCTCGATTACGTTTCTATAGTGAAATACTTCATAGAAGTTGCGTACTCTGGTTATTTTTTAGCGGGGCATTATGTTTGGTTTGGTAATCTGAATCAAAATCTATTTTTCAAACCAGCTTCAATGGTTTCATAATTTTCTTAAACATGAAAATAACAATTCTTGAATCTTGGAAGCTCTGTTTATAATCCAAATATAGGATTTTCACAATAATGAAACGTTGCTACTTGTCTTCTATTGCCTTTTAGTGCCAAGATGTACATTAATGCTTGGACAATCTTTTTATATGATTACAAATATACATTGAGAAGCTTCAAGGAGCATTTAAATGAAATTATGTTTACTCGCATATCGAAAGCTATTTTACTCCTCAAAACATCTTTGTTCATTTAACTAAAAGCTCTAGTCCACTTGAATTTACAGACAGAGATCATACAATGGTATCTCATTAGTTGATCAATATCCAGAATCCTTTAAGACAGTCATATGACGGCGGCAAAGTCTATAGATGTTACAAGAATTGTTCAGAGCAGACAGCGGCAGTTTAATCATGAATTAAACAATTTACAATCGCTCGGCAGGATTGTGTCTGAGCAGCGACACGGGACGGTTGCAAACACTAAATACTGGTACACACTGCATCACAGTATGTGGAGTTGTCCTCTTTGCAAAATTATGCACATCATAAGCGTAAAATTATGGAAGCAAGCAGATATGTAAGGAAACATTGCTGCTCTAAAATATCCAGATATTTCGCAGTGCCCCTCCCCAGGGTATGCAGTGTGTACCCCTTCTGCGATGGTGAGTGGTTGCTGCAGCTTGCCTGATTATATTTCCCTTCATGGTAGTTGCTGCGGGATGAGTATTTTGCTGTTTTAGCGACAGCATTGTGTAATGAGAATGCTGTATTGCAGATTATTCGCTCATATAAACCCAAATGGGTTTGTGATGGTGTGAATAATTTTCTCACAGATGATGACCGACGTAGTAAGCAATTAACGAAGGCATTCCGTGATATAATGTGTACCAGCCTCGTGTGTACCAGCCTCGTGTGTACCAGCCTCGTGTGTACCAGCCTCGTGTGTACCAGCCTCGTGTGTACCAGCCTCGTGAGTACCAGCCTCGTGTGTACCAGCCTCGTGTGTACCAGCCTCGTGGGTACCAGCCTCGTGTGTACCAGCCTCGTGTGTACTAGCCTCATGCGTACCAGCCTCGTGCGTACCAGCCTCGTGCGTACCAGTCTCGTGCGTACCAGCCTCATGTGTACCAGCCTCGTGTGTACCAGTCTCGTGTGTTCCAGCCTCGTGTGTACCAGCCTCGTGTGTACCAGCCCCGTGTGTTCCAGCCTCGTGTGTACCAGCCCCGTGTGTACCAGCCTCGTGTGTACCAGCCTCGTGTTTACCAGCCTCGTGTGTACCAGCCTCGTGTGTACTAGCCTCGTGTGTACCAGCCTCGTGTGTACCAGCCTTGTGTGTACTAGCCTCGTGTGTACTAGCCTCGTGTGTACCAGCCTCATGTGTACCAGCCTCATGTGTACCAGCCTAGTGTGTGCCTGTCTTATCCTATGTAGCTTCCTGTATACATGGCTAACTAATTGAAACATAATGATCTCCGCAAGCAATTATTACTCTGTAATTTACTGTTTTATGAGACATTTGATAAACTTGGTATAAAATAGCTTTATTTTTACATAAAATAAAATTATCAGTAATAAAATTATGTCATTGTGTAAAAAAACATTTGCTGAATTGCTAACCTAACAGTTGGATACATGTATAAAAAATTCTCTGGCTGATTTTGTGAGGAAATACAACTCTGATTTAGGTGGTTGCATTTGCTCAATCGATTTCACCGGCTTATTTCAATGAAGTGGTATAGAAAGGAGTCTGTTGACCACATGCAAACATATCCGATACGACAAAAATTTAAATAACAGTGATAAAAAATATAAGAGTTGAATTACGACCTTAGTTGATAATAGCGATAAATTTGGTTACAGAGATGCAGTGGTCGTTAATCAAGTCAACAATTTCCATTATTTATCTCTGGTGAGTTGAGGATAGAATCTTTAACATTACATTAGGTTGAGACAACCTAATGTAACGTTAAAGATAAACTCGCACAAATTTTAGTAGATTTATCAGAATTATCAGATTTTTATGATTTATGGTTGTTTTTAAAGTTTGATATAATCTGACTGCAAGGGTGGGCCAAGAATAAAATCAACAAAACCTGATCGTGGTTAAAATGCTCGGATTCAGTGAAAGTGTGATTATGGCATCTATAAATGGAAAGGGACGAACATAATAGAGACATGTAACGCTGCTAATTGAATGCCTTAGCCGATATCAACTATTGCAATGATAGCAACTAGTGATGTCATTTTTTCTCCTGAGCATTTTAATCACGATCAAGTTTTGTCGATTTTGATCTTGAAACCCTCTGGCAGTCAGACCACCTCATACATCAAAAATAATCATAAATGATAGTAAAACACCGATAGCTTTTGATAAAATCTACTAACGTTTGTACAAGTTCATTTTTAAGCAGACGAGCTGTCTCCATATGCCACACAAGTCACTCATGATTGGTCTCTTCTCACGTGAAACGTATGGCCAATGCCTTCTAATAGATAGCTGACAGCTTTTCCTTTTTGTGAAATACATTAATTTGCAATTCATGAAATTAATATGAAAATAAGTAGGCTTTGAGCATTGTCAGTCTTACAGTCACATACTGATACAAAGCTTTCTTGTGTTATAGAATGGCTGGAGCTTTGACCAATCAGAGGCTCAGTATCTCTGCTGACGGTGCCAGCGGATCTATTCATTTAAAGAAAACTGTTCTCTTTGGATACGCTGACCTTTTAGCAGTAGGATGGTGAGTTTTTACTGCTGCTTTTGTTCCTTAGCAAGTTGGTATTAGTTACAGTAGACACCCTTATACAGTAGACATCCTTAAGGTACAGCCATATGTAACAATTTTTTCTTTCCGTTCATTTTGACCGAAATCACGAAATAAACGAAAAACACAGAATTATTTGGCCAAATTTCACAGAATTGTCTGAGCTGTGCATCTGTACCGAAATCGTCGACGAAATGCTTTTAATTGGCTAAACAATTTTTTAGCGAGCACGATTCTAGCAGCTTTTACAATTTATATAGTTAAAGAAACGTATTACGCCACACAAAAAATGTACCAGCGCAATTCAACATAGTACATACGATGCAACTGCCTAGATGGCACTATTGTTGATTCTTTATCGATCGGACACTATGGCTACAAGTCGTTTCTTTTTTAACAATAACAAGTTATTTTTAGCAGCAAAATTTCTGTTGTAGAAAGAGTTGCCATTTTTAGCACAATCAAGTCAGTTGCATCGTTATGTGCCTCGGACTATATAAATTGCAAAAGCTGCTAGAATCGTACTCACTAATGATTTGTTTAGCCAATGAAAAGCGTTTTGTTGAGGATTTGGATGTGCATGCACAGCTCAGACAATTCTGTGAATTTCGGCCAAATAATTCTGTGTTTTTTGTTCATTTCGTGATTTCGATCAGAATCAATGAAAAATTCGTTACTTGTGACCGTACTTTTATACGGTAGACACCCTTACACAGTAGACACCCTTACACAGTAGACACCCTTACACAGTAGACACCTTTATAGTTACAGCAGACACCCTTATAGTTACAGTAGACACTCTTATAGTTACAGTAGACACCCTTATAGTTACCGTTGACACCCTTATAGTTGTAGTAGACACCCTTATTGTTATAGTAGACACCCTTATTGTTATAGTAGACACCCTTATTGTTATAGGAGACACCCTTATTGTTATAGTAGACACCCTTATTGTTATAGTAGACACTGTTATAGTCCCAGTAGACACCGTTATAGTTGCAGTAGAAATTCTTATAGTTACAGTAGACACCCTTATTGTTATAGTAGACACCCTTATTGTTACAGTAGACACTGTTGTAGTTACAGTTGACACTCTTATAGTTACAGTAGACACCCTTATTGTTATAGTAGACACCGCTATTGTTATAGTAGACACCCTTATTGTTACAGTAGACACTGTTGTAGTTACAGTTGACACTCTTATAGTTACAGTAGACACCCTTATTGTTACAGTAGACACCCTTATTGTTATAGTAGACACCCTTATTGTTATAGTAGACACCTAGATACGTAAACCTCCTGTTACATAAATTCCATAAAACGCTAAAGATTTATGTAAGTTTTTGCTTTGTATGTGTTATAAACTTTGAAGAACGTAAATTGGCAAGTCTTTGCAAGTTCTCAAATTCAATTTGAATACTGAGAGTCTCATAGTTACTCTTGAAAATAGTATTTTCCCTCGTGTCACATTTGGGAGAGAAAACGATGTTACGAGTTAATTATATGTTTTTAACTTTATTTTTGTGAAATACAATTTCTTTTTCCCTTGCAGCATTTGCTCCTGTTGTAGAAAAAAAAGAAAAAAAAAATTGACATTAAAATTGAAAATGTGCGCGCTGCTTAATGTAAAATTACCAGAATCATAGACACAAAACCAACTAAAAGTGATAAGAAAAGGTGTAAATATAAAACAATACTACTACAGTTACTGCACAATAATTAAATTAAAAAGTTAAGTTCAGTTTCTTTTTGGCCAAAGGGCTAATTTTGGGAGTACCTTGGAATGGATTAAGCTGTTTACATGTATTTTATGCTCTGTATCGTGTAAAATTCCCATAAAATTCCCTAACATAAACGTTCTAAAAATTAACTATTTATGCTTTAGGGCCGTCTACAGCAAACAAAACAACGATCGCATAGAAATACCATTCTAGTTATTAGCTAGGCCATTGCTTGGCATAAGCCTCTTGTTTTCAAAGATATATGAAAAGAATTTTCTTTGATCGGCTGACGGTTGTTAAAGAGCCAGCCGCTACCAGAGACAAATATATTTTGAGTGTGTGCTGCCTCAAAAAATTTTAGATTATTTTTTATAATCCATATCCTTTTATTATCTGGCAGCAATGAAAAAACATAACACCACAGCGAGGCACGGTACCAGCTGCAAAGGAAGGTGGAAATCCTTCTTTACTTTTCACCACACCAAATCTCATTCAACAACACAGATGTTCAATATCAATATATGTACATTTGCACGAAATATAGCTGTACACATATAAGTAAGATGCAAGGGTGCTCTACCTTTTCTCCCGTGCTCTTCCTTATATACTTTTGCCTCCCCTCTCCTGAGCCTTTCGGTTTTCTTCGAAGTCTGTCTATTCAGCCTGAGTCGAGATGACCGTAGCTTTGCCGAATGTTGGCCCAAACGCTGTACGCGCTGGCTCCCATCACACAGCTTCCTGCAACTATCAACTTGTTATATTACCCTAGGACACTTATATTTCGCTAGTATTTAGTTTCGTGAGTAGCACACAGAGTAAAATTTCGCTGCAACTTAATTTCGCAGCTCTGATGAGTGCGAAAATATAGTGATGTGAAAATAAATACAGTGGAACAAACAAATTAGATTCCTCAGGTCCGGTCCTCTAGTAAAAAAAAGTTGTTATATTTGCGACTAGTTTGTATTTGTAACCCGCAGGTATAAATGTATGGCAAAAATCGATAATTCAACGTGATCGCTTGCTGCCATTTGTTTCTTGGACTATCAATGACGTCTCGGTCCTTTCCGTCGTGACCGATATGGTACCAATATTAGATCTCAAGTATTTATAGCAAGCGATGGCCATGGCACGTTTTGAGTTCACAATATTTCAAATTTAAAAAAAATCAAATACAGTACATGTCTCATAAAAAAGAAAATAGATAACAACCAACATCACAACCAGAACTGTATAACATGGTTGGACCTGGTGAGGGTTGTTATCGTTTTTGGTTGGCAGTAAAATTCATCACTACAATAAGTATTATTTAATTGTATGACTTCACCTACCAGACTTTCATCCTCATCAGTTACAAATTCGGTGACTAAACTGATATCATCATCTTCTTCGTTTGTCTTGGCTTTTCCAAAAAAACTTGTTATCTTAATTTGCTTTGCCATGCTGCTCATTCGGTGTATTAACGAATTTACTAGAAATTTCCCAATGAGCTCAATCACACACAAAATTATCTGCATTTCTAATATCACGATTTTGTTGTGGATATCAATGAACTACAGGGCCGTATTCCCTTGGACAGCTGGCCGGCTAAGACGCCCCAACTTTTTAGGAATTTCATAGTCCAACGGCTATAGAAAGGTTTTTATCGCTGTAGAATATCACTTTATTCGAAGCCATAGATACAAACGTCAACTTTTAGTAGTTCTTAGGCGTCATTATTATCTTCATCAGCGGCAAAATATTCTTGTTAACGACTTTTATAAAGGTTTGCAAAATATCAAGTTTTAGCAAACATCTGCTTGCCCATATCCTACTTAATGAACTTGAAATAAAATCGGCAAAAATGATCTTTGTTAAAACGCTTAAAAAAGATGTCTTCTTTCTGAGCTTTTTAACTGCATACAAGTTTTGCCTGTTTTAATTTTAAAACGTTTTGTCAGTCACATCAGCTAAAACAAAGTAAATCTCAAAAAATAGAAAAATGTTGATACTTGTCAATAAAATTTTTTAAAACTTTACGTGATTTTTTAAAACTTCAGGTTCTCTTGCAGTAACTTCTGGTGTTCCTCAGGGTTCCGTGCTGGGGCCCTCTCTTTTTCTAGTTTACATTAATGACATTTGTAGCATTATAAAGACATCGACAATAAGACTTTTTGCGGACGATGCCCTTCTTTATTGCCCGGTTAACAGCTTAGATAGTTCCCAAAAATTCCAGGAAGATTTGTTTTTGTTGGAAAGGTGGGCTGAGCATTGGGGTATGGTGTTTAACACTGGTAAGTGTCAAATAGTCAGGTTTGGTAAGAACGGTCTTGATAGTTCTGTGGATTATTTTTTAGGAGGAATAGCGTTAGAGAATGTATCAGCTTTTAAATATCTTGGAGTTGAAATTACTAGTGATTTTAGTTGGGACTTGCAGATTGATTCGGTGACGGCAAAGGCTTCTCAGAGGTTGGGTATGATGAGGCATGTGCTTTTTAAGGCCCCCAGAAAGGTGAAGAGGGTTGCATACCTCACCTTGTGTAGACCTATAATGGAATATGCAGGTGAGGTATGGGACCCTCATTTAGTTAGGCAGATAACATCGTTGGAGAATGTGCAGCGAAGGGCTGTGCGTTTTATTTCAGATTTGAGGGGAAAACAGAGTGTTACGGAGGCAAGGCAGTTTTTAGATCTGGAGCTGTTGGAGGCAAGGCGTAAGAATGCTCGCATGACATTGATGCTAGAAATTTTGACAAATAGCAAGCACAGTTCTTTTGTTGATAGTTTTAAGCATTTACAAGATACAATTCATGATCATAATACAAGGTCAACAACTAACGGGGAACCCCCCGCCATTGAGTCAAATTCGAGTTTTTATCAATATAGTTTTATGCCCAGGACTTCCCGCAACCTGCGAGGAAAGCCATGAAATTTTATCGAATTTTTGACAGACATTTTGAAGGCCTTCTTTTACCCGCGAGCGGGGTCTAAAGGCTCGAGTTTTACCTAGACCTAGACCTAGACGTGAGAGGCCCGGCTAAGGCCCTACATAAGAGAAACCTGTTGGGAGCTTACAGCACCCCCCCCTTCTCCACACCCCAGATGTTCATAACTAGTCGTCTAACATTAGCCCCCCAACTTGCAACCAGTGAATACAGGCCTGCGTAGAACATAGCTATTTAATTTCGAATTTTCGCTAGTTCGTTATGATAGTTTAGTTTCGCGCATGAATTTTTCGCATGATGATGACTCCGCGAAAACGCGAAAGTTAGATGCCGCGAATACTTAAGTGTCCTAGGGTAGGTGTCTTTGTCTAATTAAAATTATCTCTGACCACTCAATAATCCTATTGTGTTGGTAAAGTCTTGTTCCTAGCTCTTGGCTAATATGCTCCTCACCACATTTATTGGACCTCGCCTTTATATACATATGTATGTATGCACTACATGTATATATGCATGTAGTGCATGCGTGTTCATGTACATATACATGTATATACATGTATATATACATTTCTCAAAGTTTGTCGTATGTAGGTTTGTAGGATTGATTGTCCGGCTATAGATCTTAAAATCTTGGAATAAATATTCTGTACCGAAGAAGATTCGATCTCAGACCCTGCCCTTGGCCAGTCTGACGCCTTACACACTAGACTACAGAAATCAAAAGTCTACCTTGCCAATATAGTTCATTATATGAGAGCAAATACCTAACTGCTTTGCGCATGACGGCGGAGTCATAGCATAACGTCATGAAAAGCTGTTCGCTCACATTATTAAACTGGCTAATAGCGAGCAACTCTCACTACTTCTCATTGTTTATAAGACAAAACACTTTTTTCATAATATGTAGTTTGAAAGTTAAAATGGCAAATGTTGTTATATGTTAAATACAAATCAATTTTCTGTTCAAAGGCTTTTTTATTACCCGGGCAACGCCGGGTAGCCCAGCTAGTATATATATATATCTATATATATATATATATATATATATATATATATATATATATATATATATATAGGACAGATAGCGCAGTTGGTAAGGTATCGGGACCGTGATCATTAGGTCCTCGGTTCAAACCCCAACAACTGCACTTTTCTGGTGGTCCTTAGACAAGACCTTTGCTTGTATAACGTCTACAACCTCTATGATGAGTGCAATAACCAAAGCCATGCCGGCTCGGACGTCGCCCGGTCAAACAAGGTCCGCGCTGCCTGTAGCTGAACCAGGACAAGGCAGTGAAAAATGGGCTACTGGTTCAAAACGGATGAAATGGACTCGGACTGATAACACGGACCTCATGCAGTGCTACTTTATGAGTGAACCTCAAAAGTGGGGCTACATGGGAAGGATGCGTCAACTGTGGATAAACATGCGCCCTGAATTGCCACTAACCGCTAAGCAACTTGTAGCTCAGAGGAGTAACATAATCAAGCGGCACCTCATATCACAACTTGAGGTAGATGAAATTAGGGAAAAGTTCACCCAAGTAACATCAACCAACGAGGAGTGCATATCAACACACTCATGGATACACGATCATGTGTTGACTCACGGGCTGAAGAGGACATGCACTTGGACCTTGACCCATGGGTGAAAGAGCTTGCGGAAAATATCATCAACAAGATGTCAGCTGCTAATGATTATGGAAGCAGGGTACCACTACGAAGAGTTAGAAGCTACCATAGGTAAGAGTAACCATATCATATCAACACACTCATGGATACACGATCATGTGTTGACTCACGGGCTGAAGAGGACATGCACTTGGACCTTGACCCAAGGGTGAAAGAGCTTGCGGAAAATATCATCAACAAGATGTCAGCTGCTAATGATTATGGAAGCAGGGTACCACTACGATGAGTTAGAAGCTACCATAGGTAAGAGTAACCATACCTAAGAAGCTGTTAGAAGACATTACGACACAGGAGTCGATCTCAACTGGATCAATCAGTGAGACTAATGCCTTAATCTACAGTACAGCAACCGTCATCTTGGAGGAGATGGATATTAAGCCAATGCCAAAAAGGCTTCAAGCCATTCCATCCTGGCAGCTGAGGCTACAAAATAAGATCAAGGACTTGCGCAAGAAAATTAGTAGGCTCAGTGAGACCACAGTTTGGAGCGTCCAATAAGGGAAGCCACAATAGAAGCGCTAGAATCTGCCAAACAGCGGCTAGTAGCACTCTCGGCACGACTGAAGCGGTACACCAAAGAGCGAGATAACAAGAGAATGAACAAACTGTTCATCAATAATCCATCTAGAGTGTATTCCCAGTTCAAAGGTGAACTGCAGAGGCCAATGTCTGAGCCTCCCCGATCTAGCACTTCAAAGTTCTGGAAGGACATCTGGGAGAAAGAGACCACTCATAACACCACTGCAAATTGGCTGAAGAGGCTTAAAGAGAACCAACAACACACTGTGGCTCAGCAAGGACTCACCATCAACACACTGTGGTAGACAAGGACTCACCATCAGCAAAGACGACATTAAGTGCAGAGTGCAGCGTATGAAAAACTGGGCAGCATCTGGCCATGACATGATTCAAGCCTTCTGGTTAAAGAAATTGACATCACTTCACACTAGAATGGCTAAGCAGATGGAATACCTAATAGAACAAGGTGACCATCCAGAATGGCTGACCAAAGGACGAACTGTGCTTCTGATAAAAGATCCAAAGCAGGGGCCGATTCCCAAAAACTATCGACCAATAACGTGCTTGCCCACCACTTGGAAATTGCTCTCAGGAATAGTTGCAGACAAACTGGAAGAGCACATGAGTCACTATATGACCAGTGCTCAGAAAGGAATTGGGCGCAACACCCGAGGAGCTAAACATCAGTTACTGGTGGATCGGACGGTCTGTCAAGACAGCAGGAGAAGGCAAACCAATCTTGCCATGGCTTGGATTGACTACAGAAAGGCCTATGACTCAATTCCCCATAGTTGGATACTTGAGTGCCTCAGTATGTACAATGTTCACCCTGCTCTTGTGGCATTCATCAAGATGTCAATGACCAAATGGAAGACGGAACTGGAGGCTAATGGCAAAAAGCTGGCGAGTGTACAAATTAAGCGAGGCATCTATCAAGGTGACTCCTTATCACCGCTGCTCTTCTGCATATGCTTAAACCCTCTAAGCAATATGCTGGAGGAGACTCAATATGGGTACCAGTTTAAGAGTGGCACCAAGATAAACCACCTCTTCTACATGGATGACATCAAGCTGTACGCTAACAAAGAAAGGGACATTGATTCGCTAATACACCTCACTCAGGTATACAGCAAGGACATCGGAATGACCTTCGGTATTGAGAAATGTGGAAGGCTAATTCTTAAGAAAGGCCATTCTATGCTCACAGATGGCCTAAGAATGCCAAATGGTACCATCAAAGATATAGAAGAAGGGTACAAGTACTTGGGGATTATGCAAAGCAACATCAACCACGAAGCCGAGGTACGTCACAAAGCCATTTCCGAATACAAGAAACGCCTTCGGCAGGTCTTACGGAGCCAGCTCAATGCCAAGAACCAAATCATGGCAATAAATACCTACGCACTGCCAGTAATAAGATATCCAGCAGGCATAATAAAGTGGACTGAGGAAGCCATCAAAGAAACAGATATAGCAACTCGTAAACTGCTGACCATGCATGGAGCACTCCACCCAAAATCTGATACTATTAGATTGTATCTTGATAGGAAAGATGGCGGTAGGGGACTCAAAAGTGTACAGCAGACAGTGAAAGAGGAGGAGCGAAGCATCAAAGCATATGCAGCCTCCATGGCCATCTCAGATAATTTGCTAGCTGAATTTCAATCGGCTGCTCTCACAACGGACCTATGCCCTGATGATGAGGAAATTGACTGGCATACGAAACCTCTTCATGGTGCTTACCACCAACAAATATCTAAGGTTGGCGATCTTCACCAGACATATATGTGGCTGAACAAAAGAAACCTAACGGCCAATACAGAGTCGCTAATCATGGCAGCCCAGGAGCAAGTGCTCCCAACAAGGCAACTCCAAACGAAAATCTATCACACTAGAGACGATCCTAGATGCAGACTGTGCAAAGATGCACCTGAGACCATCCAACACATCATCAGTGGATGCAGACAGCTAGCAGGGAACGCATACACTTAGCGGCATAATCATGTCGCAGGTATTGTGTATAGAAGTCTATGTGATGAGTATGGCCTTAATAAACCACAACACTGGTGGGAAGCTCCTGGTAAGGTCAATGAAAATGACCGCGCTAAGATCCTCTGGGACTTCTACATCCAAACTGACAAGCATGTCCTAGCAAACCAACCAGATATAGTGGTGGTAGACAAGGAGAACAAGAGGGCTACTATAATAGATATAGCAGTACCCAATGACTACAATATAGCCAGCAAAGAAAAAGAAAAGGTAGAAAAATATCTCCCTCTTGGAGAAGAAATTGAAAAATGCTGGAATGTGAGAACAACCGTAATCCCAGTAGTGATTGGGGCACTGGGCGCAATAACACCGGCGCATAAAATGTGGCTTGCCCAAATACCAACAACAATCAACTCAGGTGAGTTGCAGAAAAGTGCGCTATTGGGAACAGCTAAGATCTTGAGACGAGTGCTCAAACTCCCAGGTCTCTGGTAGGAGACCCGAGTTAGAGCAGAATTTACCACCCATACGGGGTATCCGGGGTGAGGAAACAATTTTTTTTATTTTTTTATATATGTATATGAACACGCATGCAGTACATGCATATATACACATATGCATGTATATATATGCATGTGTATATATATATCTCAGAGCTTGTTTGTCTGTCTGTCATTCATGGGTCCAGTTATCGCGATTAAAATCTAGGAATGACAAATCCTCTTTGCAATGAAATTGAACTCGGAACCACCAGTTTTGAAGACAGGCAATCTATTACATCAAGCAGCTATATTGCTATACAATGAAATAATTGTGGTTATACTTCTGACATTGGTTAAAATTTTCATGATTGAAGTACTTGCAAAAATACTATTAGTTACTACTAGCCTGCTTGAAAATCATAATGATTAGAAAGATCATTACGCGTAACAATTATACCCAAAATTATTCTACAAATTTTTTAAGTGGCTACGTGGCTTAATAGTTGGTGCACTTGACCTTACGTCTTGGCTATACGAAGTAAATTTTTGTGTGGTAGTTAATCTCCCTTTATTTTTAAAGTCTCTGATTCGTTACTGCTAACTAAACAGTTATATTTTTTAGATTCCTTAGTTCAAACTGCTTTATTAATATTAATTTATATGAATTGCTACATCATTTGTTTTACATATACACAAAGTTACATCAATCACATTCTTGTTCTAACATAGTTACCATACTAATAAAAATATTGTTTTGGGCAAAACATTTTCTATTACTCGTGCAATGCTGTGTATTCACCTAGTAAATGTATATACGTATGTATGTACTACATGTCATTTTTGCAGCCGAACTCTGCTGGGACTGAGCATAGGTTACAATTACCAATCTATGTCTCTTCCAGAATTTTCTACCAAGCAATCTGTCAAGTGCCAGAGGCCTCACACCCCCAAGGCCAACCAGAGATACTTCGAGCCTTTTCAAATCCTAGACTGCAAGTTTGAAGAAGTGTGTTACTAGTATTGTTAGAAAATAATTAATGTTACAAACCTTTTTTTAAATACTATGAAATTCTCATGTTATTATTTTATTTTTAAATTATTTTTTCCATACAGCTTGATTGCTTTCTGTTTGCATTGGCCAGTAAAAAGAAGTTCAGAGCCAATCAAAGTCTTACAAGTTGAGGTATAAGAGCAGACAACTCAAAAAGCTGAACTATTACAAAACAACTATCTCATAAGGAGTTGTCTGGTCTTGTCGAGGAATGAATTAAAAGACAGTTCATAGTTTTTGCTTTTCTAGAGGTAGAAGTAGTGTTTGTATAATTGCAGAACAGGTTAAAGGTTAATTTTCTGAGCTGAATTGAAAAAAAAATTGGTCGTCATTCGGTCAGTCAGAATTTTAACAGCCTTCGTAGCTATGGGTTTCTGTAATGACTGTCAGTTCGTGTGTTGCATTACTTTTTACTGATGGCCTTCACCTTTGAAGTTATGCAAAAAGGACCACCTTAGACATAAGCAAGCTTTGAACTGTAAAGGCATTTAACTACATAATAGATTTATAGATCTTTTAAATCCTGCAAACGTCGTCTACAAAATCACTGCCCACTTGTTCTTGAGATTTATTAATTACCTCTAATTTACAAAAGGCGCTAGTGAGATAGGAAATAAGGTTAGACTTAATGTTTTTGTCGTCACCTCGTTACGGAATCACGCCTGGTTCACTGTATTGCATAGGCTACTAAATGAAACTTATCGTTCAATCCTTTAAATCTTATACTTTTATCATTCCAATTATATTACTGTTATATTTTATATTATGATTCAAATAGTTTACGCCTTTATCATCTAAATGAAACTAGAAATTCTAGCTTTCGAATTTCATCAATGCAAGAAACACTGTTTAGTCATTAAGTAATAACCTGAACACGCGTATGTCTTTGTCTTTGATGGTCCTCTGGTACCTGACCTGTATCGTTTATCATTCTTATGATGAGGAATTGTTTCATCACTAATACAACTTTTACATAGTTTGGCTTTAAATCAATATATTTTTTAAATAAATTGACAACAACAAAGAAATGTAATGCTAGAGAAAATCTGTATTTATTTTAAAATTAACGATGAGCTTACAACATTTTTTTGTTGATTTTATCATAAAGTATCAATATTTTCTATTATTTTCAATCGCTTCTGATGTTTGAGGTGATCTGACTGTCAAGGTGTTTCTAGCTTAAAATCAATAAATCTTGACCACAATTAAAACAATCAGAAAAAAATATCTGTGCGAAACAAAATCAAAATAACACGCAAATAATTGTAATGATAACTTATCATTGCTAAAGTTGATATCGGTTATTGTGTTCAAGCTTCAGTGTTGCATGTCACTATTCTGTCAGTCTTTTTACAACTATAGATGTCATAATCACACATTTGCTTGATCTAAGCTTTTTAACCGCGATCAAGTATTGTCGACTAATCTTGAAACATATTGGCAGTCAGATCAACTCAGACATCGAAAACAGTCACAAACAAAAAAAATACTGATACTTTCTAATAAAATCTACTGAAATTTTGTGAAATTTTCTCATTAAGATGAATTTCCGTAGTCAGTTATATAATGTGGACAGAAAATCTTCAAAAATTAACTTTTTACCAAAAAAAAACTTTCAAGCTTCTACTATGGGATTTCAAAATATTTGTTGTAGTTCACCATTGTAGTAGTGAACACTGAGACACCTGCCAGCAAGTGTCACTACATAGTCAATCACCTGCTATCCCTGTGCCAGCAAAGTAAAGTAGAGAAATTTATAGTGCTATCTTGTGTGAGAGTTGAACTGGAGAGTGCGTATCTGAACTACCACAAGCAGTTTGAGAACAACTTTAATACTACTAAAGGTAAGTTCTTGGCAGTGTTGCTTTGTAAATAGTTGCATCACTGCATCTAGAAATTACAGATAACCTGTGAATTCAAAAATGCATGATTACGGTAGTAGCTTCGTTATAAATATGAAACTGCTCTGAATGCATTTTTATTGAAAAAAATTCATAAAATTAATGAACATTCACTGACAACAGTTGCCAGATATTTTGTGGTTGTGTTTTTAATAAAAGCACCTTGGTTTAATTTTTTGGAGTGTATAGATCAGTCCTTCTTAACAAACGATTCCTATTATTCCTGTAATAAATACAGTCTTAAAATATTATTCATTTACAAGCCTTTTGGCTCATTCAATTGAACAATCATATATTCTGCTTCTAGAAGGATCTAGATAATGCAATCTTGACGAATTTTCAGTGGTCAGGTTGCTGACTTAGATCAGTAGGCCAGTAATTAGAGTCACATAAGAACCATTGGCTGTGTTAGGAAGGGCATCCAACCGCAGGTGCTCTTGGACCAAATCTGCTCGAGTCGTCAGTGAATAAACCGGCTTCCTATCTGCACTCCAGCACGGATGAGGAGGGTGGCTAACAACCCTCCTCATCTGCACTCCAGCGCAGATGGGAATGGTGGCTAACAACACCGCAGGACTAAAAGCAAAACCTGACAAAGGGTGGGGAGCTCTTCTGTGAGCCAAAGGTCAGTTAGCTAGAGATGGTGTTTCAATAAAAACACCCAACAGAAAGCAAACCACTGTTGAAGCCTGCTAAGATAAGTCATGTTTATAGGAAGTGGGGAAGAACCATGATCGCCTACGTTCACACAGGACATGTTACTTATAGCGAGAGAGAGAACCTCAATGCATCTCTTTCTTTGACATCCATGATAATACTCAGTTAACAATTTCGGAAAAAAAATTACTAGTACACGCAGGTAGCCGCATGCGCCGTGAAAGATCATCATTTGTTATCATGTTGTGCAAAATTATTCCATAAAGCTGCAAGGCGGTCCAGCAGTGCAGTTCGTATTGCGAGTGGTGGCAAATATCGAATGCCCGAGTTCAAATCTTAGAGAATAAAGTTTTTTTTACACTTAAAGTGTGGCTATGGAGAGGCATACAGCTCTTATTATAGTAAAGATTGCTGGTATAATTGTAGGGCTGAGTGCTGCCACTGCTGACAGTGAGAAAGTCATGCTCTGAAAGGTTATTCGTGTGAATCTAGTGGTTATGTCAATTTTAACAATAATGTGCTGTTAGAAGTAGTGGGGTGTGATCAACTGGCATAATCTTGTTTAACTTTTATTATAGAATGTGACTCGCACTATTAGTACATTTAAATTAAACAGTTTGTACTAATGTTTAGTTGGGTGGTTTTGGTTTTAAATAAATGTGCCATTTTAAGCTTATGATTGGATACTAGTCCCTTCATTAGAGTTTATGATTGGTTGCCATACCTTTAATAAGAGATTATGATTGGATGCGAGTAATTGTATTAGCGTTTATGATTGGATGCCACTTGTTTTAGAGTTTGTTTTTGGATGCATTCTTTTTATGAGAGCTCAGGATTTGATATCATTCATTTTATAAGTTTATGATTGAATATAGTTTTTTATAAGATCAATACTCTTGCAAATTTTTAGTACCCCTGACGCTGCAAAAACAAAATGTAACATACACAAAATATATCAGAAGTTAGAGTTGGACAAAAGCATGGAAATGATAAAGAAATTTGCTGGTATTAAATATTTATCAAAAACCAAAACATTTTAACTAATTTTTTAAATCATGCAACTATAACGGTGTTTTATGTTTATTTGCACCTAAAAACAAAGTGTGAATTTTTTTAATCTGTAGCACACAATTTTCTTGTACACTCCATTTTATAGAATTACGTTTTATCTGTTTCAGTTACTACATATCCAAGCCTTCCTGGTGATACACTGATCAAGGACCCAATGCTAAACACAATTGTGCAACTATTTAAAATTGCCAGAATTCCTCTTACAATAATAGCCACTGTTGGCCACAAGGCTCACTATGGACAAACACTTGACTGCGAGTTTGCTAAAGAGGTAGGAAACCAAAATTCATGGTATATCAGATGATATCTTCAAATAAAAAAGTTGACTTCCCTTGGTAATACTAAATATTAAAGACATTCGTACTTGCGAACTTGTTGACTTGATCGCAAGATGTTAGGCAATTAGACATGTTGTGCAAGGATATGAATGAATGAAAAACAGAAAACGTGGTATTTATTGTTGCGTTACTGAGTGCATGCTTTGTGATCTTTGTAAGGGTTATCTTCTCTCTAGGATTGTGACTTACTTCCAATTAGTGTTGTTTTTCTTTTCTCTATGTCTGTGATAATGGAAGTATATATATAAATATATATATACACTAGCTGTGCTACCCGATGCTGCTTGGGTAATAAAAAAGTATTTGGTCAGAAAATTGATTTGTATTTAACATATAGCAAAATTTTCCATCCTAACTTTCAAATTACATATCACGAGAAAAGTATTTTCGTGTAATTGAAATAAATTTAGAAAAAATAAAAACAACTGTCAAGGTTTTCAAACTTTGTCAAACAACTTTTAAATATTTTATCATGAGGAAAATGTTTTGTGCTGGTCAAATAAATTAAAAAAATAAAACGACTATAAAAAGGTTTAAATGTAAATAGGAAATAATTAGCAAGTAATAGCTAAATTAAGTCTGTTTTGCAACGATTATAATAGAAGATGATTCGGTAATGATACAATTAATATGAACTGAAAAAAAAACAAAATAAAAGTTCTGAATATGTAGAATATGTGTGTGTGCGTGCGTGCGCGTGCGTGTGTGTAAAAAAAAGGTTACTGTTCAACCAGAAGCTATCCATTAAAACTTTAAATACGACGATACGGAGACAAAATAATTATCTGCGCGAGAATAATTGACTTTGACCTCAGATATAGTACTCGAATCGTACGGAAAATATTTTTTAACAGGGGCATCGTAAAGCGGAGCCGGATCGGTAAAATAATCAGCGTGCGCTATACCTATAGCTGGAATGACAGATCCACGGATAACAGATCCACAGATATACTTTGATAAATACATATATATATATATATATAAATATAAATTATATATATAAATATAAATTATATATATATATAGATATAAATTATATATATATAGATATAAATTGTATATATATAGATATAAATTATATATATCGATATAAATTATATATATAGATTTATATACATATATATATTATACATGTATATGAGTTATATATACAAATTATATATATAATAAAATATATAATAAAATGGTTTTGAGGATGGATAACAATTTCAAGCCAGCAATTACTTGAGCTGTAGAACACCTCTTAAGCTTGAATATATGCAATACATAGAGTATATATATATTACATATACTTATAATATATGCAATACATAGAGTATATATTACATATACTTATAATATATGCAATACATAAAGTATATATTACATATACTTGTAATATATGCAATACATAAAGTATATATTATATATACTTGTAATATATGCAATACATAGAGTATATATTACATATACTTATAATATATGCAATACATAAAGTATATATTACATATACTTGTAATATATGCAATACATACAGTATATATTACATATAATTTTAATATATGCAATACATAGAGTATATATTGCATATACTTGAATTGTATGTAATGCCTAAAGTATAAAAATTACACATACTTATAATATATGGAATACATACATTACATATATTACATATACTTATAGTATATGTAATACATACAGTATATACATTACATATACCTATAACACACATAACACTCTTTCTCCGACTGTAAAGATTTATTAAAGAATTTTGCAAGATTATAAAAACATAATAATTTGAAACTATCATTGATGGCAGTTCTGATGCTAAAGTTTTATCACTTTATCACTTTTGTCGCTCAACATTTAGCATTGCCTTTCTCATGCTAAAACTATTAATTGATTTGCAGGCTGTGAAGACGATGCAGATGAAACTGGCACGGATAACTGGCCTCGAATTTGACTATGAGTTCAGCGAATCTCTGGTAAGTAACTTTGACAAAAATATTTAGCTTACATGCATAGTGTGCTGTGAGAAACTATCAGGAGTGCCAATAACATTAACCCTTTCACTGCCGTAGACGCATAAATGGGTTTTCGTGGGACGACTGCCGTAGACGCATTATTGCGACTTTCCCAGCAATTGCGTAGTTACCTAATTATATTATTCGTTGACAACATAACCCACAGTCTTTAAGACTTTTATGAACTTGACAGTGTTGTCCGAAGATTTGTCTATAAAATTAGCCTAAAATAACGAAGCATTTTTAAACTTTTGTTTTAGAATTTTCAGTTTTAAAACGAACGTGTTTTTTGTGTGAGTTCATTAATTACCGCCCGCGAGTCAGAAAACAGGTAATTATTTATGTTCATTACATTATAGCCAATTCAGATTCATATTTTTGTTATTATACAGATAATTAAAGCAGCAGCACTGTCTCTGATAGTGGTGAAAGTAATAAATTTGTAAGAGTAAGGAACATTATGGAGGATCGCTTTAGCTTTGCATCGATCATAGCTTCACATAGCTTTATCATCGCACAAATTATAGATCCATTGAATTTTTGCATAGCAATGTTGGTTAAAATGTTGGCAAATTAAAATATGTAACAAAAATGTTCTAGGTAAAGACTGAAATTAGAAAAAATACTGTTTACATATCACGAAGCAGTATCGGCAATTTTCGGTAAATTGGTTGGCACTTGGCAGATACTCGAATTTGTACATAGTTGGCAGTGAAAGGGTTAAGAAAATAATTAACTGCACAATTATTCATAGCCACAGGAAGGTGGCCAATTGGGTCAGGTTTTAGAGTGTTGGTCTACCAAGTGGCATTTCATGAGTTTGAGTCTCTTTGAGAGCAATCTTTCATACCAACCTCCAACCCTGCTTCGGAAGGATAAACAGATAGATAGACAGATAGATAGACAGATAGATAGATTGATAGATAGATAGATTGATAGATAGATTGAAAGACAGACCGATAGACAGATATATAGATAGGTAGATAGATAGAGAGATATTGATAGATACATAGATAGATTGGTAGATCGATAGATAGATAGATTGACAGATAAACAAACACGGTTCTCATCACAGTGAAAATTATGCATTGCCTAGTTGAGCACTTGCCTTTTTCCTCATTTTACATTTAATATTTGGTATATATATATAAATAAATATAAATAATATATATAAATAAATATATATAAATAAATATATATATTATATATAGTCTAAATCTTTACTGTATTAATAGCCATAAAGCCAGCTTGATGTTTTGCTTAATGATGTAATTGTATCGAATTAGCTCGTTGGTCTGCAGACCTGGAGGTCCTAAATTCAAACTGAGTGTGAAGTGGATTTTTTGCTTCTAAAACTTTATCACCATAACTAGACAGACGAATGACAAACATTGACATCTCTATATAGATTAATAATGTTTTTATTGGTTAGAAGTTTTTACACTTCTAGCTTTATTCTTCAGTTTTGAGATCAGTAATAGTTTAACCATAATATGAGCAAATTAGTTTCTCTTACTTAATTGTGAATCTGCTAGCCAGCTTTTTGCCATTGTTGGTCACTTTTCATTATGCATAAAACTTTTACTGTAACTTCTATTTAAAGGTTTGTATTGTATCTAGAATTATTGTACAGAAATAGGCATTTTATATAAATTCAGATCAGTAGGCTGCCAGAAAACTGTTAGACACTATATATAAAGCATTCATCATTGCTACTAAGAACATTTTCTTTCTCTCACTTCAACAGCTTCTACTAAACAAGTGTTTAGCTTTATTAGTTTTACACCTAGGAACAGACAACTTCTATTAAAAGAAACAATCTTGAAGTGATTGGTAAGATTTTAGTTAAATGTTATGTTTCTCAGGTTTTTGATGATTACAAGAGATGTCACACTGTGATGGCTATGTACTCCTGAAGAGCTGCTTCACTGCTTTTGACCTGCTTTTTCTGATCTGATTATGATGGCTTGGATTTCAGGCCTGCGGATTTCGGCTTTGGATTTGTGTGCTCCTGTATTTTGGACTTGTTTTTTCCTGTACTGCAATCATTTGTGCCTCATACTACATGAATTGATTGATTAAGTTTTCTCAATAAGTGAATTGTTAAACCCTTAGATTAGTAAGACACAAGAAACTTATTATATAGAAGGTGGCTAACTTAAAGTTGTCTGCTCACTGCAAGAAGGCAGTCGGGGCTGTCATGAATATGCAATCAGTAATCAGAGCAGACGGAATTTTGAAACAGGATGACTAAAACACCCTGTTCATTTCTTATTAGATGCAATAGATAGTCAGCAACTACCAAAATTGCTGATAATATGAGTTGTCTTCTCCCATAACAAAGGTGCGGTTAGACGAGGTAAATGTTTGGGTTGTAAAAAGGCATCATTGCTCTCATTCTCATTCAGTAAAACACCGTGAAGTGAAGTTGAGGCTAAAAAAATAATATTAACATATCAAAACAAGTTAAGTGTGTTTAAAAGTGATCCAAAAGCGTGTAAATCTTTGACTAAAATACAGCTAAAAACTAACAGGGGTTTTGGCCCAGTGGTTTGGAATGTCTGATTTGCAAACAACAGGTTGTGGTTCAACTCTCAAAAGACCACTGATGGTGACAAACAAGACATGTAGTTTCACATTGCTCTCTGTAACTGGGCGTGTCTCCAGTTGTCGAGGTTCCTTTGCCACTGAGCTCAGAAATGTCTAGCCAAGATCACAAAGCCATTATTGGGTTTTTTTGCTTCTAGCTTTTGCTTGCAGTACGCTAAGCAGAAGCATATTCTATTTTTGAGGGATCGAATGCATACACTATAAATTAAGTTGATCATTGCATCACTGCTTGACTCTCATTGGTTTAGGTATTTGGTTACCTCTATTATTAGAGAAATCATATATTAAAACATTTGATAGTGGTGATACTTGGTTTCTCTCTTGACATAAACTGAGCGTTAATACTTGTTCCCAACACCAAAGTCATATGTAATCAGTTGTCGGATATAAATATCAAAGAGCTAGGCTGGTATCTATATGTGTAACTTTATTACTATGGTCAATAGACCGTCTTGTACTCTATTATTGGTTTTTGCTAAGTCTGTGATTGGTGACTACTGCAACCTGGTTGCTCTATGAGTCAAGTAAAGAAAACATCTTCTGGCATGTTTTAACTTTAGCAGCACTAACAGAGATTTGAGTGATATTGATGCATTCTGTTTAAATATCAGAGTGTTAGTTTTGGTGAGTAGCTATACGGATTTATTCCAAGTGCACTAGTTTATACTCGTTTATGCCCTTGAACTAGTTGAAGTATATAGAAATTCATTAGAATGCAAATCGTGTGTCAGGCCGTGTCAGGCTATACAACCCTGCTACCAGTTACACATGTAATCCGGTATTACTTGTATATAGGTCAGCCCAATGGTGATTAAACCATCAAACCTCCGTACAAATTGGGA